>NC_088403.1:58373981-58713981 GCF_034236695.1 Oncorhynchus nerka
TCTCTCTCTCTGTATCTCTCTGTACCCCTTCTCTCTCTCTGTATCTCTCTGTACCCCTTCTCTCTCTGTATCTCTCTGTACCCCTTCTCTCTCTCTGTGTATCTCTCTGTACCCCTTCTCTCTCTCTCTCTCTGTATCTCTCTGTACCCCTTCTCTCTCTCTCTGTATCTCTCTGTACCCCTTCTCTCTCTCTCTGTATCTCTCTGTACCACTTCTCTCTCTCTCTGTATCTCTCTGTACCCCTTCTCTCTCTCTGCATCTCTCTGTACCCCTTCTCTCTCTCTGTATCCCCTTCTCTCTGTACCCCTTCTCTCTCTCTGTATCTCTCTGTACCCCTTCTCTCTCTCTGTATCTCTCTGTACCCCTTCTCTCTCTCTCTGTATCTCTCTGTACCCCTTCTCTCTCTCTCTCTGTATCTCTCTGTTCCCCTTCTCTCTCTCTCTGTATCTCTCTGTACCCCTTCTCTCTCTCTCTGTATCTCTCTGTACCCCTTCTCTCTCTCTGTATCTCTCTGTACCCCTTCTCTCTCTCTGTGTATCACTCTGTACCCCTTCTCTCTCTCTGTATCTCTCTGTACCCCTTCTCTCTCTCTGTATCTCTCTGTACCCCTTCTCTCTCTCTGTATCTCTCTGTACCCCTTCTCTCTCTCTCTGTATCTCTCTGTACCCCTTCTCTCTCTCTGTACCCCTTCTCTCTCTCTCTGTATCTCTCTGTACCCCTTCTCTCTCTCTCTCTGTATCTCTCTGTACCCCTTCTCTCTCTCTGTATCTCTCTGTACCCCTTCTCTCTCTCTCTGTATCTCTCTGTACCCCTTCTCTCTCTCTGTATCTCTCTGTACCCCTTCTCTCTCTCTGTATCTCTCTGTACCCCTTCTCTCTCTCTCTGTATCTCTCTGTACCCCTTCTCTCTCTCTCTGTATCTCTCTGTACCCCTTCTCTCTCTCTGTACCCCTTCTCTCTCTCTCTCTGTATCTCTCTGTACCCCTTCTCTCTCTCTCTGTATCTCTCTGTACCCCTTCTCTCTCTCTCTCTGTATCTCTCTGTACCCCTTCTCTCTCTCTCTGTATCTCTCTGTACCCCTTCTCTCTCTCTCTGTATCTCTCTGTACCCCTTCTCTCTCTCTCTGTATCTCTCTGTACCCCTTCTCTCTCTCTGTATCTCTCTGTACCCCTTCTCTCTCTCTGTATCTCTCTGTACCCCTTCTCTCTCTCTCTGTATCTCTCTGTACCCCTTCTCTCTCTCTGTACCCCTTCTCTCTCTCTCTCTGTATCTCTCTGTACCCCTTCTCTCTCTCTCTCTGTATCTCTCTGTACCCCTTCTCTCTCTCTCTGTATCTCTCTGTACCCCTTCTCTCTCTCTGTATCTCTCTGTACCCCTTCTCTCTCTCTGTATCTCTCTGTACCCCTTCTCTCTCTCTGTATCTCTCTGTACCCCTTCTCTCTCTCTCTGTATCTCTCTGTACCCCTTCTCTCTCTCTCTGTATCTCTCTGTACCCCTTCTCTCTCTCTCTGTATCTCTCTGTACCCCTTCTCTCTCTCTGTATCTCTCTGTACCCCTTCTCGCTCTCTCTGTATCTCTCTGTACCCCTTCTCTCTCTCTGTATCTCTCTGTACCCCTTCTCTCTCTCTCTGTATCTCTCTGTACCCCTTCTCTCTCTCTATGTATCTCTCTGTACCCCTTCTCTCTCTCTCTGTATCTCTCTGTACCCCTTCTCTCTCTCTCTGTATCTCTCTGTACCCCTTCTCTCTCTCTGTATCTCTCTGTACCCCTTCTCTCTCTCTCTGTATCTCTCTGTACCCCTTCTCTCTCTCTGTACCCCTTCTCTCTCTCTCTCTGTATCTCTCTGTACCCCTTCTCTCTCTCTCTCTCTGTATCTCTCTGTACCCCTTCTCTCTCTCTCTGTATCTCTCTGTACCCCTTCTCTCTCTCTGTATCTCTCTGTACCCCTTCTCTCTCTCTGTATCTCTCTGTACCCCTTCTCTCTCTCTCTGTATCTCTCTGTACCCCTTCTCTCTCTCTGTACCCCTTCTCTCTCTCTCTCTGTATCTCTCTGTACCCCTTCTCTCTCTCTCTCTGTATCTCTCTGTACCCCTTCTCTCTCTCTGTATCTCTCTGTACCCCTTCTCTCTCTCTGTATCTCTCTGTACCCCTTCTCTCTCTCTGTATCTCTCTGTACCCCTTCTCTCTCTCTGTATCTCTCTGTACCCTTCTGTATCTCTCTGTACCCCTTCTCTGTCTCTGTATCTCTCTGTACCCCTTCTCTCTCTCTGTATCTCTCTGTACCCCTTCTCTCTCTCTGTATCTCTCTGTACCCCTTCTCTCTCTCTGTATCTCTCTGTACCCCTTCTCTCTCTCTGTATCTCTCTGTACCCCTTCTCTCTCTCTCTGTATCTCTCTGTACCCCTTCTCTCTCTCTCTGTATCTCTCTGTACCCCTTCTCTCTCTCTGTATCTCTCTGTACCCCTTCTCGCTCTCTCTGTATCTCTCTGTACCCCTCTCTCTCTCTGTATCTCTCTGTACCCCTTCTCTCTCTCTCTGTATCTCTCTGTACCCCTTCTCTCTCTCTATGTATCTCTCTGTACCCCTTCTCTCTCTCTCTGTATCTCTCTGTACCCCTTCTCTCTCTCTCTGTATCTCTCTGTACCCCTTCTCTCTCTCTGTATCTCTCTGTACCCCTTCTCTCTCTCTCTGTATCTCTCTGTACCCCTTCTCTCTCTCTGTACCCCTTCTCTCTCTCTCTCTGTATCTCTCTGTACCCCTTCTCTCTCTCTCTCTCTGTATCTCTCTGTACCCCTTCTCTCTCTCTCTGTATCTCTCTGTACCCCTTCTCTCTCTCTGTATCTCTCTGTACCCCTTCTCTCTCTCTGTATCTCTCTGTACCCCTTCTCTCTCTCTGTATCTCTCTGTACCCCTTCTCTCTCTGTATCTCTCTGTACCCCTTCTCTCTCTCTGTATCTCTCTGTACCCCTTCTCTCTCTCTGTGTATCTCTCTGTACCCCTTCTCTCTCTCTGTATCTCTCTGTACCCCTTTTCTCTCTCTGTATCTCTCTGTACCCCTTCTCTCTCTCTGTATCTCTCTGTACCCCTTCTCTCTCTCTGTATCTCTCTGTACCCATTCTCTCTCTCTCTGTATCTCTCTGTACCCCTTCTCTCTCTCTCTGTATCTCTCTGTACCCCTTCTCTCTCTCTCTGTATCTCTCTGTACCCCTTCTCTCTCTCTGTATCTCTCTGTACCCCTTCTCTCTCTCTCTGTATCTCTCTGTACCCCTTCTCTCTCTCTGTATCTCTCTGTACCCCTTCTCTCTCTCTGTATCCCCTTCTCTCTGTACCCCTTCTCTCTCACTGTACCCCTTCTCTCTCTCTGTATCTCTCTGTACCCCTTCTCTCTCTCTGTACCCCTTCTCTCTCTCTCTCTCTGTATCTCTCTGTACCCCTTCTCTCTCTCTCTGTATCTCTCTGTACCCCTTCTCTCTCCCTGTATCTCTCTGTACCCCTTCTCTCTCTCTGTATCTCTCTGTACCCCTTCTCTCTCTCTCTGTATCTCTCTGTACCCCTTCTCTCTCTCTGTATCTCTCTGTACCCCTTCTCTCTCTCTGTATCCCTTCTCTCTCTCTCTGTATCTCTCTGTACCCCTTCCCTCTCTCTGTACCCCTTCTCTCTCTCTCTCTGTATCTCTCTGTACCCCTTCTCTCTCTCTCTCTGTATCTCTCTGTACCCCTTCTCTCTCTCTGTATCTCTCTGTACCCCTTCTCTCTCTCTGTATCTCTCTGTACCCCTTCTCTCTCTCTGTATCTCTCTGTACCCCTTCTCTCTCTCTGTATCTCTCTGTACCCCTTCTGTATCTCTCTGTACCCCTTCTCTCTCTCTGTATCTCTCTGTACCCCTTCTCTCTCTCTGTATCTCTCTGTACCCCTTCTCTCTCTCTGTATCTCTCTGTACCCCTTCTCTCTCTCTGTATCTCTCTGTACCCCTTCTCTCTCTCTGTATCTCTCTGTACCCCTCTCTCTCTCTCTGTATCTCTCTGTACCCCTTCTCTCTCTCTGTATCTCTCTGTACCCCTTCTCTCTCTCTGTATCTTCTGTACCCCTTCTCTCTCTCTCTGTATCTCTCTGTACCCCTTCTCTCTCTCTGTATCTCTCTGTACCCCTTCTCTCTCTCTCTGTATCTCTCTGTACCCCTTCTCTCTCTCTGTATCTCTCTGTACCCCTTCTCTCTCTCTCTGTATCTCTCTGTACCCCTTCTCTCTCTCTCTGTATCTCTCTGTACCCCTTCTCTCTCTCTCTCTGTATCTCTCTGTACCCCTTCTCTCTCTCTGTATCTCTCTGTACCCCTTCTCTCTCTCTCTGTATCTCTCTGTACCCCTTCTCTCTCTCTCTGTATCTCTCTGTACCCCTTCTCTCTCTCTCTGTATCTCTCTGTTACCCCTTCTCTCTCTCTCTCTCTGTATCTCTCTGTACCCCTTCTCTCTCTCTGTATCTCTCTGTACCCCTTCTCTCTCTCTCTGTATCTCTCTGTACCCCTTCTCTCTCTCTGTATCTCTCTGTACCCCTTCTCTCTCTCTGTATCTCTCTGTACCCCTTCTCTCTCTCTCTCTGTATCTCTCTGTACCCCTTCTCTCTCTCTCTGTATCTCTCTGTACCCCTTCTCTCTCTCTGTACCCCTTCTCTCTCTCTCTCTGTACCCTTTCTCTCTCTCTCTCTGTATCTCTCTGTACCCCTTCTCTCTCTCTCTCTGTATCTCTCTGTACCCCTTCTCTCTCTCTGTATCTCTCTGTACCCCTTCTCTCTCTCTGTATCTCTCTGTGCCCCTTCTCTCTCTCTGTATCACTCTGTACCCCTTCTCTCTCTCTGTATCTCTCTGTACCCCTTCTCTCTCTCTCTGTATCTCTCTGTACCCCTTCTCTCTCTCTCTGTATCTCTCTGTACCCCTTCTCTCTCTCTGTACCCCTTCTCTCTCTCTCTCTGTATCTCTCTGTACCCATTCTCTCTCTCTCTCTGTATCTCTCTGTACCCCTTCTCTCTCTCTCTGTATCTCTCTGTACCCCTTCTCTCTCTGTATCTTTCTGTACCCCTTCTCGCTCTCTGTATCTCTCTGTACCCCTTCTCTCTCTCTGTGTATCTCTCTGTACCCCTTCTCTCTCTCTGTATCTCTCTGTACCCCTTCTCTCTCTCTGTATCTCTCTGTACCCCTTCTCTCTCTCTGTATCTCTCTGTACCCCTTCTCTCTCTCTGTATCTCTCTGTACCCCTTCTCTCTCTCTCTGTATCTCTCTGTACCCCTTCTCTCTCTCTCTGTATCTCTCTGTACCCCTTCTCTCTCTCTCTGTATCTCTCTGTACCCCTTCTCTCTCTCTGTGTATCTCTCTGTACCCCTTCTCTCTCTCTGTATCTCTCTGTACCCCTTCTCTCTCTCTGTATCTCTCTGTACCCCTTCTCTCTCTCTGTATCTCTCTGTACCCCCTCTCTCTCTCTCTGTATCTCTCTGTACCCCTTCTCTCTCTCTCTCTGTATCTCTCTGTACCCCTTCTCTCTCTCTGTATCTCTCTGTACCCCTTCTCTCTCTCTGTATCTCTCTGTACCCCTTCTCTCTCTCTCTGTATCTCTCTGTACCCCTTCTCTCTCTCTCTCTGTATCCCCTTCTCTCTGTATCCCCCTCAATCTCTCTCTCTCTGTATCTCTCTGTACCCCTTCTCTCTCTCTCTCTGTATCTCTCTGTACCCCTTCTCTCTCTCTCTGTATCTCTCTGTACCCCTTGTCTCTCTCTCTCTGTATCTCTCTGTACCCCTTCTCTCTCTCTCTGTATCTCTCTGTACCCCTTCTCTCTCTCTCTGTATCTCTCTGTACCCCTTCTCTCTCTCTCTCTGTATCCCCTTCTCTCTGTATCCCCCTCAATCTCTCTCTCTCTCACTCTGTCACATGCACTCTCTCTCTCTCTCTCTCTCTCTCTCCCTCTCAATTCAATTTCAATTCAAGGGGCTTTATTGGCATGGGAAACATATGTTTACATTGCCAAAGCAAGTGAAATAGATAATAAACAAAAGTGAATTAAACAATTTAAAAAATTAACAATAAACATTACACTCTCTATTAGTTCACTTCTCTACTGATATATTATATTACCTCTATATTGATCTATTATCTTACCTCTATACTGATCTATTATCTTACCTCTATACTGATCTATTATCTTAATTCTATACTGATCTATTATCTTAACTCTATACTGATCTATTATCTTACCTCTATACTGATATATTATCTTAACTCTATCCTGATCTATTATCTTACCTCTATACTGATATATTATCTTAACTCTATCCTGATCTATTATCTTACCTCTATACTGATATATTATATTACCTCTATATTGATCTATTATCTTACCTCTATACTGATCTATTATCTTAACTCTATCCTGATCTATTATCTTACCTCTATACTGATATATTATATTACCTCTATATTGATCTATTATCTTACCTCTATACTGATCTATTATCTTAACTCTATCCTGATCTATTATCTTACCTCTATACTGATATATTATATTACCTCTATATTGATCTATTATCTTACCTCTATACTGATCTATTATCTTAACTCTATACTGATCTATTATCTTACCTCTATACTGATATATTATATTACCTCTATATTGATCTATTATCTTACCTCTATACTGATCTATTATCTTACCCTAGCTCTCCTCTACCTGTATCCTCTCTGGTCTCTCCCCCTCCCTCCCCTCATCCAATGCCCGGACACCCCCACCCCCTCCCTCTCTATCCATAGTCTGGTTGCCCCTCCCTGGAATCTGTTACCGTAGAACAGTGACCTTCACACAGTGACAAGGACCTCAACGAATGGGAGAGATAGGAACTGTGTGAGTGTAAGACAGAGATGGAGAAGAGACAGGACCCGATTCACTAACATCCCCTGTGGGTTCATATATCATTTGACAGGTAGAATCAATGGATTGACAGCTGTGAATATGGAATCTGATGGTCTAGTGGGTATCAGTTAGCAAGCTGGAACAATCTCAAGGTGTTCTGTATTGTTAAACCCTCATCTACATGTATCGGCAATGCAATTTTGCAAAGTGGATCACAGTGAAAAACAATCTGTGTCAGTCATCCTAGCAACCTGCAAGCACAAGTATCTACAGTATGTCAGTCATCCTAGCAACCTGCAAGCACAAGTATCTACAGTATGTCAGTCATCGCTAGCAACCAACGAGCATTCCACCACCCGCATACAAATGGCATTGCTATACGGTAATGATAACAGCCATGTACTGTATAGAGAGAGATAGATAGTGGTTGTTACTGTTTGCATGTGGGGTTGAAGCCATCTGAACATCCATCCCCTTGACCTTCATCAGTGTCCAAGGCCTCCTCATGCAACCAGACTACTACTACTACAGTACACTACCCTACACACCTGTTCCCCCTGTTCCCCTTGTTACCCCATTACCCCTGTTACCCCTCTTACCCTTGTTCCCCCGTTACCCCCGTTAGCCATGCTCTTAAATGCAAGTAAAACTAAATGCATGCTCTTCAACCGATCGCTGCCTGCACCTGCCCACCCGTCCAGCATCACTGGATCAAATCAAATCAAATTTATTTATATAGCCCTTCGTACATCAGCTGATATCTCAAAGTGCTGTACAGAAACCCAGCCTAAAACCCCAAACAGCAAGCAATGCAGGTGTAGAAGCACGGTGGCTAGGAAAAACTCCCTAGAAAGGCCAAAACCTAGGAAGAAACCTAGAGAGGAACCAGGCTATGTGGGGTGGCCAGTCCTCTTCTGGCTGTGCCGGGTGGAGATTATAACAGAACATGGCCAAGATGTTCAAATGTTCATAAATGACCAGCATGGTCGAATAATAATAAGGCAGAACAGTTGAAACTGGACAGTCAGGTGGAAGTTGAAACTGGAGCAGCAGCATGGCCAGGTGGACTGGGGACAGCAAGGAGTCATCATGTCAGGTAGTCCTGGGGCATGGTCCTAGGGCTCAGGTCCTCCGAGAGAGAGAAAGAAAGAGAGAAGGAGAGAATTAGAGAACGCACACTTAGATTCACACAGGACACCGAATAGGACAGGAGAAGTACTCCAGATATAACAAACTGACCCCAGCCCCCGACACATAAACTACTGCAGCATAAATACTGGAGGCTGAGACAGGAGGGGTCAGGAGACACTGTGGCCCCATCCGAGGACACCCCCGGACAGGGCCAAACAGGAAGGATATAACCCCACCCACTTTGCCAAAGCACAGCCCCCACACCACTAGAGGGATATCTTCAACCACCAACTTACCATCCTGAGACAAGGCCGAGTATAGCCCACAAAGATCTCCGCCACGGCACAACCCAAGGGGGGGGCGCCAACCCAGACAGGATGACCACAACAGTGAATCAACCCACTCAGGTGACACACCCCCTCCAGGGACGGCATGAGAGAGCCCCAGTAAGCCAGTGACTCAGCCCCTGTAATAGGGTTAGAGGCAGAGAATCCCAGTGGAAAGAGAGGAACCGGCCAGGCAGAGACAGCAAGGGCGGTTCGTTGCTCCAGAGCCTTTCCGTTCACCTTCCCACTCCTGGGCCAGACTACACTCAATCATATGACCCACTGAAGAGATGAGTCTTCAGTAAAGACTTAAAGGTTGAGACCGAGTTTGCGTCTCTGACATGGGTAGGCAGACCGTTCCATAAAAATGGAGCTCTATAGGAGAAAGCCCTGCCTCCAGCTGTTTGCTTAGAAATTCTAGGGACAATTAGGAGGCCTGCGTCTTGTGACCGTAGCGTACGTGTAGGTATGTACGGCAGGACCAAATCAGAGAGATAGGTAGGAGCAAGCCCATGTAATGCTTTGTAGGTTAGCAGAAAAACCTTGAAATCAGCCCTTGCTTTGACAGGAAACCAGTGTAGAGAGGCTAGCACTGGAGTAATATGATGAATTTTTTGGTTCTAGTCAGGATTCTAGCAGCCGTATTTAGCACTAACTGAAGTTTATTTAGTGCTTTATCCGGGTAGCCGGAAAATAGAGCATTGCAGTAGTCTAACCTAGAAGTGACAAAAGCATGGATTAATTTTTCTGCATCATTTTTGGACAGAAAGTTTCTGATTTTTGCAATGTTACGTAGATGGAAAAAAGCTGTCCTCGAAATGGTCTTGATATGTTCTTCAAAAGAGAGATCAGGGTCCAGAGTAACGCCGAGGTCCTTCACAGTTTTATTTGAGAAGACTGTACAACCATTAAGATTAATTGTCAGATTCAAAAGAAGATCTCTTTGTTTCTTGGGACCTAGAACAAGCATCTCCGTTTTGTCCGAGTTTAATAGTAGAAAGTTTGCAGCCATCCACTTCCTTATGTCTGAAACACATGCTTCTAGCGAGGGCAATTTTGGGGCTTCACCATGTTTCATTGAAATGTACAGCTGTGTGTCATCCGCATAGCAGTGAAAGTTTACATTATGTTTTCGAATAACATCCCCAAGAGGTAAAATATATAGTGAAAACAATAGTGGTCCTAAAACGGAACCTTGAGGAACACCGAAATTTACAGTTGATTTGTCAGAGGACAAACCATTCACAGAGACAAACTGATATCTTTCCGACAGATAAGATCTAAACCAGGCCAGAACATGTCCGTGTAGACCAATTTGGGTTTCCAATCTCTCCAAAAGAATGTGGTGATCGATGGTATCAAAAGCAGCACTAAGGTCTAGGAGCATGAGGACAGATGCAGAGCCTCGGTCCGATGCCATTAAAATGTCATTTACCACCTTCACAAGTGCCGTCTCAGTGCTATGATGGGGTCTAAAACCAGACTGAAGCGTTTCGTATACATTGTTTGTCTTCAGGAAGGCAGTGAGTTGCTGTGCAACAGCCTTCTCTAAAATTTTTGAGAGGAATGGAAGATTCGATATAGGCCGATAGTTTTTTATATTTTCTGGGTCAAGGTTTGGCTTTTTACTGCCACTTTTAGTGAGTTTGGTACACATCCAGTGGATAGAGAGCCGTTTATTATGTTCAACATAGGAGGGCCAAGCACAGGAAGCAGCTCTTTCAGTAGTTTAGTTGGAATAGGGTCCAGTATGCAGCTTGAAGGTTTAGAGGCCATGATTATTTTCATCATTGTGTCAAGAGATATAGTACTAAAACACTTGAGCGTCTCTCTTGATCCTAGGTCCTGGCAGAGTTGTGCAGACTCAGGACAACTGAGGTTTGGAGGAATACGCAGGTTTAAAGAGGAGTCCGTAATTTGCTTTCTAATAATCATAATCTTTTCCTCAAAGAAGTTCATGAATTTATCACTGCTAAAGTGAAAGTCATCCTCTCTTGGGGAATGCTGCTTTTTAGTTAGCTTTGCGACAGTATCAAAAAGGAATTTCGGATTGTTCTTATTTTCCTCAATTAAGTTAGAAAAATAGGATGATCGAGCAGCAGTAAGGGCTCTTCGGTACTGCACGGTACCGTCCTTCCAAGCTAGTCGGAAGACTTCCAGTTTGGTGTGGCGCCATTTCCGTTTCAATTTTCTGGAAGCTTGCTTCAGAGCTCGGGTATTTTCTGTGTACCAGGGAGCTAGATTCTTATGATATTTTTGTTTTGTTTTTAGGGGTGCAACTGCATCTAGGGTATTGCGCAAGGTTAAATTGAGATCCTCAGTTAGGTGGTTGACTGATTTTTGTCCTCTGGCGTCCTTGGTTAGGCAGAGGGAGTCTGGAAGGGCATCAAGGAATCTTTGTGTTGTCTGTGAATTTATAGCACGACTTTTGATGTTCCTTGGTTGGGGTCTGAGCAGATTATTTGTTGCAATTGCAAACGTAATAAAATGGTGGTCCGATAGTCCAGGATTATGAGGAAAAACATTAAGATCCACAACATTTATTCCATGGGACAAAACTAGGTCCAGCGTATGACTGTGACAGTGAGTGGGTCCAGAGACATGTTGGACAAAACCCACTGAGTCGATGATGGCTCCGAAAGCCTTTTGGAGTGGGTCTGTGGACTTTTTCATGTGAATATTAAAGTCACCAAAGATTAGAATATTATCTGCTATGACTACAAGGTCCGATAGGAATTCAGGGAACTCAGTGAGAAACGCTGTATATGGCCCAGGAGGCCTGTAAACAGTAGCTATAAAAAGTGATTGAGTAGGCTGCATAGATTTCATGACTAGAAGCTCGAAAGGGATCTAACATTAAGTAGCCCTATTTTGAGATGTGAGGTATCATGATCTCTTTCAGTAATGACAGGAATGGAGGTGGTCTTTATCCTAGTGAGAATGCTAAGGCGAACACCGCCATGTTTAGTTTTGCCCAACCTAGGTCGAGGCACAGACACGGTCTGTGAACATGGATGGTTCTGACTATGTGTGGAATATGTGGACAATTACAAATAACTAGGTGTCTGGTTAGACTGTAAACTCTCCTTCCAGACTCACTGGAATTAGCTTCCTATTTCGCAACAAAGCATCCTTCACTCATGCTGCCAAACATACCCTCATAAAACTGACTATACTACCTACCTATCCTGGACTTCGGCGATGTCATTTATAAAATAGCCTCCAAAACTCTACTCAGCAAATTGAATGGCACTGTCTATTACGTTTTGTCTCCAAAGCCCCATATACTACCCACTACTGCGACCTGTATGCTCTCGTTGGCTGGCCCTCGCTTCATATTCGTCGCCAAACTCACTGGCTCCAGGTCATCTATAAGTCTTTTCTAGGTAAAACCCCGCCTAATCTCAGCTCACTGGTCACCATAGCAGCACCCACCCGTAGCATGCGCTCCAGCAGGTATATCTCACTGGTCACCCCAAAACCAATTCCTCGTTTGGCCGTCTTTCCTTCCAGTTCTCTGCTGCCAATGACTGGAATGAATTGCAAAAATCACTGAAGCTGGAGACCCTTACTAACTTTAAACATCAGCTGTCAGAGCAGCTTACAGATCATTGCACCTGTACATAGCCCATGTGTAAATAGCCCATCCAACTACCTCATCCTCATATTGTTATTTATTTTTTTGCTCCTTTGCACCCCAGTATCTCTACTTGCACATTCATCTTCTGCACATCTATCACTCCAGTGTTTAATTGCTAAATTGTAATTACTTCGCCACTACAGCCTATTTATTGCCTTACCTCCCTAATCTTACCTCATTTGCACACACTGTATCTAGATTTTTTTCTATTGTGTTATTGACTGGATGTTTGTTTATTCTATGTGTAACTCTGTGTTGTTGTTTGTGTTACACTGCTTTGCTGTATCTTGGCCAGGTCACAGTTGTAAATGAGAACTTGTTATCAACTGTCCTACCTGATTAAATAAAGGTGAAAAAAACTGTTACTCATGTTACCCTTGTAACCCCATTACCCCTGTTACCGTGGTCCTCCTGTTACCCACCCCTGTTACCCCTGTTACACTGGTCCTCCTGTTACCCAGTCACCCCTGTTACCCTGGTCCTCCTGTTACCCAGTCACCCCAGTTACCCTGGTCCTCCTGTTACCCAGTTACCCCGTTACCCTGGTCCTCCAGTTACCCAGTTACCCCTGTTACCCTGGTCCTCCTGTTACCCAGTTACCCCTGTAACCCTGGTCCTCCTGTTACCCAGTTACCCTTGTTACCCCGTTACCCTGGTCCTCCTGTTTCCCAGTTACCCCTGTTACCCTGGTCCTCCTGTTACCCAGTTACCCCTGTTACCCTGGTCCTCCTGTTACCCAGTTACCCCTGTTACCCTGGTCCTCCTGTTACCCAGTCACCCCTGTAACCCTTGTTACCCCTGTAACCCGTGTTACCCCATTACCTCTGTTACCCTGGTCCTCCTGTTATCCAGTTACCCCTGTTACCCTGGTCCTCCTGTTACCCAGTTTCCCCTGTTACCCTGGTCGTCCTGTTACCCAGTTACCCCTGTAACACTGGTCCTCCTGTTACCCAGTCACCCCTGTAACCCTGGTCCTCCTGTTACCCAGTTACCATTGTTACCCCTGTTACCCTGGTCCTCCTGTTACCCAGTCACCCCAGTTACCCTGGTCCTCCTGTTACCCAGTTACCCTTGTTACCCCTGTTACACTGGTCCTCCTGTTACCCAGTCACCCCAGTTACCCTGGTCCTCCTGTTACCCAGTTACCCCGTTACCCTGGTCCTCCAGTTACCCAGTTACCCTTGTTACCCCTGTTACACTGGTCCTCCTGTTACCCAGTTACCCCTGTTACACTGGTCCTCCTGTTACCCAGTCATCCCTGTTACTCTGGTCCTCCTGTTACCCAGTTGCCCTTGTTACCCCTGTTACCCTGGTCCTCCTGTTACCCCTGTTACCCTGGTCCTCCTGTTACCCAGTTACCCCTGTTACCCTGGTCCTCCTGTTACCCAGTTACCCTTGTTACCCCTGTTACCCTGGTCCTCCTGTTACCCAGGTACCCTTGTTACCCCTGTTACCCTGGTCCTCCTGTTACCCAGGTACCCTTGTTACCCCTGTTACGCTGGTCCTCCTGTTACCCAGTTACCCTTGTTACCCCTGTTACCCTGGTCCTCCTGTTACCCAGGTACCCTTGTTACCCCTGTTACCCTGGTCCTCCAGTTACCCAGTTACCCCTGTTACCCTGGTCCTCCTGTTACCCAGTCACCCCTGTTACCCTGGTCCTCCTGTTACCCAGTTACCCTTGTTACCCCTGTTACCCTGGTCCTCCTGTTACCCAGTTACCCCTGTTACCCTGGTCCTCCTGTTACCCAGTCACCCCTGTTACCCTGGTCCTCCTGTTACCCAGTTACCCTTGTTACCCCTGTTACCCTGGTCCTCCTGTTACCCAGTTACCCCTGTTACCCTGGTCCTCCTGTTACCCAGTTACCCCTGTTACCGTGGTCCTCCTGTTACCCAGTCACCCCTGTTACCCTGGTCCTCCTGTTACCCAGTCACCCCAGTTACCCTGGTCCTCCTGTTACCCAGTTACCCCTGTTACCCTGGTCCTCCTGTTACCCAGTCACCCCTGTTACCCTGGTCCTCCTGTTACCCAGTTACCCTTGTTACCCCTGTTACCCTGGTCCTCCTGTTACCCAGTTACCCCTGTTACCCTGGTCCTCCTGTTACCCAGTCACCCCTGTTACCCTGGTCCTACTGTTACCCAGTTACCCCTGCCTACTGTAAACTTTTAACTGCCTTGCGATGACTAAGTCATCCATTTATTATGGAACTATAGTCCATAATGATAAGTCTTTATATCCTAACTCTATCTGCATGTTGATTAGTTGGTATTTATGCTAGTTTTCTAGGGCTGTCATGGTAATCTCCTCTTATGCACTCTGGACATGCGTTAGTAGTACTCAACTCACTAACAACCATCAGGACCTAATGGTATGGTGCTCAGGGCTCTATTGTCCCTCGAACCACTCTTACATCAATGCAAATGCTATCAAAAATCACATCAAACACTTATCATCAAAACAGTATCATGCTTTAAAAACTCACCTCACTGTGATTAATCAATTTGAAGAAAGAAGTTCAACAACAGGTTGAAACTGAGTGGAGAACATGGTTGTTGTGGATGTTGTTTCAAAGCCTAACACAACGAAATGGACAGCGCTTTCTAAAGTGATGATTCATTCAAAACACTCTGATGCATATTGGAGCTTCTACATATGTATAGGCCTATAGTGCCCAAGCCTGAAAAAAACTATTAAAATAAGGATTCTGCCATTATACAATATGTAGCCTACCGCATATTAGACATGGCAGAAAAACATAAATTAAAGACAGATTTGGTACATATTTGGTCTAGCCTATAATTATAATGAATTTGTATTTGGTTTTGAATATCCTAGTAATAGGGAATTTTTTATATATTTTCATAATTAATAGGCTGAAACATTACCTTTAGCTACAGAATATCTTACCACCATGCATTTCCATCTCACCTCTCCCTGTTCCAATCTCCAATGAGCAGAGAGAGGGGCTGTCAACAGTTTATGTTTTGTTTTGAAAACATGTTACTATCAATGTTCTTATAGCCAGCTAGCAAACGTTCACCGTCTACCGTAGCACTGTAGTAATTATCACACTCAACTGAACGACTTGATTAGTGTAGTGTTAGCTAGCTACATAGTTGTCTTTGCTGTCTTCGTATCCAAGATAATTGTGTAGTTTAGAGTGTGTAGTCTTAGAGTGATTATCTTAATTTACCGAGGTTAGCTAGCCAGCTATTTGTCGTCCTTAACGTAGGAGTCACTCCTAGCTAGCCAACAGCTAGCCAACGTCTACTGAATAGAACTTTCGCATTCCGGTCGCATTCCGCTTCGCTCCACAGGTAGTATCACATTTTCATTTCATTTCATTACAGTCCCAACGGTGTGATTTGTTGGATCGTAGCTAGCTACATAGCTAGCTACATAGCCGTCTTTGTTTCAAAGATAATTGTGTAGTCTAGAGCGATTTTCTAGGTTAGCTAGCCAGCTATTGTTGTTCTTTTAACGCAACGTAACGTAATCAACACTGCTAGCTAGCCAGCTAGCCCCCGAATAGCAGCATTGTAGAAACTTTACACTCAACGGAACGACTTGATTAGTGTAGTGTCAACAACGCAGCCACTGCCAGCTAGCCTACAAAGTCAACAACGCAGCCACTGCCAGCTAGCCTACCTCAGCAGTACTGTATCATTTTAATCATTTTAGTCAATTAGATTCTTGCTACGTAAGCTTAACTTTCTGAACATTCGAGACGTGTAGTCCACTTGTCATTCCAATCTCCTTTGCATTAGCGTAGCCTCTTCTCTAGCCTGTCAACTATGTGTCTGTCTATCCCTGTTCTCTCCTCTCTGCACAGACCATACAAACGCTCCACACCGCGTGGCCGCGCCACCTAATCTGGTGGTCCCAGCGCGCACGACCCACGTGGAGTTCCAGGTCTCCGGTAGCCTCTGGAACTGCCGATCTGCGGCCAACAAGGCAGAGTTCATCTCAGCCTATGCCTCCCTCCAGTCCCTCGACTTCTTGGCACTGACGGAAACATGGATCACCACAGACAACACCGCTACTCCTACTGCTCTCTCTTCGTCCGCCCACGTGTTCTCGCACACCCCGAGAGCTTCTGGTCAGCGGGGTGGAGGCACCGGGATCCTCATCTCTCCCAAGTGGTCATTCTCTCTTTCTCCCCTTACCCATCTGTCTATCGCCTCCTTTGAATTCCATGCTGTCACAGTTACCAGCCCTTTCAAGCTTAACATCCTTATCATTTATCGCCCTCCAGGTTCCCTCGGAGAGTTCATCAATGAGCTTGATGCCTTGATAAGCTCCTTTCCTGAGGACGGCTCACCTCTCACAGTTCTGGGCGACTTTAACCTCCCCACGTCTACCTTTGACTCATTCCTCTCTGCCTCCTTCTTTCCACTCCTCTCCTCTTTTGACCTCACCCTCTCACCTTCCCCCCTACTCACAAGGCAGGCAATACGCTCAACCTCATCTTTACTAGATGCTGTTCTTCCACTAACCTCATTGCAACTCCCCTCCAAGTCTCCGACCACTACCTTGTATCCTTTTCCCTCTCGCTCTCATCCAACACTTCCCACACTGCCCCTACTCGGATGGTATCGCGCCGTCCCAACCTTCGCTCTCTCTCCCCCGCTACTCTCTCCTCTTCCATCCTATCATCTCTTCCCTCTGCTCAAACCTTCTCCAACCTATCTCCTGATTCTGCCTCCTCAACACTCCTCTCCTCCCTTTCTGCATCCTTTGACTCTCTATGTCCCCTATCCTCCAGGCCGGTTCGGTCCTCCCCTCCCGCTCCGTGGCTCGACGACTCATTGCGAGCTCACAGAACAGGGCTCCGGGCAGCCGAGCGGAAATGGAGGAAAACTCGCCTCCCTGCGGACCTGGCATCCTTTCACTCCCTCCTCTCTACATTTTCCTCATCTGTCTCTGCTGCTAAAGCCACTTTCTACCACTCTAAATTCCAAGCATCTGCCTCTAACCCTAGGAAGCTCTTTGCCACCTTCTCCTCCCTCCTGAATCCTCCTCCCCCTCCCCCCCCCTCCCCCCCCCCCCTCCTCCCTCTCTGCAGATGACTTCGTCAACCATTTTGAAAAGAAGGTCGACGACATCCGATCCTCGTTTGCTAAGTCAAACGACACCGCTGGTTCTGCTCACACTGCCCTACCCTGTGCTCTGACCTGTTTCTCCCCTCTCTCTCCAGATGACATCTCGCGTCTTGTGACGGCCGGCCGCCCAACAACCTGCCCGCTTGACCCTATCCCCTCCTCTCTTCTCCAGACCATTTCCGGTGACCTTCTCCCTTACCTCACCTCGCTCATCAACTCATCCCTGACCGCTGGCTACGTCCCTCCCGTCTTCAAGAGAGCGAGAGTTGCACCCCTTCTGAAAAAACCTACACTCGATCCCTCCGATGTCAACAACTACAGACCAGTATCCTTTCTTTCTTTTCTCTCCAAAACTCTTGAACGTGCCGTCCTTGGCCAGCTCTCCCGCTATCTCTCTCAGAATGACCTTCTTGATCCAAATCAGTCAGGTTTCAAGACTAGTCATTCAACTGAGACTGCTCTTCTCTGTATCACGGAGGCACTCCGCACTGCTAAAGCGAACTCTCTCTCCTCTGCTCTCATCCTTCTAGACCTATCGGCTGCCTTCGATACTGTGAACCATCAGATCCTCCTCTCCACCCTCTCCGAGTTGGGCATCTCCGGCGCGGCCCATGCTTGGATTGCGTCCTACCTGACAGGTCGCTCCTACCAGGTGGCGTGGCGAGAATCTGTCTCCTCACCACGCGCTCTCACCACTGGTGTCCCCCAGGGCTCTGTTCTAGGCCCTCTCCTATTCTCGCTATACACCAAGTCACTTGGCTCTGTCATAACCTCACATGGTCTCTCCTATCATTGCTATGCAGACGACACACAATTAATCTTCTCCTTTCCCCCCTCTGATGACCAGGTGGCGAATCGCATCTCTGCATGTCTGGCAGACATATCAGTGTGGATGACGGATCACCACCTCAAGCTGAACCTCGGCAAGACGGAGCTGCTCTTCCTCCCGGGGAAGGACTGCCCGTTCCATGATCTCGCCATCACGGTTGACAACTCCATCGTGTCCTCCTCCCAGAGCGCTAAGAACCTTGGCGTGATCCTGGACAACACCCTGTCGTTCTCAACTAACATCAAGGCGGTGGCCCGTTCCTGTAGGTTCATGCTCTACAACATCCGCAGAGTACGACCCTGCCTCACACAGGAAGCGGCGCAGGTCCTAATCCAGGCACTTGTCATCTCCCGTCTGGATTACTGCAACTCGCTGTTGGCTGGGCTCCCTGCCTGTGCCATTAAACCCCTACAACTCATCCAGAACGCCGCAGCCCGTCTGGTGTTCAACCTTCCCAAGTTCTCTCACGTCACCCCGCTCCTCCGCTCTCTCCACTGGCTTCCAGTTGAAGCTCGCATCCGCTACAAGACCATGGTGCTTGCCTGCGGAGCTGTGAGGGGAACGGCACCTCAGTACCTCCAGGCTCTGATCAGGCCCTACACCCAAACAAGGGCACTGCGTTCATCCACCTCTGGCCTGCTCGCCTCCCTACCACTGAGGAAGTACAGTTCCCGCTCAGCCCAGTCAAAACTGTTCGCTGCTCTGGCCCCCCAATGGTGGAACAAACTCCCTCACGACGCCAGGACAGCGGAGTCAATCACCACCTTCCGGAGACACCTGAAACCCCACCTCTTTCAGGAATACCTAGGATAGGATAAAGTAATCCTTCTCACCCCCCTTAAAAGATTTAGATGCACTATTGTAAAGTGGCTGTTCCACTGGATGTCTTAAGGTGAACGCACCAATTTGTAAGTCGCTCTGGATAAGAGCGTCTGCTAAATGACTTAAATGTAAATGTAATGTAAATGTAATGTTCCCGAACAGATTTCCCTTGGTTTCCCAAATTGGAGAATATCACCTGTCTCACAGCGAAATAACCGGAGCAGCCTATCCACATGAGTGAAAAACGTACAGACAGGAATGTGGCCTCCATTCGCTAAACATACAGACAGGAAAGTGGCCTCCATTCGCTAAACGTACAGGCAGGAAAGTGGCCTCCATTCGCTAAACGTACAGACAGGAAAGTGGCCTCCATTCGCTAAACGTACAGACAGGAAAGTGGCCTCCATTCGCTATTCCAGTGCATATGGATGACATGTATTTTTGTCTTGCCCCTGTTCCTGTTCCTGTCCATTTGATAATGGGTCATTCTAAATCAAAACTAATGTTATATATTAGTAAAGACAAGATTCAATTGAGGATAGTCTAATGGGTGAAAATATGATCACTTGATGAGAGAACAGCGTGTGCAGCCTGACATGCTATCCACACTGCGCACGTATGTTGATTTTGTCCACCCCCATCAGACTCAATCAGGACAAGCAGGTTGAATATCAAAATTAACTCTGAACCAACTATATTAATTTGGGGACAGGTCAAAAAGCATTAAACATTTATGGCAATTTAGCTAGCTAGCTTGCTGTTGCTAGCTAATTTGTCCTGGAATATAAACATTTGGTTGTTATTTTACCTGAAATGCACAAGGTCCTCTACTCCAACAATTAATCCACAGATTAAAGGGTAAAAGTTTGTTTCTGGGTATCTCTCCTCCTTCCGGCTTCTTCTTCTTCTTTGGACTTTATATGGCGGTGGGCAACCAACTTTAAGGTGCATTACCACCACCAACTAGATTGGAGTGTGGACCTCAGTTATCCCCAATTACATCTCTGAGGAGATTTTTTTTACCTTTATTTAACCAGGTAGGCTATTTGAGAACAAGTTCTCATTTACAACTGTGACCTCTACGGGGAGTTTGTAAGGTGTTTGTCTACCCTCTACATTTTGCCGTCAGTACAGTGTTGGGGCAAGGCCCTACAATTACACAATACTGAAATAGAGCTGGAAATAGAGCTGGTTTTCACTGCTAAGTGACAGGCTAACTGAGCAGGTGGTGCATCCTTCTACGTCAAATGCAGCGTGTGTTTCCGCCTCCCTCTATGTTATACAACAGGCTCCTTCAGGGCAGTGCACAAAACATCCCACACTTTTCTTGTAGAATATATGACACACTTCTTTTGTAGACAAGTGTAGAGTATACCCATTTATTCACACTACCAGTCCTAAACATAGTTTCCCCCATCGATGGGGGGGCCTTGCTTTAAGTACAGGGACCCTCAGGAGCGGTTCAGTTCATTATAAGCAGGGTCCGCGTGACATAGTCTCTTTGGGCTGACCAGGCTACAGAGGAGATTACATATTGACTGAGCGGCCCTTTTGAAACACTAGACATATTCTCCCTGGTGAAAGAGTAGTTGAATCAGTGCTGGGCCACTGGTACTCGCCCCCCGGCCCACAAGACAGAGTACTATAACCCTATAACTCTTCTCCTTCTGCTATTAGGCTATTAGATGGATATTTACACTCCGGACTCCGACATTGCTCTTCCTAATATTTCTATATTTCGTAATTCACTTATTTTTCTTTTAAATGTGTGTGTATTGTTAGATGTTGCTGCACTGTTGGAGCTAGGAACTCAAGCATTTCGCTACATCCGCAAAAACATTTAATTAGACTGAAAGAGGGCCATTCATGAGGGAAACAATAGTAGTCATGCTTTCCTTTCATCATCTCAATCCTCCCTCCTTCTCATTGGCCAAACTCTCTTTACCTCCCGCCCCTTAATTTCTCTCCTCTCTCATTGGCTCCGTCCGTCTTGCCTATTCTGTCAATCATCCCCTCATGTTGTGGTGTTTTGGGAATTAATGCTTGGGTTCCTTAATCCGCAGGGTAATCTGCCTAGAGTGATATTGACATTTAATCTTCATTTCTTTCCTTCCCAGGCATTTAGGATCTATTTATAGCCTCAACAACAATCTTTTATTAGGTTCAGGACCGCAATTATACAGAGGGAAATCACCTAGTCTTTAGCCAATTGAACTGGGACCAGTTGGTATATCTGAGTCTTTATATATCTGAGTTTGTCTTGGACGGATGTTCTGATCTAGGGTCAGGTCTTATGGGTGTCTGGAAAGGAAATGCTTGGGTGGTATCCAGATTGTCATACCTTCAAATCGACCTTGTGCCATACTGGGATATTCTGTCATTCCGGCACTGAACACAATGGGTGCTATTTTCAAACACCACTGAGCCTTAGCAATGCTAACATGTATATGTAAAATCTCATAGAGAATGCTAACTAAACACGCATTGCAAACATTTGATACATTCTCTGACCTAAAGTATTTGCAGGACAGACATCCCAGCTCATAGAGTTATTATACAAGAAACAAAAAAATGATACTCCCAGTTTGCTGCACAAAACAAATATTAGACAGCAAGGCTCTTGATCCAGGAAGGAATTCTCTGCTGCTACCAAGCGACGCTTGATTTTGGAAGAAGCTAATCACTTAGCTAGATAGCTAACCAGCTACTTAATTAGCAAATTAAGTGCTTAACTGCAGAGCATTTAACATATTTTAGACAGTTAACTTAATAGTTAGAAGATATTTAGTTGGCAAACATTTAGTTGTGAATTCCATATTGTAAGTACATCACCCATATGCTGCACAACAGCATCTCTCGTCATTGTGTGCTCGTAAACAAACAGCACGTGACTGGGGACTATTGGCTTCATAGTGAAAAATGATGTGACAGTTGAAATGAACAAAGCAATCTTTTTATCTCCTAACGTATTACACAAGTTGACTAGAGTTATTTACTTAAGTAGCTACAAATATTCAAATGTATAAAAAAACAAACATAAAATAAATAGTTTCAACGGTATTGACGGTATTGAAAGATTTACAAATATCCTGGTATACGGTATATACAGCTACCGTCCATGCTTAATAGGTAGACTATCCATGCATGAGTCTCAGCAATGCCTGACTCTGCTGTTCTGGGGACTTTTGCATTCAATGAACAAAATCACACACCATGCAAACACCAGACTGCCACACACACACACACGCATGCGCACACACACACACGCGCACGCACACGCGCACACACACACACGCGCACTGATAGGCTTTATTAATACCACCAGGCCTACATAGTAAATCCTGGTCTGGCCCTAGTCCACCACCATTGTGACACGGTGCAAATTCTAACCTCCAGTAGTGGCTTTAATATTTCTATGTCACACCGTCAAGAGAGAAAGTAGACAACACGGTTTCACAGCCAAGAGAAGGAGGGAGAGAGAGAGAGGGAGAGGGAGGGAGGGAGAGGGAGGGAGCGGGAGGGAGAGAGGGAGGGAGAGGGAGGGAGGGAGGGAGGGGAGGGAGGGGAGGGAGGGAGGGAGAGGGAGGGAGAGAGAGGGAGGGAGAGGGTGAGGGAGGGAGGGAGAGGGAGGGAGCGGGAGGGAGAGAGAGGGAGGGAGAGGGAGGGAGCGGGAGGGAGGGAGAGAGAGAGGGGGAGGGAGAGGGAGGAAGCGGGAGAGAGAGGGAGCGGGAGGGAGGGAGCGGGAGGGAGGGAGAGCAAGAGAGGGAGAGGGAGGGAGCGGGAGGGAGGGAGAGCAAGAGAGGGAGAGGGAGGGAGAGCGAGAGCGAGAGAGGGAGAGGGGCACCTTTAGGTTATGGACCTTGAGGTACACCCAGTCACTTCTCTCGTTCCTTTTTTTATTTTTGTGTCAATCGTCCATTTTGTTGACCTATCTTCTGTGTGTGTGTCCCTTCTTCTCTTCTTCCTCAGAATGGCCTCAACGCTTTGCACCTGGCAGCTAAGGAGGGCCATGTGGAGCTGGTCCAGGAGCTTCTGGAGAGGGGCTCTGCTGTGGACTCGTCCACCAAGGTGGGTTCCCTTACCGTTCCACCGTACAGTATGTGAGGCTAGCACAGTATGAGCGTAGCACAGGTAGGTAGTCTATTGATTCATCCACAGCTGAGTAGAGGCAGATTTGTGAAAGACTTGTTAGGAGCTTGAATTCTGGCCAGAATTATATTTCTCTCAGCTGCTTTGGACTTAAGATCATAATCAAGTGAAAGCACTCCAAAGATGACATCAGGTTTTGTTTTTCTTCAGTGGTGAAATCGGATAACTCTGCATTGTTTTGTTTTGACTTGATGTTGTACTTTCCAACTGGGATCAAATCTTTCAAACAACCCCCCAAAAATGGGATGCATTTCTCAGAAAAGTCTGCTCTTTCAAGGTATCGGTTCTGCAAATTAGGGACCCGAAGCGTGGATAAAGTGTCACACACGGGGTTAACCAGGTCAAAATCCTGGATCGGCTGTAGTCCTTCATTAACCTGACTCATAACCTTTTCACAGTGTGACTATACTACGATACCCAGGGCAGTCAGCCATATCCCACTGTCCCCAACACTCAATCCACTGTAACCTAATCCTGTCACATGACTGTGCACTCTAGAGAGTACTTCAGAGTACTGGGGTGTAGCAGGCAGGAAATGGGATACAGCTAGTTTCAATGTAAATGGGGGTAGTAATGCCAAGCTGTGGAAATGGAGAAGCCATATTCCTTCTAAGCTACATGTGTGACTTGTTAGATGTTGAAATGTAGATTCAACACTTTAATAAATATATATATATATATATATTTTTTTTTCAACTTTATTTAACCAGGTAGGCAACAGGTAGGCAACTGCGACCTGGCCAACACCTCCAATTTAGAAGCTTCTAAAGCCATGACATCATTTTTTTGAATTTTCCAAGCTGTTTAAAGGCACAGTCAACTTACTGTATGTAAACTTCTGACCCATTGGAATTGTGATACAGTTTAAAAATATATATATTTCACCTTTATTTAACCAGGTAGGCTAGTTGAGAACGAGTTCTCATTTACAACTGTGACCTGGCCAAGATAAAGCAAAGCAGTTAGACACGTACAACAACACAGAGTTACACATGGAATAAACAAACATCCAGTCAATAATACAGTAGAAAAAGTCTATATACAGTGAGTGCAAATGAGGTAAGATAAGGGAGGTAAGGCAATAAATAGGCCACGGTGGCGAAGTAATTACAATATAGCAATTAAACACATGAATGGTAGATGTGCAGAAGATTAAAGTGCAAGTAGAGATACTGGGGTGCAAAGGAGCCAGATAAATACATTAATACAGTATGTACAGGTGCTGTGATCTGTGAGCTGCTCTGACAGCTGGTGCTTAAAGCTAGTGAGGGAGATATGAGTCTCCAGCTTCAGTGATTTTTGCAGTTCGTTCCAGTCATTGGCAGCAGAGAACTGGAAGGAAAGGCGGCCAAAACAAGAATTGGCTTTGGGGTTGAATATACAGTTGGTGTTTTTGCCCCGTGGTTAATGTTTGAATGGCTGACATGGTGCCATTTGAGGTGCCTCTCCAAATAACTGTTTAATACTACTCCATATCCAGGACTGACTCGTCTTGTGTTGAACATCATTCACTGGGTCGTGTTTAATTGTTTCTACTGTACATTACTAATTTTAAGTGTGTATTTTGACATCACAATAGGCCTACCCCAAACTTGAGGTAGATTGTCACTGAAACAAGTTTCTTGACGTGACTTGTTAATGTGTCCTAGTTAAAAGCGTTTAGGGATTAATCCCAGGCTGTTGCTGGTATGAGTGAAAACTCTCTGTGTCTGTGTCACCACATCATTAGGAGGGCATTATCCCTGGCTGTCTGTGTCACAGCATCATTAGGAAGGCATTATCCCTGGCTGTCTGTGTCACAGCATCATTAGGACTGCATTATCCCTGGCTGTCTGTGTCACAGCGTCATTGGGAAGGCATTATCCATGACTGCCTGTGTCACATCATCATTGGGACGGCATTATCCCTGGCTGTCTGTGTCACCACACTATTAGGAGGGCATTATCCCTGGCTGTCTGTGTCATGGCATCATTAGGAAGGCATTATCCCTGGCTGTCTGTGTCACATCATCATTAGGCCGGCATTATCCCTGACTGTCTGTGTCACAGCATCATTGGGAAGGCATTATCCCTGGCTGCCTGTGTCACATCATCATTAGGACGGCATTATCCCTGGCTGTCTGTGTCACAGCTTCATTAGGCCGGCATTATCCCTGGCTGTCTGTGTCACGGCATCATTAGGAAGGCATTATCCCTGTCTGTCTGTGTCACAGCATCATTAGGAAGGCATTATCGCTAGCTGTCTGTGTCACATCATCATTAGGAAGGCATTATCCCTGGCTGCCTGTGTCACATCATCATTAGGAAGGCATTATCCCTGGCTGTCTGTGTCACAGCATCATTAGGGAGGCCCCCTCAACTCCATCACTGAGCCATGGATGTATGTGGATATGCCTGGCTGTCTGGGTTGTCAGTGATGGATTGAATGAATGAGGATGGGTGATAAAATGATGAATGGGAGTTGCTGTAGAGTAATGCGATGGCGGTATGACAGTCATTTGTGTCGTAACGAAAATGTCATAACACTAATGAGGGAGGGAGTAGGGTATAGTTAGTTATATGAGGTTTGATCAGAGTGCCAATTATACTGTGATATATGCTGTCTCTATTTTTTTGTGGGACCTCCTTGTGCATGATTCTTTTTATGGGCCTAATATATAGTAAGCAAAATGTATTAATTTGGCTTGAACATCATCTTATTGTCAACAAATTATAAGTAGGCTACCTGCGAATGTTCGTCCACTCCAAAATATCTGATTATCTCTGAGTGTGATGACATCTGGTGATTATCTCTGGGTGTGATGACATCTGGTGATTATCTCTGAGTGTGATGACATCTGGTGATTATCTCTGAGTGTGATGACATCTGGTGATTGTCTCTGAGTGTGATAACATCTGGTGATTGTCTCTGAGTGTGATGACATCTGGTGATAATCTCTAAGTGTAATGACATCTGGTGATTATCTCCGAATGTGGTTATATACACACAAAAATATACACACAAAAATGTGGTATTATTTGTGGATAGTCACAATAATATAATAGTTTGATATAAGTATTTACATGCTTTGCAAGAAGAACGATTTCCCTAATAATCCTGTTTCCATGGAGACATCTGAAATCAGGCTACCTGAAGGCACTCTGCAGAAAATCACCAATCAAAATAAACATTCTATCACAGCGAACATGTTCTTTTTGGGAAGCACATGCGCAGATCTGGGTGGGCACAGGAGACCTGGGAGGCTATGCTACAAGCGACAAGTTCACCATAGCTGTCATTGCCAACCTAGCCGTCTGAGCTAGCCTCATACTGGCATCTCTCTGCAGCTTGTAAACATACACTTTATTTATTGACCTACTGTCTGCACTAATATCACTCAATATATTCAATTATTAAACATTCTATGTTAAGACCGATTTTCCATACAGCTGAGTTTCAGATATAGTAATGCCAATTAACCATTTACTGCAGTGGGCTAAATCAGGGTCACACAGAGTGATTCTTGTTAGTCTTAAACACAGTATAAACCTCACACATAGTTATGGGCTCAACAAAAAGAAGACATCTGTACCATGTTAGACATAGAGTTGAAATCTATTACATGTTGAGTTTGCATCCCAATATTACACTTTATAAACACCACAGAAGACTGAACAAAAACTTTTTGAAATAGAAACACCGGATTTTTGTCGTAAAAAAAACAACAAACAAAAAAACTTTATTAATGGGGACATTAAGAAACGTTTGAATAACATTCCACCCCATGAGGCCAAAGAGGACACTTTTGTCTGCGATGTTTGCGTGTTCTAATATTTTGAAAGATTTGCTCAGAAAACCATATGCTTACTTCTATTTTGACATTACACCGGTTAAGATTAGCAGAGTGAAGTGTTTACATGATTATTGCGTAATATGTCTACTGCCATAATCAGTTTAATATCGAATTATTAGTGTGCATGTCAACATACTTACTGGGTCTACACTCTTGGGGTCGGAATTAATGAATGCATCTTGTTGACAAAAGGACCTTTTTTGTAGAAAGAAAAGTTGGGACACCTGAAAATGGCTGAGATATGTGACTGTCCCAGGATGTTAGGCCACATGGAACAAAAATATTTTAAACCATGACTTTAATCTGGAATAAGTTTTTATTTGATTTATTTTATTATGTACCAGTGTAGCAGTACAAATAGCATTTTAAACAAATAGGAGAATAGCTAAATTAGGATTATTTACAGACCACACCAAAGTTAGACTTTGTTGCATTTCGAGGGACTCGCGTCTCATTCAGGGGTTCTGAGTCCCCCCCTGGGCCCCCTGTAATTTGCACTCTGGGTGTGGTATGCTTGAAATTCAAACATGGGCAATGCAAAAGGCACTGCATCTCAGTGCAAGAGGCGTCACTACAGTCCCTGGTTCGAATCCAGGCTGTATCACACCCGGCCGTGATTGGAAGTCCCATAGGGCGTCGCACAATTGGCCCAGCGTAGTCCAGGTTTGGCCGGGGGGGGTAGGGCGTCACTGTAAATAAGAATTTGTTCTTAATTAACTGACTTGCCTAGTTAAAGGTTAAATAAGAAAGGTTGAAGGTTAAATAAGAAAGGTTAAAGGTTAAATAAGAAAGGTTGAAGTTTAAATAAGAAAGGTTGAAGTTTAAATAAGAAAGGTTGAAGTTTAAATAAGAAAGGTTGAAGTTTAAATAAGAAAGGTTAAAGGTTAAATAAGAAAGGTTGAAGTTTAAATAAGAAAGGTTGAAGTTTAAATAAGAAAGGTTAAGAAAGGTTGAAGGTTAAATAAGAAAGGTTGACGGTTAAATAAGAAAGGTTAAAGGTTAAATAAGAAAGGTTGAAGGTTAAATAAGAAAGGTTAAAGGTTAAATAAGAAAGGTTGAAGGTTAAATAAGAAAGGTTGAAGGTAAAATAAGAAAGGTTGAATGTTAAATAAGAAAGGTTGAAGTTTAAATAAGAAAGGTTGAAGGTTAAATAAGAAAGGTTGAAGGTTAAGTAAAGATGAAATACCAAACTGTAATAGTAATACATGTTCCTGTATTCATTTGTGTTTTTAGGCCTATACAGTGCCAAGCAGTTCCTGTATTCATTTGTGTTTTTAGGCCTATACAGTGCCAAGCAGTTCCTGTATTCATTTGTGTTTTTAGGCCTATACAGTGCCATGCAGTTCCTGTATTCATTTGTGTTTTTAGGCCTATACAGTGCCAAGCAGTTCCTGTATTCATTTGTGTTTTTAGGCCTATACAGTGCCATGCAGTTCCTGTATTCATTTGTGTTTTTAGGCCTATACAGTGCCATGCAGTTCCTGTATTCATTTGTGTTTTTAGGCCTATACAGTGCCATGCAGTTCCTGTATTCATTTGTGTTTTTAGGCCTATACAGTGCCATGCAGTTCCTGTATTCATTTGTGTTTTTAGGCCTATACAGTGCCAAGCAGTTCCTGTATTCATTTGTGTTTTTAGGCCTATACAGTGCCATGCAGTTCCTGTATTCATTTGTGTTTTTAGGCCTATACAGTGCCATGCAGTTCCTGTATTCATTTGTGTTTTTAGGCCTATACAGTGCCATGCAGTTCCTGTATTCATTTGTGTTTTTAGGCCTATACAGTGCCAAGCAGTTCCTGTATTCATTTGTGTTTTTAGGCCTATACAGTGCCATGCAGTTCCTGTATTCATTTGTGTTTTTAGGCCTATACAGTGCCATGCAGTTCCTGTATTCATTTGTGTTTTTAGGCCTATACAGTGCCAAGCAGTTCCTGTATTCATTTGTGTTTTTAGGCCTATACAGTGCCAAGCAGTTCCTGTCATATATTCATGATGTGATATTCTCCTTCTGTCTGAGGTGAAATGTGAACCTCTTGTTATGTGTTTTAACTCACTCCTTTAGCAGCTCAACCCCCCCCAATGCTCCATGTTTTCCTTGTTCTCTGATACTGCTAGAAGTACTGTCTGTGTGTTCTATCCACCAGAAAGGGAACACAGCCCTCCACATTGCCTCTCTGGCCGGACAGGCAGACGTAGTGAAGATGCTGGTGAAGCAGGGAGCAGAAATTAACTCTCAGTCTCAGGTAAGAGATACAGTAGCAAGGCGGCAGCTATCTTGCTTTTGTCTCTAATCCCTACCAACTGATCAGGATTGCGGTGGCCATAAAATGGTGTGGACATACCTGTCTATGGACATACCTGTGGACATATGGGCTAAGCATATACCCTCTTACTGTGCGGTGTACAGCCAGTCAAATTGATGTTGTATTGATTGATGCTACACAATATGGTGTCTTCCCAAAATGATGTTACCTGTACAGTTGTTGTTGTCTTCATTAGGCTCTAAGGTCTAATGTTGCACTGTTGTGTCTCCAGAATGGCTTCACTCCTCTGTACATGGCTTCTCAGGAGAACCATATAGATGTGGTACGTTACCTTCTGGAGAACGGAGGTAACCAGAGCACCGCCACAGAGGTGAGGACGGAGTGTGTCTTTATGGTAGTCATACGGTTTAAGTCACATCTTGACATAAATATGTTACCAACAACTACCATTTTAAACAATTTGTTCTGTTTTGAATAATTACATATCAACTCTATCCATCACCATTGTTTGTCTGTGGCTATGCTAAACTCCTCCCTCCCCATCTCCTCCCTCCTCCAGGATGGATTCACCCCCCTGGCCATCGCCCTCCAGCAGGGCCACAACCAGGTGGTGTCCGTCCTGCTGGAGAACGACACCAAGGGCAAGGTGCGGCTGCCCGCCCTGCACATCGCCGCCCGCAAGGACGACACCAAGTCTGCAGCGCTGCTCCTCCAGAACGACCACAACGCCGACGTCCAGTCCAAGGTGCGGCCGGAGGGAAGGGCTTACTGGTTAAAACGGGCATCTGTGTCATTGGGTTAGCATATGTCTGTGGTGCTAGGAACATGTGTTGTTAATGGTGCAAGCCCGTAAGGAAGTAATACAGTTTGTCAGCACTTTGTGGTGTATGGTATAAACAACAACACTTTTTAGTAGCAAATGGTGTCAGGAGAATGTGTCAGCGTTGACCTTAGTTCCTGTCTGACTGTCTGGGGTGTTTACCAGTAGTTGGTTTCGTCTGTCTGTCTGTCTGTCTGTCTGTCTGTCTGTCTGTCTGTCTGTCTGTCTGTCTGTCTGTCTGTCTGTCTGTCTGTCTGTCTGTCTGTCTGTCTGTCTGTCTGTCTGTCTGTCTGTCTGTCTGTCTGTCTGTCTGTCTGTCTGTCTGTCTGTCTGTCTGTCTGTCTGTCTGTCTGTCTGTCTGTCTGTCTGTCTGTCTGTCTGTCTGTCTGTCTGTCTGTCTGTCTGTCTGTCTGTCTGTCTGTCTGTCTGTCTGTCTGTCTGTCTGTCTGTCTGTCTGTCTGTCTGTCTGTCTGTCTGTCTGTCTGTCTGTCTGTCTGTCTGTCTGTCTGTCTGTCTGTCTGTCTGTCTGTCTGTCTGTCTGTCTGTCTGTCTGTCTGTCTGTCTGTCTGTCTGTCTGTCTGTCTGTCTGTCTGTCTGTCTGTCTGTCTGTCTGTCTGTCTGTCTGTCTGTCTGTCTGTCTGTCTGTCTGTCTGTCTGTCTGTCTGTCTGTCTGTCTGTCTGTCTGTCTGTCTGTCTGTCTGTCTGTCTGTCTGTCTGTCTGTCTGTCTGTCTGTCTGTCTGTCTGTCTGTCTGTCTGTCTGTCTGTCTGTCTGTCTGTCTGTCTGTCTGTCTGTCTGTCTGTCTGTCTGTCTGTCTGTCTGTCTGTCTGTCTGTCTGTCTCTGTCTGTCTGTCTGTCTGTCTGTCTGTCTGTCTGTCTGTCTGTCTGTCTGTCTGTCTGTCTGTCTGTCTGTCTGTCTGTCTGTCTGTCTGTCTGTCTGTCTGTCTGTCTGTCTGTCTGTCTGTCTGTCTGTCTTTACGTCTAGCACTCTATGGAGTGTGCTGTTGTCCGTATTGTTGAATATCACAATTTAAGGGCCGTATGCATGCACCCTTGGGGGATTCCTGTGGAAACGAGGTGGGGTGTGTAGGGATGGCCTGTGGCTAGAGTTAAGTGCAGTTTCCCTTGTTTTGAAAGACAGTAGCCTAAACTGAAGTCATATTCAAAAGGCCATCCCTGCAGCACTGCTGATTTCCGTAGCTGGTTGACCAGTTAATGTCATTGATTGGCCAACATCCACTCATCTGCATTACCCAGGTCTGAATCAGTTCTTTTGATTGATTGTTTGACTTTTGGGTAAAACAGCTGGCACAGTTTAAAAAAACAATTGAAAGTACAAAGAACCCCAGAGGATAAAACATAAAATCGTATTTCCAATGTGGTCCTCGGTGTAGGACGATAACAGGAGTGAAAACTAGAGAATGAGTTAAAACTAGCAGTGTTGTGGTTCACCAGGTCGTCAACAGCCCCGCGCTATAAACACATGGCACACCAGTTATAATTGATGTTGTCAATGAACGTAACACTGTCCTTGTGTCAGACCTAATGCTAATGTTATTAAATCATATTACATAATATATACAGCCATGACATGCTGTTTGCAGCTCAGCTGTTTTCATGAAATACTCTTCACCATGAGCCACAGGGGAGACCCAGAGGAGGGTGGATGAAGAGTGCAGCACACTCACATAAACTCACACACTCTCTCACACACACTCTCTCACACACGCCCACGATCACACACACCCACGATCACACACGCCCACTATCACACTCTCACACACGCCCACTATCACACACTATGGCTGCATTTACACAGGTAGCCAAATTCAGATATTTTTTCCACTAATTGGTCTGATCTAGCTGATCTAATTCATCGAAAGACCATTTAGTGAAAAAAATTATAAACGCAGCCATGAAAGTCGTCTGACTTTACCTGAATTAGTTTGGAAATAACCACCCGTCTTAAAGTCTGACTTTGAATTGTAAAAACACTATACATTTGCAACTCTCTAGTGAGTTTGGCCTTGTGGCACAAAATGGCTGCCATGCCTCACTGTGGCCTGTTGCATAGCGACAGTAAGGCCTGGTCATAGATAATAGTATTGTGTATAGCTCCATGGGCTTGCTTCCATCATTGTAAAACATCTGAAGGTTTTTGGATGGAAAGATACTATAAAGCATACACAGTTTAGCGATAAAGCAGTTTTTTTTAAGAGAATCATACCACTCTAGCCACGTTGCCAGTATTCTTTGTACTGTGTAACTACCCTGAGCTCTGAGCGTCTGTACAACTGTTTGTGAAATGTCTCAAGTCTTTCCCTTCCTCGTCTCTACTGCTTCAGATGATGGTCAATAGGACTACGGAGGTATAACCACTATGTCTACCACTCCAACCTTGACCATAAAACACATCACTGTTCTGTTTTGTCTTTATTTCCCTCACGTCTATAGCATTGCACAGTGGCAAATAGCCGCAGGTTTTTTTATTTTGTTCTGTAATGCTAATTATAAACTGGGTGGTTCAAGCTCTGATTGCTGATTGGTTGACTGCCGTGGTATATCAGACCGTATACCATGGGTATGACAAAACTTTTTATTTTTACTGCTAGAATCACATTGGTATCCAGTTTATAATAGCAATAAGCGACCTCAGGGTTTTTGGTATTTGGCCAATATACCACGGCTAAGGGCTGTGTCCAGGCACTCCGAGTTGCATCGTGCTTAAGAACAGCCCTTAGCCGTGGTATATTGGCCATATATCACACCCCCCAGGCCTTAAGTACGCATGGCAATATATATTTTTTCACACCTCAGTAGTTTGTCTTTCAGTTAGAAAATGGTTATCTGTTCGTTTTTACTTTGTGCGTACTTTTGACTTCCTTTCTATTTTGATTGGTTGAGTTTCTGTAGTTTTATTGGTGCTATGACAAGTTCAGCAAGCTTGATTACTGAAAACCTCCGATACATTTCACCTCTAATACAAAACATTTTTGATAATGATGAATAATGCTTTTTGACAGGGTGTTTGTTAACATATAGAACACCTATATGTTGTGTTGCATGCCATCTATTTATATTTTCCATGCACTATCAACTAAATGGATGTTATTTGACAAAACACAACATTTTTAATAATATATGTACATTATTATTGCATTCAAACATGTTTTTATACAGTATACTATACTGCAATGTCATGATATTACATCAATCCAAAAGTATCCAGGTGCTTTGCAGATAGTTTGCAGGACCAATAGCATGATGCATCGTGTCTCTTAATTTGCACCATTATCAGCTATCAGCCTTAAATGTGTCATTTTGAATCATCGCGTAGTCTACAATTCTTCACACTTTTGTAAATAATGTTTTCACATTAAATCGGACCATGACTTTCAGAATGGAAAGGTAAGCCAAGAGTTTCACAATTCTCCCACCTGCTTTGATTTCTCTCTGGTTTCTTAGAATTCCTAACATGACAATATGCAGTACAATGACATAGTGCACTTTGGTGTTGATAAAATATACAGTCATGGTTTTTTTCCCCTTCTCTGTCCTGTAAATGTGTGCTTAACTAATACTGTTTCAGTTTTTTTGTGTATTTGGTTTTTATTTACTTCATTTATTAATTATTTAATATTTATTTATTATTTATTTAAATGTAGACGCTATTGTTTCTATTTTGTTCAGACTGTAGGATCACCAGTTGCATGGTGGAGATCTTTCTGAGTTTGTGTTTGTGTGTATACGTACACTACAGAATTTGTGTGTACGTTCGTAATCGAATCATGATTTTCTGAAACGGAATTTTAAGATTTCTTTCCTTCCCTTCCTCTCTTTGGTTTCCTCCCTCTTCAATTTAAAAACATATTTTGACTGTTCATTTTCTTTTGTTTCTTTCTTTTTGTTGACGTGATGCGACTGCTGCATGCTGGGATGGTGGAGGTCAAGGGTGAAGGGTCAGATTTTGGGGTCATGAATGAGGCTACTATCTAACCCACTCTGTCTCTCTCTCTCTCTCTCTCCCCCTCCCGCTCTCTGTGTCCGCCCCCCTGTGTTACAGAGTGGATTCACGCCACTGCATATCGCTGCCCACTATGGAAACGTGAACGTGTCCACATTACTGCTGAACCGTGGGGCGGCTGTGGACTTCACAGCCAGGGTGAGTAGTGTACCATCACCTCTACCTTCTGATCTGGAGTCAGCTGTGCTACCATTGTGCCACAAAGTCTTAGGCAGCATCACCTCTACCTTCTGATCTGGAGTCAGCTGTGCTACCATTGTGCCACAAAGTCTTAGGCAGCATCACCTCTACCTTCTGATCTGGAGTCAGCTGTGCTACCGTTGTGCCACAAAGTCTTAGGCAGCATCACCTCTACCTTCTGATCTGGAGTCAGCTGTGCAACCATTGTGCCACAAAGTCTTAGACAGCATTACCTCTACCTTCTGATCTGGAGTCAGCTGTGCTACCGTTGTGCCACAAAGTCTTAGACAGCATTACCTCTACCTTCTGATCTGGAGTCAGCTGTGCCTCCATTATGCAACAAGGTCCTGGGCACCATTAATATAGACCTTTACTGGAATTAGTGCACAGTTTGTAGGTAATAGGAAGGGCTGCCCACACACTGTGCCAACCCTGCACAGAGTCCAAGAGCCATAAACAACAGGAGACTTTAAAACACGTCCACACACACTCTGAGCGAGTAGAGTGTATTGCTCTTTAGGAACCCACAGTCCACACACACTCTGAGCGAGTAGAGTGTATTGATCTTTAGGAACCCACAGTCTGCTAATTATATGCTTTCTAGGACAATGACGCCATCCGCCTGAGCACTTCCCCTTTCCTCTGAATCATCATGTCAATGTTTCTCCATCAGTCACTCAAGGGAAGACGTACTGTACTGTACTGTACAACCACTCAGACAGACGAGAGGAACCAGGAGAATAGGAGAAATCTTTTTTAGGAGTTGAGACTCAAAGGCAGAGACAGGGACAGTGTTCTGTTCAAGCTGAAAGGTTACTTTAAATACATTGAGGCATATTAGATAACATTAAACATAATAGAAACTGTGTTCTGGCCTTGTAACAACATCAATTGTATACAGTAGTATTGTGATTATATAACGGTAACTAACACACTTTTTTACATAGCGCTGTTCCGTACAACCTTATTATAGCGCCCAAAATACGCAATACTTCCAGGTCAACTGTAATATGAATAACATTGTAAAGCACAATTTCTCCCCTTTCCAGCTAAATCAATGATGAGACCTTCATGCTGCCCGTCTCTGCATGATTGAAGAAAGCAATGAGCTCCTTCGGGTCTTTTTAAAAATGGCGGGTGGGGAAGCGAAACCTACTGTGTGATAGTGAAAGGGGGAGATATGTCTAGTTGGGAAACAGCTTTTTTTCACCCCATCTGTCCAACTTATCACCTCTAAAATGTAAATAAAACACTATAAAGAGTTTATATAATGTGTCATTACATACCTGTTTGAAGGTTTGTGTGGAACTTGAATGGGGTTTTTAGGGCGGCTCTAAAGTGATCTTCAGAAGTAAACAGCGGCTGTCGCGGCTTTTGAGCGTCATGATGGCTGCAGTGATGACGCAAAAAATAAATGCATTCAGTTGTACAACTGACCAGGTATCCCCTTTAACCCTGACCCTGTCCTTTTCTTGTTTTTAATCTGCAAGAGAAGCACCACACCTGGTGGAAAGAGGCTGTGTGACACAGAATGAGTTGCATAATGAAGGCTCTACGTTACGTCATGACACGTCACAATTTAACGTACAGCGCCAGAAGGGTCCGTTTTTAAAAACTTTTCTCCAATACTATCGGGCCATTACCATGTCAATCAATGCTTGAATAGAAACTTAGTTCACGCCCCGGATGTTGATGCCAACACAGTCACTACAGTCGCTACATTAGTTTTCATTGCAGCCTCGTTTGAATGCCGCGGTTGCGCAAATTTGAACTGAATGGGGTCAGTCACCGTTACCATTAGTTAATTTATTTATTTCGATTTGAATGTGTCTTCCATTGTGTTCTATGTGTTTCAGAATGGGATCACTCCCCTCCACGTGGCCTCCAAGCGTGGTAACACTAACATGGTGCGCCTCCTACTGGACAGGGGGTCTCAGATCGACGCTAAGACTAGGGTAAGTCCACACACACACACACATGTGTGTGTGTTTGTGTGTGTGTGTGTGTGTGTGTGTGTGTGTGTGTGTACTGTGTGTGTACTGTGTGTGTACTGTGTGTGTGTGTACTGTATAAGTGTGCCCACTGTCAATACTGTATATGGGTGTAGGATGTATTGATCAGTATGAGAGCGGGTCAGTGAGTGTGGACTGTATGTGGGATGTATTGATCAGTATGAGAGAGGGTCAGTGGGTGTGGACTGTATGTGGGATGTATTGATCAGTATGAGAGAGGGTCAGTGAGTGTGGACTGTATGTGGGATGTATTGATCAGTATGAGAGAGGGTCAGTGAGTGTGGACTGTATGTGGGATGTATTGATCAGTATGAGAGAGGGTCAGTGAGTGTGGACTGTATGTGGGATGTATTGATCAGTATGAGAGAGGGTCAGTGAGTGTGGACTGTATGTGGGATGTATTGATCAGTATGAGAGAGGGTCAGTGAGTGTGGACTGTATGTGGGATGTATTGATCAGTATGAGAGAGGGTCAGTGAGTGTGGACTGTATGTGGGATGTATTGATCAGTATGAGAGAGGGTCAGTGAGTGTGGACTGTATGTGGGATGTATTGATCAGTATGAGAGAGGGTCAGTGACTGTGGACTGTATGTGGGATGTATTGATCAGTATGAGAGAGGGTAGGTGACTGTGGACTGTATGTGGGATGTATTGATCAGTATGAGAGAGGGTCAGTGAGTATGTTGGTGTACTGCATAGCTGCTGGATGTGTGTGTGTGTGTGAGTGAGAGCTGCAGATCAATGTATTTACAGCTAGCCCACTAGAGAATAACTTGTTGAGCCTAACGCCCTCCATTTTATCCCGCTGTTATTCCTGTGTCCTTGGCCGTTTTGCTGCTCAGTCAGCTTACTGAATTAATTTAGGGCAAAAACCACTCTCCCTCCTCTCTCAAATCACTCCATCACTATACCTCCATCAATCAATCCATATTTCGTGTCAGAAAACGTCCTTTTTAAAATTATGCGATTGATATTTGTGTCTATTACCAAGGTATTGAATCCTATTATACAACGGGTGGGTCTAGTCCTGAATGCTGATTGGTTAAATCTGCATTTCAGTTGGTGTCTATTCCGCAAGTTACCACTGGCTAAATCTATGACGTTTAAATGCCTATTTACTCTGTTCCATCTGACTCCTGTCATAGGAATTTCATAACCCCCTCGCTCGCTCACTCCCCTCGCTCACTCACTCCCCTCGCTCACTCCCCTCGCTCGCTCACTCCCCTCGCTCGCTCCCCTCGCTCGCTCACTCCAGACAGACTTATCAAGATTCACTTCTGGATTCTTCACCTTGATCCATCACTATTTAGAAGACAGTTCCAGATAATGGAAAACCCAGGAAAACACTCGCTGCCTTATCTAAACATCCCAGAACTAAGTTGAGTCGGTTCAACCATAGGTTAACGATCCTTTCTGCTTACTTAAAACCCACAATCCATTTCCTCCCCAACCTAGCTGGAATGGTATGTATTAATCAGATATAATAAAACAGAGTAGAGTTTAATTATTTATAGTTCTATTTAAAATGTAGATATTGTTTAGTCATTATTCATAAAATTCCTAACATTCCGCAATCCACTGTCTCATCAACCCAGCCAGGCAATTTCTTTTAGAATAACATTTAGTTTTCAACAGTGGTGATTTGTATAAACTTTGTTGTTTGTCTCTCTGACATTTCCAACATTGTTTCAATATTCAAATTCGATCTCCAGCTGTCCCATAGTAATGAACGTGTTGGGAGTCGGGACTAGCCAGACAAATCAAATCACATTTTATTTCATTTATTTCTTTATTTCACCTTTATTTAACCAGGTAGGCAAGTTGAGAACAAGTTCTCATTTACAATTGCGACCTGGTCAAGATAAAGCAAAGCAGTTCAACACATACAACAACACAGAGTTACACATGGAGTAAAACAAACATACAGTCAATAATACAGTAGAAAAATAAGTCTATATACAATGTGAGCAAATGAGGTGAGATAAGGGAGGTAAATGCAAAATAAAAGGCCTGGTGGCAGAGTAAATACAATATAGCAAGTAAAACACTGGAATGGTAGATGTGCAGTGGAAGAATGTGCAAAGTAGAGATAGAAATAATGGGGTGCAAAGGAGCAAAAATAAATAAATAAATAAATGCAGTAGGGGGAGAGGTAGTTGTTTGGGCTAAATTATAGAGTGGCTATGTACAGGTGCAGTAATCTGTGAGCTGCTCTGACAGCTGGTGCTTAAAGCTAGTGAGGGAGATACAGTAAGTGTTTCCAGTTTCAGAGATTTTTGTAGTTTGTTCCAGTCATTGGCAGCAGAGAACTGGAAGGAGAGGTGGCCAAAGGAAGAATTGGGTTTTGGGGGTGACCAGAGAGATATACCTGCTGGAGCGCGTGCTTCAGGTGGGTGCTGCTATGGTGGCCAGCGAGCTGAGATAAGGGGGGACTTTACCTAGCAGGGTCTTGTAGATGACATGAAGCCAGTGGGTTTGGCGACGAGTATGAAGCGAGGGCTAGACAACGAGAGTGTACAGGTTTAAATGTACCGAATACAACAGGTGTAGACTTTACCTTGAAAGTATTACTTACAAGCCCTTAACCAACCATTTTTTAAGAAAATACATATAAAAAAGTAAGAGGTAAGAATAACAAATAATTAAAGAGCAGCAGTAAATAACAATAGCTGTGCTATATACAGGGGGTACCGGTACAGAGCCAATGTGCTGGGGCACCGGTGTAGAGGTAATTGAGGTAATATGTATTAAAGTTATTAAAGTGACTATGCATAGATAATAACAGAGAGTAGCAGCAGCGTAGAAGGGGGTGGGGGGGTCAATGCAAATAGTCTGGGTAGCCATTTGATTAGATGTTCATGAATCTTATGGCTTGCGGGAAGAAGCTGTTTAGAAGCCTCTTGGACCTAGACTTTGGTTGCACTGGTACCGCTTGCCGTGCGGTAGCAGAGGGAACAGTCTATGACTTGGGTGGCTGGAGTCTTTGACAATGTTTAGGGCCTTCCTCTGACACTGCCTGGTATAGAGGTCCTGGATGGCAGGAACCTTGGTCCTGGTGATGTACTGGGCCGTACGCACTACCCTCTGTAGTGCCTTGTCGGAGGCCGAGCAGTTGCCATACCAGGCAGTGATGCTCTCGGTGGTGCAGCTGTAAAACATTTTGAGGATCTGAGGACCCATGCCAAACCTTTTCAGTCTCCTGTGGGGGGGTAGGTTTTGTCGTGCCCTCTTCACGACTGTCTTGGTGTGCTTGGCCCATGTTAGACAGACAGGCAGCGTTTCTCAGCCTGTTGAAATCATGAATCAGCTGGCATCAATTTATGGATATATACAAAGAAATGTCAATTGAAAAAAGGTAAAATGAAATTAATTGCAGCTAGTTTGCAGTCTTTCCAGCTTCAGTTTGAAGTGATTGTGTTTGAGTTGTTGGCTAGCTCCTCTGAACAACAGTGTCCTGATGAGTGAGCACATTTTCTATGCCAGGTGAAATCGTGCCTCATTAGCTCATTGTTATGGATGTATCCAAATAAATGGCACTAGAAAACAGCTTATGCAAATGCAAATGCAGCTACTTTGTTGTTATTCAGGCGGCACTTTTTGACGTGACTAAGTTAGCCATAGTTGGCTTGCTAGCGAGCAAGGGATAAGAACTTTGCCAGCCAGAATGGCAATAGAACATTTCGAACGAATGACTGGGTCGCGTCCGTAGATACAGGACAAAAAGTCTGAACGACTCTTGCAACCGAACCGATAGAACAAACGACCAGCCGGCTTGGGTAGCAAACCTAGATTTGTATCGGGGCTATATCTTGTGGAAGGATGAAATAATATGAATAAATTAATATGGGATGCCCCCCGACACAAACTACTGAAGCATAAATACTGGAGGCTTAGACAGGAAGGGTTGGGAGACACTGTGGCCCCATCCGACGATACCCCCGGACAGGGCCAAACAGGTAGGATATAACCCCACCCACTTTGCCAAAGCACAGCCCCCACACCACTAGAGGGATATCTTCAACCACCAACTTACAATCCTGAGACAAATCAAATCAAATCAAATGTATTTATATAGCCCTTCGTACATCAGCTGATATCTCAAAGTGCTGTACAGAAACCCAGCCTAAAACCCCAAACAGCAAGCAATGCAGGTGTAGAAGCATGGCCAAGACAAGGCCGAGTATAGCCCACAAGATCTCCGCCATGGCACAACCCAAGGGGGGATTATGTGATTAGAACGAACATAATATCATCATGTTGGTATAGGGTACCCTATTCCCTATATGGTGCACAACTATAGACCAGGAACCAATGGCACCCTATTCCCTATATAGTGCACTACTTTTGACCAGGATCCATATGGTTCTGCTTAAAAGTAGTGCAACTGTATAGGGAATAGGGTGCCATTTGGGACGAATCCGAGGCTATAGCACAGCTGTGTAATTGCAACAGATGGATCAGTGTGGGTATCAGTTATCACATTCTCCACTATAATATTCTGCGATAACAGTCTGTTTAATCACCATCATAACTCCACTATAATATTCTGCGATAACAGTTTAATCAGGAAAACCTCTGTACTGGCTGGCAGATTGGATAATAGAATAAAGCCTGTGTGTGTTTACTTGTAAACAACCTCCACAACAACAACAACAACAACTAAACCCTCACCTAACAGCAGGTCCGTCCTCGTGTTTTATTACACAGCTGATTTGAGGGAGACAGGGGATACTGTGTTCGTTCTGCCTGTTGGATCTTCACTGTTTCACATGGTCATGTATTTAACTAAGCATTTGGTCCACTGCTGATAGACATCTACCAAGATACTCAGAGGACGCGAGTAATGTAAGTCCGCTGTGGATCAACGAGCTTCAGTCTGCAGTGTATTCACCAGGGAATGGAACCAACACCCCTTAGATGGACATGTCATCAGTGCTGTGACCTAACCACTAGGCTACCTGGGGCGGCAGGTAACCTAGTGGTTAAAGTGTTGGACTAGTAACCGAAAGTTTGCAAGATTGAATCCCCGAGCTGACAAAGTAAAAATCTGTCGTTCTGCCCCCGAACAAGGCAGTTAACCCACTGTTCGCGGGCCGTCATTGAAAATAAAAATGTTTCCTTAACTGACTTGCTTAAATAAAGGTTCAATAATAAATAAATAAAATATACTACCACTGGTGACCTTGAGCTGTGTGTGTGTGTGTGTGTGTGTGTGTGTGTGTGTGTGTGTGTGTGTGTGTGTGTGTGTGTGTGTGTGTCCTTGTCACCTTAATTGGGGAGGATGGGCTTGTGGTAATAGCTGGAGTGGAATAGATGGAATGGTATTAAATACATCAAACATGGTTTGATACTATTCCATTCGCTCTGTTTCAGACATTATTATGAGCTTGTCCTCCCCTCAGCAGCCTCCACTGGTACTGCATGTATGACACGTATGGATCTGTGTGTGTGTTCTCTACAGGACGGCCTCACACCTCTACACTGTGCAGCCAGGAGTGGACATGACCCAGCAGTGGAGCTACTGCTGGAGAGAGGAGCACCCATGCTGGCCAGGACCAAGGTACACACACACACACACACACACACACACACACACACACACACACACACACACACACACTCTCTCTCTCTCTCTGACAATCTTCTTTCTCTCTCTGTAGAACGGTCTGTCTCCTCTCCACATGTCGTCTCAGGGTGACCACGTTGAGTGTGTCAAGCACCTGCTGCAGCACAAGGCGCCTGTTGATGATGTCACACTGGACTACCTGACTGCGCTGCATGTCGCCGCCCACTGCGGTCACTACAGAGTCACCAAGCTGCTGCTGGACAAGAGAGCCAACCCCAACGCTAGAGCACTGGTAATACCAAACGCTCTTATACCCACTAATACAATGACTGTCATTACAAGGACTATTACTGCAGGCCAATATGGTTCCTGGCCATTTTGACAATTTTGTCTCAAAGAGACAGAACAAAGTGTTGGAGTGAAAATAAGATGGCCTCTCATGTATGTCTCAACATGTCAACGTGTCCCTACATGTGTATGTAGGTGTGTTTCATACATCATGTGTCTGGTGTGTGTGTCTGTCAGAATGGTTTCACCCCGCTGCATATCGCCTGTAAGAAGAACCGAGTGAAGGTGATGGAGCTGCTGGTTAAGTATGGAGCATCTATCCAGGCCATCACAGAGGTAGGAGACTGTGGTCAGTCTGGCCACTTCAGATATGTGTTTTACAACTGTTTTCATTACAACAAGCTTGGCAATATACACACACAAGTACAACTACACCAGATTACACTATTTACCATGCATCCACACACCCCTTTACTCTTCAACACTGTTCATGTACAGTCCTGTTGATGTAATGTCTTGTTGACTTGTGTTTTGACCAGAACTGGCTTCACATGCATGAACAGTAATAATACTTTGTAATGATGAAACTCCCTCCCTCCCTCCCTCCCTCTCTCCCTGTCTCCCTCCCTCCCTGTCTCCCTCCCTCCCTGTCTCCCTCTGTCTCCCTCTCTGTCTCCCTCTCTGTCTCTCCCTCCCTCTCTGTCTCTCTCCCTCTCTGTCTCTCTCTGTCTCTCCCTCCCTCTCTGTCTCTCTCCCTCTCTGTCTCTCTCTGTCTCTCCCTCCCTCTCTGTCTCTCTCCCTCTCTGTCTCTCTCTGTCTCTCCCTCCCTCTCTGTCTCTCTCCCTCTCTGTCTCTCTCTGTCTCTCTCTATCTCCCTCCCTCCCTCTCTCTGTCTCTCTGTCTCCTCTCCCTCCCTCCCTCTCTGTCTCTCTCTCTCTCCCTCCCTCCCTCTCTGTCTCTCTGTCTCCCTCCCTCCCTCCCTCCCTCCCTCCCTCCCTCCCTCCCTCTCTATCTCCATCCCTCCCTCCAGTCTGGCCTGACTCCCGTTCACGTAGCAGCTTTCATGGGTCACCTCAACATCGTCCTGCTGCTGCTACAGAACGGAGCCTCGCCTGACGTTAGCAACATTGTGAGTGATGGGGGTTAACATCAGGACTGTGTGTGTGTGTGTGTGTGTGTGTGTGTGTGTGTGTGTGTGTGTGTGCATTTGTGCACGTGTATGCTTCTCCTGATTCAAGTGTGTGTTGTGTGCAGCGTGGGGAGACTGCTCTACACATGGCATCCAGGGCAGGACAGGTGGAGGTGGTGCGCTGTCTGCTGAGGAACGGAGCCATGGTGGACGCTAGAGCCAGGGTAACACATTATCACAATACACACAACTCACCACTCCACTCACACTCAGTACTACTCTACTCTCCACTCTGCTCCATACTCTACTCAATACTCTACTCTCTACTCTGCTCTATACTCTACTCCACCCTATACTCTACTCTCTACTCTGCTCTATACTCTACTCTATACTCTACTCTACCCTATACTCTACTCTCCACTCTGCTCCATACTCTACTCTCTACTCTGCTCTATACTCTACCCTATACTCTATACTCTGCTCCATACTCTACTCTCTACTCTGCTCTATACTCTACCCTATACTCTAATCTCTACTCTACTCTATACTCTACTCTCTACTCTGCTCTATACTCTACCCTATACTCTACTCTACTCTCTACTCTACTCTATACTCTACCCTATACTCTACTCTATACTCTGCTCCATACTCTACTCTCTACTCTGCTCTATACTCTACTCTATACTCTACTCTCTACTCTGCTCTCTACTCTGCACTATACTCTGCTCTATACTCTACCCTATACTCTACTCTGCTCTATACTCTACTCTATACTCTACTCTACTCTATTCTATACTCTACTCTCTACTCTGCTCTATACTCTACCCTATACTCTACTCTGCTCTATACTCTACTCCACCCTATACTCTACTCTCTACTCTGCTCTATACTCTACCCTATACTCTATACTCTGCTCCATACTCTACTCTATTCTCCACTCTACCCTATAATCTACTCTCCACTCTGCTCCATACTCTACCCTATACTCTGCTCCATACTCTACTCTATACTCTACTCCACCCTATACTCTACTCTCCACTCTGCTCCATACTCTACTCTATACTCTACTCTCTACTCTGCTCTATACTCTACTCCACCCTATACTCTACTCTCTACTCTGCTCTATACTCTACCCTATACTCTATACTCTACTCTACCCTATACTCTACTCTCCACTCTGCTCCATACTCTACTCTATACTCTACTCTCTACTCTGCTCTATACTCTACCCTATACTCTATACTCTACTCTACCCTATACTCTACTCTCCACTCTGCTCCATACTCTACTCTCTACTCTACTCTATACTCCACTCTATACTCTACCCTATACTCTATACTCTGCTCCATACTCTACTCTATACTCTACTCTCTACTCTGCTCTATACTCCACTCTATACTCTACTCTCTACTCCACTCTATACTCTACCCTATACTCTGCTACATACTCTACTCTATACTCTACTCTATACTCAACTCTCTACTCCACTCTATACTCTGCTCCATACTCTACTCTACTCTCTACTCTGCTCTATACTCTACCCTATACTCTACTCCACCCTATACTCTACTCTACTCTCTACTCTGCTCTACCCTATACTCTACTCTCCACTCTGCTCCATACTCTACTCTATACTCTACCCTATACGCTATACTCTGCTCCATACTCTACTCTATACTCTACTCTGCTCTATACTCTACTCCACTCTATACTCTACTCTCTACTCTGCTCTATACTCCACTCTATACTCCACTCTATACTCTGCTCCATACTCTACTCTATACTCTACTCTACCCTATACTATACACTACACGCTATACTCTATACTATACTCTCCTCTACCCTATACTCTACTCTACCCTATACTCTACTCTATACTCTGTGCTATACTCTATACTCTACTATACCCTATACTATATTATTATATACTCTACTCTATACTCTACTCTATGCTCTACTCTATACTTTATACTCAACTCTATACTCCACTTTATACTCTACTCTATACTATACTCTACTCTATACACTCTACTCTTTACACTCTACTCTACCCTATACTCTACTCTATACCCTACTCTATACTCTACTCTATACTCTACTCTATACGCTATACTATACTCTACCCTATACTATATTATATACTCTATACTCTACTCTATACTTTATACTCAACTCTATACTCCACTTTATACTCTACTCTATACTATACTCTACACTCTACTCTATACTCTACTCTATACTCTACTCTTTACACTCTATACTCTACTCTACCCTATACTCTACTCTATACTCTACTCTATACTCTACTCTATACTCTACCCTATACTATACTCTATACTCTACTCAATACTATACTCTATACTCTACTCTACCCTATACTTTAATCTATTCTCTTCTCCGCTCTATACTCCACTTTATTTTTTTATATTTTTTATTTCACCTTTATTTAACCAGGTAGGCTAGTTGAGAACAAGTTCTCATTTGCAACTGCGACCTGGCCAAGATAAAGCATAGCAGTGTGAACAGACAACACATAGTTACACATGGAGTAAACAATTAACAAGTCAATAACACAGTAGAAGAAAAGGGGTCTATGTACAATGTGTGCAAAAGGCATGAGGAGGTAGGCGAATAATTACAATATTGCAGATTAACACTGGAGTGATAAATGATCAGATGATCATGTACAGGTAGAGATATTGGTGTGCAAAAGAGCAGAAAAGTAAATAAATAAAAACTGTGGGGATTAGGTAGGTGAAAATGGGTGGGCTGTTTACCAATAGATTATGTACAGCTGCAGCGATCGGTTAGCTGCTCAGATAGCAGATGTTTGAAGTTGGTGAGGGAGATGAAAGTCTCCAACTTCAGCGATTTTTGCAATTCGCTCCAGTCACAGGCAGCAGAGTACTGGAACGAAAGGCGGCCGAATGAGGTGTTGGCTTTAGGGACGATCAGTGAGATACACCTGCTGGAGCGCGTGCTACGGATGGGTGTTGCCATCGTGACCAGTGAACTGAGATAAGGCGGAGCTTTACCTAGCATGGCCTTGTAGATGACCTGGAGCCAGTGGGTCTGGCGACGAATATGTAGCGAGGGCCAGCCGACTAGAGCATACAAGTCGCAGTGGTGGGTAGTATAAGGTGCTTTAGTGACAAAACTGATGGCACTGTGATAAACTGCATCCAGTTTGCTGAGTAGAGTGTTGGAAGCAATTTTGTAGATGACATCGCCGAAGTCGAGGATCGGTAGGATAGTCAGTTTTACTAGGGTAAGCTTGGCAGCGTGAGTGAAGGAGGCTTTGTTGCGGAATAGAAAGCCGACTCTTGATTTGATTTTCAATTGGAGATGTTTGATATGGGTCTGGAAGGAGAGTTTGCAGTCTAGCCAGACACCTAGGTACTTATAGGTGTCCACATATTCAAGGTCGGAACCATCCAGTGTGGTGATGCTAGTCGGGCATGCGGGTGCAGGCAGCGATCGGTTGAAAAGCATGCATTTGGTTTTACTAGCGTTTAAGAGCAGTTGGAGGCCACGGAAGGAGTGTTGTATGGCATTGAAGCTCGTTTGGAGGTTAGATAGCACAGTGTCCAAAGACGGGCCGAAAGTATATAGAATGGTGTCGTCTGCGTAGAGGTGGATCAGGGAATCGCCCGCAGCAAGAGCAACATCATTGATATATACAGAGAAAAGAGTCGGCCCGAGAATTGAACCCTGTGGCACCCCCATAGAGACTGCCAGAGGACCGGACAGCATGCCCTCCGATTTGACACACTGAACTCTGTCTGCAAAGTAATTGGTGAACCAGGCAAGGCAGTCATCCGAAAAACCGAGGCTACTGAGTCTGCCGATAAGAATATGGTGATTGACAGAGTCGAAAGCCTTGGCAAGGTCGATGAAGACGGCTGCACAGTACTGTCTTTTATCGATGGCGGTTATGATGTCGTTTAGTACCTTGAGTGTGGCTGAGGTGCACCCGTGACCGGCTCGGAAACCAGATTGCACAGCGGAGAAGGTACGGTGGGATTCGAGATGGTCAGTGACCTGTTTGTTGACTTGGCTTTCGAAGACCTTAGATCAGGGGTGGGCAAACTTTTTGACTCGCGGGCCACAATGGGTTCTAAAATTTGACAGAGGGGCCGGGCCAGGAGCATTTGGAGGGAGTGTTTGGGCCGGATATACTAAAGCATTAAATGTAGTGTGTGCAAACCTCATAGCACAGTAAGAACACTTACAACCCAATTTATTAACTGTCTTTCAAATGTGAAAAATAGCCCTTATCAGTTAATAAATTTGTCTCAAGGAATATGCAAGATATGGCATTTACATACTATTTCGCAGATACTGGGAGGAGGAAATGTAAATAGATTAAAATAACATACGCACTGTGATTTATCAAGATTGCGTCTGTTTTTAATATGTTTCAATGGAAGGTGCAAAGTTAAAGAAATCAACATTTATTGAAAAATTGAATCACTTTCAACATTCAAAACATATTATTACACAACGAAATATTCAAGCTCAATAATATCTACTTGTGTTAAACTCCGCAAAATCATGGATGGATTGTCCTGACCGCGCGCTCTACAAACTCGCCACGGACGCCCTCGCCTTCACGCGCAAACAGTACACGTGTATCGTTGCCAAGCACACAGACATAGGCTGTATTAAATATCCTACCTGCAGCTGAAAATTTTAATTTAAATTAAGAGCGATGTGCGGCGTGTTAATTAAGCTACTGTACCGCTGCTGTGCGTAAATGCGCATTGCTCTTAATTAAAAGACGCACTTCCAAACTTTCCATATGCATTTTTTCATAACACAGCAGAAAAACTCACCATTTCAGTGGGAACAGTGTTGTTGGTCTCCCTTTTTTGCCAGTGCATCAAAGTCTGGAGTTAGTTTTGTTGTGGCAATTCTCAGGACAGATCTGAGGTGTTGGTCAGTTAACTTGGATCTGTGATGGGCTTTGTTGATTTTCATGACGCTAAACGTCTGCTCACACACGTAGCCGCCCGTTCTTGTGTTGACTGCTTGCTAGCATAGTTTGCATACTTCGTGGCAAAGTGACGGCTGATATTGTACTCTTTGAAAACCGCAACAGCTTCTTGGCATATCAGACATACAGCCGTTGATCGGACTTCAGTGAAGAAGTATTTTGTTGTCCACTCCTTATTAAACACTCGGCATTCGCTGTCCACTTTCCTTCTCTTTGGTCCGCTCATTTTCACAGAAGGGCTTAATGGTGACGTGAAACGAAGTCAAAATTAAAGTGAAATAAAGAGAAATACGCACCACTCCAACAACGGTCAATGTGTTTTGAGTGCGCCATCTATTGGGGAAACGTGGGCATTGCAGGGAAAGGGGAAAAAAGGAGGTTTTTACTATAATTTGGACAAGTTTGGCGGGCCGGATTAAAAAGCCTAACGGGCCGTATGTGGCCCGCGGGCCGTAGTTTGCCCATGTCTGCCTTAGATAGACAGGGCAGAATGGATATAGGTCTGTAACAGTTTGGGTCCAGGGTGTCTCCCCCTTTGAAGAGGGGGATGACTGCGGCAGCTTTCCAATCCTTGGGGATCTCAGACGATATGAAAGATAGGTTGAACAGGCTGGTAATAGGGGTTGCGACAATGGCGGCGGATAGTTTCAGAAATAGAGGGTCCAGATTGTCAAGCACAGCTGATTTATACGGGTCCAGGTTTTGCAGCTCTTTCAGAACATCTGCTATCTGGATTTGGGTAAAGGAGAACCTGGAGAGGCTTGGGCGAGGAGCTGCAGGGGGGCCGGAGCTGTTGGCCGAGGTAGGAGTAGCCAGGCGGAAGGCATGGCCAGCCGTTGAGAAATGCTTGTTGAAGTTTTCGATAATCATGGATTTGTCGGTGGTGACCGTGTTCCCTAGCCTCAGTGCAGTGGGCAGCTGGGAGGAGGTGCTCTTGTTCTCCATGGACTTCACAGTGTCCCAGAACTTTTTGGAGTTGGAGCTACAGGATGCAAACTTCTGCCTGAAGAAGCTGGCCTTAGCTTTCCTGACTGACTGCGTGTATTGGTTCCTGACTTCCCTGAACAGTTGCATATCGCGGGGACTGTTCGATGCTATTGCAGTCCGCCACAGGATGTTTTTGTGCTGGTCGAGGGCAGTCAGGTCTGGAGTGAACCAAGGGCTATATCTGTTCTTAGTTCTGCATTTTTTGAACGGAGCATGCTTATCTAAAATGGTGAGGAAGTTACTCTTAAAGAATGACCAGGCATCCTCAACTGACGGGATGAGGTCAATGTCCTTCCAGGATACCCGGGCCAGGTCGATTAGAAAGGCCTGCTCACAGAAGTGTTTTAGGGAGCGTTTGACAGTGATGAGGGGTGGTCGTTTGACTGCGGCACCGTAGCGGATACAGGCAATGAGGCAGTGGTCGCTGAGATCCTGGTTTAAGACAGCGGAGGTGTATTTGGAGGGCCAGTTGGTCAGGATGACGTCTATGAGGGTGCCCTTGCTTACAGAGTTAGGGTTGTACCTGGTGGGTTCCTTGATGATTTGTGTGAGATACTCTACTCTATACTATACTCTACCCTATACTCTACACTCTACTCTATACTATACTCTACTCTATACTCTACTCTTTATACTCTATACTATACTCTATACTCTACCCTATACTTTACTCTATACTCTATTCTCTTCTCCGCTCTATACTCTACACTCAACTCTATACTCCACTTTATACTCTACCCTATACTCTACCCTATACTCTACTCTATACTCTACTCTATACTATACTCTATACTCTACTCTACCCTATACTATACTCTATACTATACTCTACCCTATGCTCTACTCTATATTATACTCTATACTATACTCTATACTCTACTCTACCCTATACTTTACTCTATACTCTACTCTCTTCTCCGCTCTATACTCTACACTCAACTCTATACTCCACTTTATACTCTACTCTATACTCTATACTCTACTCTACCCTATACTCAACTATATACTCCGCTCAATACTATACTATATACTCTATACTCTACTCTACCCTATACTTTACTCTATTCTCTTCTCCGCTCTATACTCCACTTTATACTCTACTCTATACTATACTCTACCCTATACTTTACTCTACCCTATACTCTACTCTACCCTATACTTTACTCTATACTCTTCTCCGCTCTATACTCTACACTCAACTCTATACTCCACCCTATACTCTACCCTATACTCTACTCTATACTATACTCTATACTCTACTCTACCCTATACTATACTCTATACTATACTCTACCCTATGCTCTACTCTATACTATACTCTATACTCTACTCTACCCTATACTCTACCCTATACTCTACTCTATACTATACTCTATACTCTACTCTACCCTATACTATACTCTATACTATACTCTACCCTATACTCCACTTTATACTCTACTCTATACTCTACTCTACCCTATACTCAACTCTATACTCCACTCTATACTATACTATATACTCTATACTATACTCTACCCTATACTCAACTCTATACTCCACTCTATACTATACTATATACTCTATACTCTACTCTACTCTATACTCTATATTCTACTCTATACTCTACTCGTTACACGCTATACTCTACTCTATACTATACTCTACTCTATACTCTACTCTTTACACTCTATACTATACTCTATACTCTACTCTACCCTATACTTTACTCTATACTCTATTCTCTTCTCCGCTCTATACTCTACACTCAACTCTATACTCCACCCTATACTCTACCCTATACTCTACTCTATACTATACTCTATACTCTACTCTACACTATACTATACTCTATACTATACTCTACCCTATGCTCTACTCTATACTATACTCTATAGTCTACTCTACCCTATACTTTACTCTATACTCTACTCTCTTCTCCGCTCTATACTCTACACTCAACTCTATACTCCACTTTATACTCTACTCTATACTCTATACTCTACTCTACCCTATACTCAACTCTATACTCCACTCTATACTATACTATATACTCTATACTATACTCTACCCTATACTCAACTCTATACTCAAATGTCAAATTTATTTATTTATATAGCCCTTCGTACATCAGCTGATATCTCAAAGTGCTGTACAGAAACCCAGCCTAAAACCCCAAACAGCAAACAATGCAGGTGTAAAAGCACGGTGGCTAGGAAAAACTCCCTAGAAAGGCCAAAACCTAGGAAGAAACCTAGAGAGGAACCAGGCTATGTGGGGTGGCCAGTCCTCTTCTGGCTGTGCCGGGTAGAGATTATAACAGAACATGACCAAGATGTTCAAATGTTCATAAATGACCAGCATGGTCGAATAATAATAAGGCAGAACAGTTGAAACTGGAGCAGCAGCACAGTCAGGTGGACTGGGGACAGCAAGGAGTCATCATGTCAGGTAGTCCTGGGGCACGGTCCTAGGGCTCAGGTCCTCCGAGAGAGAGAAAGAAAGAGAGAATTAGAGAGAGCATATGTGGGGTGGCCAGTCCTCTTCTGGCTGTGCCGGGTGGAGATTATAACAGAACGTGGCCAAGATGTTCAAATGTTCATAAATGACCAGCATGGTTGAATAATAGTAAGGCAGAACAGTTGAAACTGGAGCAGCAGCATGGCCAGGTGGACTGGGGACAGCAAGGAGTCATCATGTCAGGTAGTCCTGGGACATGGTCCTAGGGCCCAGGCCAGTTGAAACTGGAGCAGCAGCATGGCCAGGTGGACTGGGGACAGCAAGGAGTCATCATGTCAGGTAGTCCTGGGGCATGGTCCTAGGGCTCAGGTCCTCCGAGAGAGAGAAAGAAAGAGAGAAGGAGAGAATTAGAGAACGCACACTTAGATTCACACAGGACACCGAATAGGACAGGAGAAGTACTCCAGATATAACAAACTGACCCTAGCCCCGACACATAAACTACTGCAGCATAAATACTGGAGGCTGAGACAGGAGGGGTCAGGAGACACTGTGGCCCCATCCGAGGACACCCCCGGACAGGGCCAAACAGGAAGGATATAACCCCACCCACTTTGCCAAAGCACAGCCCCCACACCACTAGAGGGATATCTTCAACCACCAACTTACCATCCTGAGACAAGACCGAGTATAGCCCACAAAGATCTCCGCCACGGCACAACCCAAGGGGGGCCAACCCAGACAGGCTGACCACAACAGTGAATCAACCCACCCAGGTGACGCACCCCCCCCAGGGACGGCATGAGAGAGCCCCAGTAAGCCAGTGACTCAGCCCCGTAACAGGGTTAGAGGCAGAGAATCCCAGTGGAAAGAGGGCAACCGGCCAGGCAGAGACAGCAAGGGCGGTTCGTTGCTCCAGAGCCTTTCCGTTCACCTTCCCACTCCTGGGCCAGACTACACTCAATCATATGACCCACTGAAGAGATGAGTCTTCAGTAAAGACTTAAAGGTTGAGACCGAGTTTGCGTCTCTGACATGGGTAGGCAGACCGTTCCATAAAAATGGAGCTCTATAGGAGAAAGCCCTGCCTCCAGCTGTTTGCTTAGAAATTCTAGGGACAATTAGGAGGCCTGCGTCTTGTGACCGTAGCGTACGTGTAGGTATGTACGGCAGGACCAAATCAGAGAGATAGGTAGGAGCAAGCCCATGTAATGCTTTGTAGGTTAGCAGTAAAACCTTGAAATCAGCCCTTGCTTTGACAGGAAGCCAGTGTAGAGAGGCTAGCACTGGAGTAATATGATCAATTTTTTTGGTTCTAGTCAGGATTCTAGCAGCCGTATTTAGCACTAACTGAAGTTTATTTAGTGCTTTATCCGGGTAGCCGGAAAATAGAGCATTGCAGTAGTCTAACCTAGAAGTGACAAAAGCATGGATTAATTTTTCTGCATCATTTTTGGACAGAAAGTTTCTGATTTTTGCAATGTTACGTAGATGGATAAAAGCTGTCCTCGAAATGGTCTTGATATGTTCTTCAAAAGAGAGATCAGGGTCCAGAGTAACGCCGAGGTCCTTCACAGTTTTATTTGAGACGACTGTACAAGCATTAAGATTAATTGTCAGATTCAACAGAAGATCTCTTTGTTTCTTGGGACCTAGAACAAGCATCTATGTTTTGTCCGAGTTTAATAGTAGAAAGTTTGCAGCCATCCACTTCCTTATGTCTGAAACACATGCTTCTAGCGAGGGCAATTTTGGGGCTTCACCATGTTTCATTGAAATGTAGAGCTGTGTGTCATCCGCAGAGCAGTGAAAGTTTACATTATGTTTTCGAATAACATCCCCAAGAGGTAAAATACATAGTGAAAACAATAGTGGTCCTAAAACAGAACCTTGAGGAACACCGAAATTTACAGTTGATTTGTCAGAGGACAAACCATTCACAGAGACAAACTGATATCTTTCCGACAGATAAGATCTAAACCAGGCCAGAACATGTCCGTGTAGACCAATTTGGGTTTCCAATCTCTCCAAAAGAATGTGGTGATCGATGGTATCAAAAGCAGCACTAAGGTCTAGGAGCACGAGGACAGATGCAGAGCCTCGGTCCGATGCCATTAAAATGTCATTTACCACCTTCACAAGTGCCGTCTCAGTGCTATGATGGGGTCTAAAACCAGACTGAAGCATTTCGTATACATTGTTTGTCTTCAGGAAGGCAGTGAGTTGCTGCGCAACAGCCTTCTCTAAAATGTTTGAGAGGAATGGAAGATTCGATATAGGCCGATAGTTTTTTATATTTTCTGGGTCAAGGTTTGGCTTTTTCAAGAGAGGCTTTATTACTGCCACTTTTAGTGAGTTTGGTACACATCCAGTGGATAGAGAGCCGTTTATTATGTTCAACATAGGAGGGCCAAGCACAGGAAGCAGCTCTTTCAGTAGTTTAGTTGGAATATACTCCACTCTATACTATACTATATACTCTATACTCTACTCTACTCTATACTCTATATTCTACTCTATACTCTACTCTTTACACGCGATACTCTATACTATAATCTACTCTATTATCGACCCTATACTCCATACTCTATACTCTACTATATACCCTATTCTATACTCCACTCTATACTCTACTACATACTCTATACTATGCTCTATACTCTATACTCTACACTCTATAGTCTACTCTATACTCTACTCTATTATATTCTCGTCCCTATACTCTATACTCCATTCTATACTCTACTCTATACTCTACTCTATACTCGGCCCAATACTCTATATTCCATTCTATACTCCGCTCTATACTCTATACTCCACGCTACTCTACTCTACACTCTACTCCATAGTCTAACCTATACTCTACTCTATACTCTACTCTATAGTCTAATCTATACTCTACTCTATACTCTACGCTACTTTATACTCTACTCTATTCTATACTTTATACTCTTGTCTCTAAACTACTCTATATTCTACTCTATACTCTACTCTATACTCTACTCTATACTCCACTCTGCTTTATATTCAACTCGACTCTATACTACACTCTATACTCTAACCTTTACTCAACCATATACACTAGTCTATACTCTACTCTATGCTATATTCTACTCTGCTCTATACTCTACTCTATACTCTACTCTATTCTACTCTACTCTACTTTATACTCTCCTCTCCTCTTAACTCTACTCCACTCTATACTCTACTCTACTCTACTCTACTATATTCTACTCTACTCGACTCTACATTCCTCTCCTCTCCTCTACTCTCCATTACTCTCCTCTCCTCCAAGAAACCCATTATCACCACATACAGTAACTTCAGGAAAGGGGGGCTGTAAAATAAAGCATTACTACCCTCATTAAGCAAGTACTGTAAAAGCCATATCACCCATAGCCTCAATCTCTCTGTGGACGTCTATAATAAAGTACATATTCTACCCCCTATAACATCCATGTCTCTGCCCCCGCAAGGAGGACCAGACTCCCCTCCACATCGCGTCTCGTCTGGGGAAGACTGAGATAGTCCAGTTGCTACTGCAGCATATGGCCCACCCTGACGCCTCCACTACTAACGGATACACACCTCTCCACATCTCAGCCAGGGAGGGACAGGTGGACGTGGCTTCAGTACTGCTGGAGGCGGGCGCCTCACACTCGCTGGCTACTAAGGTGGGTAGAGATAATACACACACTCACACACACCTACACATACACTCACACACACCTGCACGCTCACACATACACGTGTACACACACCTGTGCATATTGGTGTGGTTTTTATGGGGATTTTTTTATGGGATGGAATCCATCCCCTTCTTTCTGTGTGGATTATGTCATAAATATTTCTTGATTCGCTGTATGGCCTCTTTCACAGGCGCAGACTATGGGCCACTGTCAGTATGACCTGGTTTAATCAATTCATGATTTATGATGCTTTGGAGAACCCCTGGCTTCTTCTCCTGAATTTAGCAAGTAGATGTCGACTTCTGTCACTGAAGGATATTCAACATCCATTGACACAACAATATATCAGTGCTAATTTATTCATATGCTCTGGGCTCTGAGGTTTATGATGCAGTAAAATTCACCCATCTCCTCTCCCTGCTCTCCCTTCTTCTCTTTCTCTCTCTCTCTCTCTCTCTCTCTCTCTCTCTCTCTCTCTGGCCCCATCTTCTTCTCTCTCTATGTCTATCTCCCTCTCCTCCCTTCCCCCTCTTCTCCTTGTCTAATGGGGATAACAGGTGTGGCATTGTTAGCATCAACAACAGGACAGGGACAGCGGTTTGCCCGTTGAACAACATCTTCCTAGACGTGCTCCTCTCTACCTCTGTCCCTAATCGCCTGTGTTTGATCTGTTAGATAGGTGATGTTTTACAGCCTATGGATTCAAATTTTTCACAACACCACCATTAGTGCCTCTCATTGTCTTTCTTATCTACACGTTGTTTCTACTCGGATGTGTATTACATCAGAAATGAACCAGCGTTACACAGATAATAGGATTCCCTCTCTTCATGGGCTGGGTCGTAAACACGGGAGACGTGACATGGAGGCAACACCGTCGTCCTATCGCAACAGCCTAATGTGACAATGGCTAAAGAGCACCACCTGGTGGCTGCGTTGGTAATATGTTACTGATCAGGTTTTACTCTGTAAATTAGATTTTGAGGTATTACCTATGATTGCATAAGCAATGTGGGTGCACAGAGATTTGTTGTTATTGTGCATCTTGTTAAATTGCATTATGTTTGGTTCACATACATCATTAGTTGGCCGGGAATTTCTAATCCCTTTGGAAATGACGCTGTCTTGAAATAATTACTTTTGAATATACACTGAGTATACAAAACATTAAGAACACCTGCTCTTTCCATGACATAGGCTGACCAGGTGAATCCAGGTGAAAGCTAAGATCCCTTGTTGATGTCACTTGTTAAATCCACTTCAATCAGTGTAGATGAAGGGGAGGAGGCAGGTTAAAGAAGGATGTTTAAGCCTTGAGGCAATTGAGACATGGATTGTGTATGTGTGCCATTCAGAGGGTGAATGGGCAAGACAACATATTTAAATGCCTTTGAACGGGGTATGGAAGTAGGTACCAGGCGCACCAGTTTGTGTCAAGAACTGCAGCGCTGCTGGGTTTTCTCACACTCAACAGTTTCCTGTGTGTATCAAGAATGGTCCAAAACCCAAAGGACATCCAGCCAACTTGACACAATTGTGGGAAGCATTGGAGTCAACATGTGCCAGCATCCCTGTGAAACGCTTTCAACACCTTGTAGAGGCCATGACCTGACGAATTGAGGCTGTTCCGAGGGCAATAGGAGGTGCAACTCAATATAAGGACGCTGTTCCTAATGTTTTGTACACTCAGTGTATTCCATGAGCCTTATGCACATTGATGAAGATATAGATAGTGTTTGTTTCAGTCATTATTAAATGGTCATCTGTATGTTGTCTCCATACAGAAAGGATTCACTCCCCTGCATGTGGCATCCAAGTACGGAAGCCTGGATGTGGTCAAACTTCTCCTGAAAAAAACAGCTCCCCCTGATTCTGCTGGGAAGGTAAGCATTACCATAAAATTCAAACTCTTAATCATTGTATAGTTTTGTGTTAGAGGGAGAAATAACTACACAGTAGAAAAGTCTATTTCTCACAAGGTGTGTTATATTTTTACAATATCAGACAATGCTCTGACCTATTTTAAGTGATGAGGAATTATCTGATGAGGAATAGTCTGATGAGAAATAGTCTGATGAGGAATAGTCTGATGAGGAATAGTCTGATGAGGAATTATCTGATAAGGAATTATCTGATGAGCAATTATCTGATGAGGAATTATCTGATGAGCAATTATCTGATGAGCAATTATCTGATGAGCAATTATCTGATGAGGAACTGTTTGATGAAGAATTATCTGATGAGGAATTATCTGATGAGGAATTGTTTGATGAGGAATTATCTGATGAGGAATTGTTTGATGAGGAATTATTTGATGAGGAATTATCTGATGAGGAATTATCTGATGAGGAATAGTCTGATGAGGAATTATCTGGCTATATATTTTAAAAGTCTGTTGTTATTTCTGGTTGAGGCTATGTTGTCAGCGAGCCTACCGGTAAGCATAGTTTGATTATATCAACTTTTAATTTGATTAACTGCTGTTTATTCCTCTACTTTTAGGAAAGACAGATAACAGATATCATTTGTTTCTTCTTATTCTTTTTGAATAAGGACCCGCCCAGCGATCCTCCTGCTGCTTGCTCTTTAATATAAGCCTGGTTTTCCGTAACAAGCTGTAATAGTGCCCCTATAACTCAGCTTATTTATCATGTGTTGTGTATGTTGACCAGTGTTCTTAATGGCTGCTTGCTCCGCTAACCAGCCTGGTTTTAACCAATCTGCACTCACCTCGTCATCCTTGCAGAACGGCCTCACACCTCTCCATGTCGCTGCACATTATGATAACCAGAAGGTGGCGCTCCTGCTTTTGGACAAAGGGGCCTCCCCCCACACCACGGCCAAGGTGAGACCTCCGTGAGGCCACTCTGGCACTCTCCCCAAACAGGTGGGAGGAGAGACGTCGGTCAGCCTAGGGGTGGACAGTCAATGTGGTATTGAAGCTGTGTGTGTGTGTGTGTGTGTGTGTGTGTGTGTGTGTGTGTGTGTGTGTGTGAGTGTGTGAGTGAGTGTGAGTGAGTGAGTGAGTGAGTGAGTGAGTGAGTGAGTGAGTGAGCGCTTCTGTGTGTTAGTATGTGGTGAGTGAGTGAGTGAGTGAGTGAGTGAGTGAGTGAGTGAGTGAGTGAGTGAGTGAGTGAGTGAGTGAGTGACTACATCTCTAAAGGTATCTGTATGGCTGAATCTTTCTTTCTCTCTCACACACTCTCCCTCCAGAACGGCTACACCCCACTCCACATTGCGGCGAAGAAGAACCAGATGGACATTGCGGTGGTGCTGCTGCAGTACGGGGCAGACACCAACATCCTGACCAAGCAGGGGGTCACCCCTCTGCACCTGGCCTCACAGGAGGGGCACGCTGACATGGCCACCCTGCTCATCGAGAAGGGGACTGAAGTCAACGTCTCCACCAAGGTAGGGCTACATCTTCCCATCCCTCTTGGTTTTAAACTGCTTATGTAACGCGGCCGTGGGTTTGAACCCACTCTTCAACGACTCACACATTAAAACCAACTGAGAAGTTAAAGTTGTACATAGGCCTTGGTACTCTGGTCACAGATACTGACTGCCTCTCTTCTCTGAGACGTGATGTCTCACTGCTTCTGAGGGGTTCAAATGAACAGGGCCTCTGATGTCAGTCTTTCTTTCCACTCGCGTTCTCTCCTTTCAGATCTCCCTTTTTTAGGGTATTTTGTGAATATAGTTACGCTGTCAGTAAGGGCGAATCCTAACAGGGGGGGGGGTTAGCTTTCACTCTAAAAGACTCGTCGATATCTTTGTGATATTTTCTCAGAAAAATGCGAATTACACACACATATCTCAGGTTAGCTTCCAGCCCTGTAACAACGGTAAATGTAATAACACCAGGAAATGTAATAATGTTTCTATTTTTAAACCTGGTATATGTAATAACTTGCTGGTAAATGTAAAAATGTTTATAAGGTAAACATAATAACTTTTTCCGATAAGTGTAATAAGTTATTTCATTAACTAGTGAATAACAACTTTTTTTTATGAATAATGTGATTACTTCAACCAATCATGTTATAACATCACAAAATCAATGTTATTATGTGCTACTTCCCCCAATTGGATGCACATACCAGCACCCACAGCCAATTACAACACAAACAAACTCATGCACATCATCCATGAATACTCATACATAGACTCACAAGTTGAACAGTATAACTTTAGACCGTCCCCTCGCCCATACCCGGGCGCGAACCAGGGACCCTCTGCACACATCAACAACAGTCACCCTCGAAGCATCGTTACCCATCGCTCCACAAAAGCCGTGGCCCTTGCAGAGCAAGGGGAACCACTACTTCAAGGTCTCAGAGCAAGTGACGTCACCGATTGAAACGCTATTTAGCGCGCACCGCTAACTAAGCTAGCCGTTTCACATCCGTTACACAAGCACACATTGAAATGTACACACATGCACAGTCGTGTACACACACACACACACACACACTTGATTATTATTAATCAAGGTTATTATTACATGTTGATGAATAACATTAATAGCTTCAACCGTTCGTGTAATAGCCCAAATCAAGGTCTTCATTTGTTATTTCTGTCTTTTTGATGGACATGGAATTGTCCCAAAAGTGCAAAACCCATCCGCCTGGCACTCCAGGCAGGCTCAAGCCAAACGCTTAAAGCATTTTGTACGATTTCAAATCTGGATGGTAGGTCTGGATGGCACCAGGGCAATTGGAGTCAAATTAATATGTTGAGTAACCTTGCCTGAAACCTGAAGAATGGCATTCGCTTCACAAACTGACACCTTGGCTTCACCTCAGCAGAGGCTATTAAAGTCTTGTGCTGCACAGAACTAACGCAGTCAGTCTCCAGCTCAATCCAACCAGATAGTTTGATTATAAAATAACATATAATACTCTTTTGTTATGAAGATTAAATATGATTGATGTTGAATGTGGTATGAAGGTTATGATGAATGATAATGGAAAATTCATGAAGGAGTTATGAATTATTTCATAAGGGGGGGTTATCAATGCATATTAATATTCCCCTTGTTGTTGCAAAAAGACACATACTGGTATATACCCACAAATACAGACTCAACCTTTTATTATAAACACACACATGCACACACACTCACAGGAACACATAGGCAGGTGACAAAATAACACACACATCTTCAGGCAACATTTTTATTTCAAAATAAAAGTATATTGTACAATGGAAACATTTATTTTTGTTGTCATCTTACCCAAACCTATGACACACAAAACACAGAACAGGTTTGGAGCTGAACAGTGTTAGCCTTTCCTTTGTGGCAGTTAAGGGGCAAAGTGCCTTACTCATAGCCACCAAGGAAGTAGGGGATAGCACCTGAAAGCCAGTAGGAGATAGCACCTGAAAGCCAGTAGGGAATAGCACCTGAAAGGCAGTAGGGGATAGCGACTGAAAGCCACTAGGGAATAGCACCTGAAAGCCAGTAGGGGATAGCACCTGAAAGGCAGTAGGGAATAGCACCTGAAAGGCAGTAGGGGATAGCGACTGAAAGCCACTAGGGAATAGCACCTGAAAGCCAGTAGGGGATAGCACCTGAAAGGCAGTAGGGGATAGCACCTGAAAGGCAGTAGAGGATCGCACCTGAAAGGCAGTAGGTGATCGCACCTGAAAGCCAGTAGGGAATAGCACCTGAAAGCCAGTAGGGGATAGCACCTGAAAGGCAGTAGAGGATCGCACCTGAAAGGCAGTAGGTGATCGCACCTGAAAGCCAGTAGGGGATAGCACCTGAAGGGCAGTAGGGGATAGCACCTGAAAGACAGTAGGGAATAGCACCTGAAAGCCAGTAGGGGATAGCACCTGAAAGGCAGTAGGGGATAGCACCTGAAAGGCAGTAGGGGATAGCACCTGAAAGGCAGTAGGGGATAGCACCTGAAAGGCAGTAGGGGATTGCACCTGAAAGGCAGTAGGGGATTGCACCTGAAAGGCAGTAGGGGATAGCACCTGAAAGGCAGTAGGGGATAGCACCTGAAAGGCAGTAGGTGATAGCACCTGAAAGCCAGTAGGTGATAGCACCTGAAAGGCAGTAGGGGATAGCACCTGAAAGCCAGTAGGGAATAGCACCTGAAAGCCAGTAGGGGATAGCACCTGAAAGGCAGTAGGTGATAGCACCTGAAAGCCAGTAGGGGATAGCACCTGAAAGCCAGTAGGGGATAGCATCTGAAAGCCAGTAAGTGATCGCACCTGAAAGCCAGCAGGGGATAGCACCTGAAGGGCAGTAGGGGATAGCACCTGAAAGCCAGTAGGGGATAGCACCTGAAGGGCAGTAGGGAATAGCACCTGAAAGCCAGTAGGGGATAGCACCTGAAAGCCAGCAGGGGATAGCACCTGAAAGGCAGTAGGGGATAGCACCAGAAAGCCAGTAGGGAATAGCACCTGAAAGCCAGTAGGGGATAGCACATGAAAGCCAGTAGGGGATAGCACCTGAAAGCCAGTAGGTGATCGCACCAGAAAGCCAGTAGGGAATAGCACCTGAAAGCCAGTAGGGGATAGCACCTGAAAGCCAGTAGGGGATAGCACCTGAAAGGCAGTAGGGGATAGCACCTGAAAGGCAGTAGGGGATAGCACCTGAAAGGCAGTAGGGGATAGCACCTAAAAGGCAGTAGGGGATAGCACCTGAAAGCCAGTAGGGAATAGCACCTGAAAGCCAGTAGGGGATAGCACCTGAAAGGCAGTAGGGGATAGCACCTGAAAGCCAGTAGGGGGTAGCACCTGAAAGGCAGTAGGTGATAGCACCTGAAAGGCAGTAGGGGATAGCACCTGAAAGGCAGTAGGGGATGACACCTGAAGGGCAGTAGGGGATAGCACCTGAAATCCAGTAGGGCATAGCACCTGAAAGGCAGGAGGGGGTCACATCTGAAAAGGCAGTAGGGGATAGCACCTGAAAGGCAGTAGGGGATAGTACCTGAAAGCCAGTAGGGGATAGCACCTGAAAGCGAGTAGGGGATAGCACCTGAAAGGCAGTAGCGGATAGCACCTGAAAGCCAGTAGGGGGTAGCACCTGAAAGGCAGTAGGGGATAGCGCCTGAAAGGCAGTAGGTGATAGCACCTGAAAGGCAGTAGGGGATAGCACCTGAAAGGCAGTAAGGGATGACACCTGAAGGGCAGTAGGGGATAGCACCTGAAAGCGAGTAGGGGATAGCACCTGAAAGGCAGTAGGGGATAGCACCTGAAAGCCAGTAGGGGGTAGCACCTGAAAGGCAGTAGGGGATAGCACCTGAAAGGCAGTAGGTGATCGCACCTGAAAGGCAGTAGGGGATAGCACCTGAAAGGCAGTAGGAGATAGCACCTGAAAGGCAATAGGTGATCGCACCTGAAAGGCAGTAGGGGATAGCACCTGAAAGGCAGTAGGGGATAGCACCTGAAAGGCAGTAGGGGATAGCACCTGAAAGGCAGTAGGGGATAGCACCTGAAGGGCAGTAGGGGATAGCACCTGAAAGGCAGTAGGTGATAGCACCTGAAAGGCAGTAGGGGATAGCACCTGAAAGTCAGTAGGGGATAGCACCTGAAGGGCAGTAGGGGATAGCACCTGAAAGCCAGTAGGGGATAGCACCTGAAAGCCAGTAGGAGATAGCACCTGAAAGGCAGTAGGGGGTCACATCTGAAAGGCAGTAGGGGATAGCACCTGAAAGCCAGTATGGGGATAGCACCTGAAAGGCAGTAGGGGATAGTACCTGAAAGCCAGTAGGGGATAGCACCTGAAAGACAGTAGGGGATAGCACCTGAAAGCCAGTAGGGCATAGCACCTGAAGGGCAGTAGGGGAAAGCACCTGAAAGCCAGTAGAGGATAGCACCTGAAAGCCAGTAGGGGATAGCACCTGAAATCCAGTAGGGGATAGCACCTGAAAGGCAGTAGGGGGTCACATCTGAAAGGCAGTAGGGGATAGCACCTGAAAGGCAGTAGGTGATAGCACCTGAAAGGCAGTAGGGGATAGCACCTGAAAGGCAGTAGGGGATGACACCTGAAGGGCAGTAGGGGATAGCACCTGAAATCCAGTAGGGCATAGCACCTGAAAGGCAGGAGGGGGTCACATCTGAAAAGGCAGTAGGGGATAGCACCTGAAAGGCAGTAAGGGATGACACCTGAAGGGCAGTAGGGGATAGCACCTGAAAGCGAGTAGGGGATAGCACCTGAAAGGCAGTAGGGGATAGCACCTGAAAGACAGTAGGGGGTAGCACCTGAAAGGCAGTAGGGGATAGCACCTGAAAGGCAGTAGGTGATCGCACCTGAAAGGCAGTAGGGGATAGCACCTGAAAGGCAGTAGGAGATAGCACCTGAAAGGCAATAGGTGATCGCACCTGAAAGGCAATAGGGGATAGCACCTGAAAGGCAGTAGGGGATAGCACCTGAAAGGCAGTAGGGGATAGCACCTGAAAGGCAGTAGGGGATAGCACCTGAAGGGCAGTAGGGGATAGCACCTGAAAGGCAGTAGGTGATAGCACCTGAAAGGCAGTAGGGGATAGCACCTGAAAGTCAGTAGGGGATAGCACCTGAAGGGCAGTAGGGGATAGCACCTGAAAGCCAGTAGGGGATAGCACCTGAAATCCAGTAGGGGATAGCACCTGAAAGGCAGTAGGGGGTCACATCTGAAAGGCAGTAGGGGATAGCACCTGAAAGCCAGTATGGGGATAGCACCTGAAAGGCAGTAGGGGATAGTACCTGAAAGCCAGTAGGGGATAGCACCTGAAAGCCAGTAGGGGATAGCACCTGAAAGCCAGTAGGGCATAGCACCTGAAAGGCAGTAGGGGATAGCACCTGAAAGCCAGTAGGGGATAGCACCTGAAGGGCAGTAGGGGAAAGCACCTGAAAGCCAGTAGGGGATAGCACCTGAAAGCCAGTAGGGGATAGCACCTGAAATCCAGTAGGGGATAGCACCTGAAAGGCAGTAGGGGGTCACATCTGAAAGGCAGTAGGGGATGGCACCTGAAAGCCAGTATGGGGATAGCACCTGACAGGCAGTAGGGTATAGTACCTGAAAGCCAGTAGGGGATAGCACCTGAAAGGCAGTAGGGGATAGCACCTGAAAGCCAGTAGGGCATAGCACCTGAAAGGCAGTAGGGGATAGCACCTGAAAGCCAGTAGGGGATAGCACCTGAAAGCCAGTAGGGGATAGCACCTGAAAGCTAGTAGGGGATAGCACCTGAAAGCCTGTAGGGGATAGCACCTGAAAGGCAGTAGGGGATAGCACCTGAAAGCCAGTAGGGGATAGCACCTGAAAGCCAGTAGGGGATCGCACCTGAAAGGCAGTAGGGGATAGCACCTGGAAGCCAGTAGGGGATAGCACCTGAAAGCCTCTAGGGGATAGCACCTGAAAGGCAGTAGGGGATAGCACCTGAAAGCTAGTAGGGGATAGCACCTGAAAGCCAGTAGGGGATAGCACCAGAAAGCCAGTAGGGGATAGCACCTGAAAGGCAGTAGGGGATAGCACCTGAAGGGCAGTAAGGGATAGCACCTGAAAGGCAGTAGGGGATAACACCTGAAAGCCAGTAGGGGATAGCACCTGATGTAGGTGTAATTATACTTGTCTAAGACCTAAAAATGTGTGTAAGCTCCCTGCGCTTAAGCCTATGTTTAATCTTAGCGGGGTAACAGTCTTGTGGCCTGCAGGAGACCTAGGTTAGAAACCAGTCTGTCCAATTGGTGCCATGACCTGGATAGGTGTCTGTGAGGAGGTGAAATGGGTGGTGGAGTGTAACGAAAGTAGTTCTGTAAACCAAGCTTGAAAGCTTGAAGCTATATTTGAGCCTAAACATTGTTTGGAGTATGGAGTAAAACAATCTTATATTATGATGGGGTAAGAGCAAGCTATTACCAAGTTAAGACCAAGTTAAGACCAAGTTAATACCAAGGTATGACCATGCTGTGACCAAGGTAAGACAGAGCTGTGACCAAGATAAGAGCAGGCTATGACCATGGTAAAACCAATATAAAATATATTTTGATTTGTTTAACACTTTTTTGGTTACTACCTGGTTCCATATTTGTTATTTCATAGTAGTTTTGATATCTTCACTATTATTCTACAATGTAGAAAATAGTAAAAATAAAGAAAACCCAAACTGTTGAGTGGTACTGTATATCAACAAATACTTTAGGAATCCATACATTATAAACAGCAGAAAACAGAGTACATGTATTCATTGAGATGAAATAGTCATTTCACTTGTCCTTATGATGTTGCTTGATGGTCCCAAAGGAACGTTCTCTGGGGGACCTTTTTGTAGTTCCCAGTTTGTCCCAGGGGCTTCTCCGAAGATGTCACCTGGGGTCCGACACATAACGAAAAAGACATTACAGACAAAAGACTACAATTTACACACATGAACAATATTTACATGTAGTTTGTGTGTGTGTGTGTGTGTGTGTGTGTGTGTGTGTGTGTGTGTGTGTGTGTGTGTGTGTGTGTGTGTGTGTGTGTGTGTGTGTGTGTGTGTGTGTGTGTGCGTCTATCAGTGACACATACATGTCAGTACATACACACAAAAAGTAGGTCACTGCATTGAGCCTTGAGGTGTTGCTTTATTTGTTTTTTGAAACCAGGTTTGCTGTTCTCTTGCTGTATATGAGATGGAAGGGAATTCCATGCAATCATGGCTCTGTGTAATACTGTACGTTACCTTGAATTTGTTCTGGACCTGGGGACTGTGAAAAGACCCTTAGTGGCATGTCTGGTGGAGTAAGTGTCTGTGTCAGTGCCGTACAGAAGTTGACTATGCAAACAATTTGGAAATTCCAACACATTGTTTCTTATAAAAACAAGAAGCGATGCAGTCAGTCTTTCCTCAACTTAGCCAAGAGAGACTGGCATGCATAGTATTGATATTAGCCCTCTGATTACAATGAAGAACAACATGTGCCACTCTTTTCTGGGCCAGCTGCAGCTTAACTAGGTCCTTCTTTGTAGCACTTGACCATATGACTGGACAATAATCAAGGTAAGATAGAAGTAGAGCCTGCAGGACTTGCTTTGTGGAGTGTGGGGTCAAAAAAGCAGAGTATCTCTTTATCACAGACAGCACTCTCCCCATCTTTACAACCATTGAATCAATATGTTTTGACCATGACAGTTTACAATCTAAGGTAACACTAAGTCATTTAATCTCCTCCACTTGTTCAACAGCCGCTATATTCATTACCAGATTCAGCTGAGGTTTAGAGCTTAGGGAATGATTTGTACCAAATACAATACTTTTAGTTTTAGAGATGTTTAGGACCAGTTTATTACTGGCTACGAATTCATAAACTGACTGCAAGTCTTTGTTTAGGGTTGCAGTGATTTCACTAGCTTTGGTTGCTGACGCATATATGGTTGAATCATCAGCATACATGGACACTCAGGCTTTGTTTAATGCCAGTGGCATTGGTAAAAATAGAAAAGGGTAGAGGACCAATAGAGCTGCCCTGAAGTACACCACACTTTACATGTTTAACATTTGAAAAGGTTCCATTAATGAAAACCCTTTGTTTTATATTAGATAGATAGCTCTCAATCCATGATATGGTTGAAAAGCCATATCACATACGTTTTTTCAACAACAGGTTTCATCAATAATATCAAAGGCTACACTGAAATCTAACAGTATAGCTCCCACAATCTTCTTATTATCAAGTTCTTTCAACCAGCCATCAGTCATTTGTGCCAGTGCAGTACATGTTGAGTGCCCTTCTCTATAAGCATGCTGAAAGTCTGTTGCTAATTTCTTCACAAAGAAATAGTATTATATTTGGTGAAACAAAATCATTAAATTCCTCATTAATTCAATATTGCCTTAACAGTTCGAACTGTCAGTTTCTTAACAGGTGCATGTTTATTAATCCTTGTCCCTCCTTGCTTGACATTACGATGGTCGTTATGACCAAACAGTTCTATTTTTGTTTCATCAGAGCAGAGGACATTTCTCCAAAAAGTACGACCTTTGTCCCCATGTGCAGTTGCAAACCGTAGTCTGGCTTTTTATGGTGGTTTTGGAGCAGTGACTTCATCCTTGCTGAGCAGCCTTTCAGGTTATGTTGATATAGGACTCGTTTTACTGTGGTTATATATACTTTTGTACCTGTTCCCTCCAGCATCTTCACAAGGTCCTTTGCTGTTGTTCTGGGATTGATTTGCACTTTTCGCACCAAAGTGTGTTCATCTCTAGGAGACAGACCACGTCTTCTTCCTGAGCGGTATGACAGCTGCGTGGTCCCATGGTGTTTATACTTGCATACTATTGTTTGTACAGATGAACGTGGTACCTTCAGGAATTTGGAAATTGCCCCCAAGGATGAACCAGACACGTGGAGGTCTACAATTTTTTTCTGAGGTCTTGGCTGATTTCTTTTGATTTTCCCATGATGCCAAGCAAGGAGGCACTGAGATTGAAAGTAGGCCTTGAAAAACATCCACAGGTACACCTCCAATTTAGAAGCTTCTAAAGCCATGACATCATTTTTTTAAATTTTCCAAGCTGTTTAAAGGCACAGTCAACTTACTGTATGTAAACTTCTGACCCACTGGAATTGTGATACAGTTTAAAAATATATATATTTCACCTTTATTTAACCAGGTAGGCTAGTTGAGAACAAGTTCTCATTTACAACTGCTACCTGGCCAAGGTAAAGCAAAGCAGTTCAACACATACAACAACACAGAGTTACACATGGAATAAACAAACATCCAGTCAATAATACAGTAGAAAACAAGTATATATACAGTGTGTGCAAATGAGGTAAGATAAGGGAGGTAAGGCAATAAAATAGGCCATAGTGGTGAGGTAATTACAATATAGCAATTAAACACTGGAGTGATAGATGTGCAGAAGATGAATGTGCAAGTAGAGATACTTGGGTGTAAAGGAGCAAAATAAATAAATACAGTATGGGGATGAGGTAGTTGGATGGGCTATTTACAGATGAGCTATGTACAGGTGCAATGATCTGTGAGCTGGTCTTACAGCTGGTGCTTACAGTGAGTTAAATAATCTGTCTGTAAACAATTGTTGGAAAAATTACTTGTGTCATGCATAAAGTAGATGTCCTAAACGACTTGCCAAAACTATAGTTTGTTTTCAAAAAATTTGAGTTTTAATGACTCCAACCTAAGTGTATGCAAACTTCTGACTTCAACTGGATGTTATATCCTTGTATTGCTAATACTGTGTCATCAAAGCAATTACCCAAGTGAGTCTCAGAGATGGCTAATATATGAAAATGATCTGTTCTTTGCAAGTTATTTATTTCATGAACCTCATTTCTGAGGCTACATACGGTATATTAATATGGGCTTTTGTAGCCCTTTCCTTGGTAGGTTATCAGAGATAGACATAATATGTTGGTGTGTGTAAGTGTGTGTGTGCTGTGGGGTTGAAACTACGAACCCACAGGCTTGGCTCACTCATCCCTTCCAGGCTTTTGGGAGGGAGGGTGAACAATGAGCCTGTTATAACGGATGTCCCTACGCACCATGTCCCCATGCGCTCTGGCAGCTTTCATGGCTGTGATAAGCTCTTTCATCTTCTGGCGCACAGCTTCAGGATAGTCCTCGTTTCGGTACATTCCTCTTAAGTTCTTGGCTTTTTCCAGAACAGCTACCTTGTCCTATAACCTCAGGAACTTGTCTACTATCGGCCTGGGCCTGTCACCTGTGCCGGTGGGGGTTTTCCAGTCCTGTGTGCGCTCCACCTCAATCTTCCTGTGATCCATCTTCAGTTTCTCAGTGATAATTTCCCTCACTTTGTCCTCGGACTCCATCCAAGTCTCATGTGGAGATTCTGCAATTCCGTCCACAACAATGTGGTTCTGATTTCTCCGTCATTGTTATCATTAGGTCACATACAGAACTGATGTCCTCTCTCAATGACTTACAGATTGCTGTCATCTTTGCTGTTCTCCTGTTTAAACCCTTCAAACTGACCCTGGGTGAACTGCAAACTGTTCTTCAGGTCCTGGACCTCTCTGGTCAGATCGCCCATTATTTTATTACTCCACCAATATTTGGACACAACACTATTTTCTTGTTGTTGTAACAACTGCTTATATAACTATTTTTGTTTGTTTAAAAGATCCTTCACCTGTGATAGAGAGACACCACTATCCTCAATGGTACTCCCACCAGCTTTGGTCTTTGTCACGGTAGGAATGTAGACTGTTACTCCTCGCAGTTCCAGACAGGGCAGGTCACAAGGCAGAGTGAAACACCAACAAACAGCAAGGATTCAAACAGTCACACTCCCGAGTCAATCCGTGGTCCTAGCCGCAAGGGCTTTGGCTCATCACACTCTAGCGACTCCTTGTGGAGGGCCGGGCGCCTGCAGGCTGACATCGGTTGTCAGGTGAAAGGTGTTTCCTCCGACACATTGGTGCGGCTGGCTTCCGGGTAAAGTGAGCGGGTGTTTAAGAAGCGCGGATAGGGGGGTCATGACTCGACGTTCGCCTCCCGAGCCCGTTGGGAAATTGCAGCGATGAGACCAGATCGAAATTGGAGAGAAAAAGGGGGTAAAATACAAAAAATACAACAACAGAAGAGATAGGCTAGCGTATGCGTCAACAATAATAAGCTACTTCTCCGGAGAAAAATAGACATGCAATTGTTCCTTCTGATAGAGTGAACGTCCTAAACCTTAATGTGATGTTATACAGTATGTTGACAATTATTCAAAAACAAGTCAGTTAATGCATAGTTATTTTGCAAAAGAAAACCATAACAAAGATACGTGTTTTAATGCCACCGGAGAAATGATAAAGGACCTACATTCGTACAGTTTCTTGACTGTGTCCAGCTTGCTAATAATCACTGAAATCGAAGCTAGACATTCAGGGAGCATTGCAAATTCCAAAAACAATGGATAAAACGATGGATGGAGGCACATTTTATGCGAATGTAAAACGAAATCTGTGCGGCCCTCCGGACCTCGTTGAAGACCGAATGTGTGTGTGTTACATTTACCGGAAAACGTTATTCCGTTTATCGTTCAACGTTTTATTACGTTTACAGGCAAGTTATTACAGTGGCAAGAAAAGGTATGAGAACCCTTTGGAATTACCTGGATTTCTGCATAAATTGGTCATAAAATTTGATCTGACCTTCATCTAAGTCACACCAATTAGACAAACACAGTCTGCAATAAACAGCAATAAACTCAACCAATCGTTTTCTGGAGTTGTGGATCAGACCTGCACAACGGTCAGGAGGAATTTTGGACCATTCATCTTTACAAAACTGTTTCAGTTCAGCAATATTCTTAGGATGTTTGGTTTGAACCGCTCTCGAGGTCATGCCACAGCATTTTAAATCGGGTTGAGGTCAGGACTCTGACAGGGCCACTCCAGTAGGCGTATTTTCTTCTTTTGAAGCCATTCTGTTGTTGATTTATTTCTGTTTTTTGGGTCATTGTCCTGTTGCATCACCCAACTTCTGTTGAGGTTCAGTTGGCGCACAGATAGTCTTACATTTTTCTGCAAAATGTCTTGATAAACTTGGGAATTCATCTTTATGTCGGGTGTTAAGAAGCGCGGATAGGGGGGTCATGACTCAACTTTCGCCTCCCATTTTTCAGTCGATGATAGCATGCTGTCCAGGCCCTGAGGCAGCAAAGCATCCCTAAACCATGGTGCTCCCTCCACCATACTTTACAGTTGGGATGAGGTTTTGATGTTGGTGTGATGTGCCGTTTTCTTCTCCACACATTGTGTTGTTTGTTCCTTCCAAACAACTCAACTGTAGTTTCATCTTATTTTGTCAGTAGTGTTGTGAAACATCCAGGTGCTCTTTTGCAAACTTCAGATGTGCAGAAATTTGTTTTTTTGGACAGCAGTGGCTTCTTCTGTGGTGTCCTCCCATGAGCACCATTCTTGTTTAGTGTTTTACATATCGTAGACTGGTCAACAGAGATGTTAGCATGTTCCAGAGATTTCTGTAAGTCTTTAGCTGACACTGGATTCTTCTTAACCTCATTAAGCATTCTGCAATAGGCTCTTACAGTCGTTTTTGCAGGATGGCAACTCCTAGGGAGAGTAGCAACCATGCTGAACTTTCTTCATTTATAGAAAATGTATCTTTGTGTGGACTGATGAACATCAAGGCTTTTAGAGATACTTTTGTAACTCTTTCCAGCTTTATGCAAGTCAACTATTCTTAATCTTAGGTCTTCTGAGATTTATTTTGTTTGAGGCATGGTTCACATCAGGCAATGCTTCTTGTGAATAGCAAACTCAAATTTTGTGAGTGTTTTTTATAGGGCAGGGCAGCTCTAACCAACATCTCCAATCTCGTCTCATTGATTGGACTCCAGGTTAGCTGACTCGTGACTCCAATTAGCTTTTGGAGAAGTCATCAGCCTAGGGGTTCACATACTTTTTTCAACCTACAGTGTGAATGTTTAAATGATGTATTCAATATAGTCAAGAAAAATACAATAATTTGTGTGTTATTAGTTTAAGCACAATGTTTGTCTATGTGAAGAACAGATCCATTTTTTTGCAGAAATCCAGGTAATTCCAAAAGGTTCACATACCTTTTCTTGCCGCTGTACATACAAAATCTGAAAGTTATTACAAATAGAAAATATTATTACATTTACCAGTGTTATTACATTTAGCAGTGTTATTACAAATAGAAAATATTATTACATTTACCAGTGTTATTACATTTAGCAGTGTTATTACAAATAGAAAAGATTATTACATTTATCAGTGTTATTACATTTACCAGTGTTATTACATTTAGCAGTGTTATTACATTTAGCAGTGTTATTACATTTATCAGTGTTATTACATTTAGCAGTGTTATTACATTTATCAGTGTTATTACATTTACCAGTGTTATTACATTTACCAGTGTTATTACATTTAGCAGTGCTATTACATTTACCAGTGTTATTACATTTAGCAGTGTTATTACATTTAGCAGTGTTATTACAAATATAAAAGATTATTACATTTACCAGTGTTATTACATTTAGCAGTGTTATTACAAATAGAAAATATTATTACATTTACCAGTGTTATTACATTTAGCAGTGTTATTACATTTATCAGTGTTATTACATTTACCAGGGTTATTACATTTAGCAGTGTTATTACATTTAGCAGTGTTATTACATTTACCAGTGTTATTACATTTAGCAGTGTTATTACATTTAGCAGTGTTATTACAAATAGAAAAGATTATTACATTTACCAGTGTTATTACATTTAGCAGTGTTATTACATTTACCAGTGTTATTACATTTAGCAGTGTTATTACATTTACCAGTGTTATTACATTTAGCAGTGTTATTACATTTAGTAGTGTTATTACATTTAGCAGTGTTATTACATTTACCAGTGTTATTACATTTACCAGTGTTATTACATTTAGCAGTGTTATATTACATTTAGCAGTGTTATTACATTTAGCAGTGTTATTACATTTACCAGTGTTATTACATTTAGCAGTGTTATTACATTTAGCAGTGTTATTACAAATATAAAAGATTATTACATTTACCAGTGTTATTACATTTAGCAGGGTTATTACATTTACCAGTGTTATTACATTTAGCAGGGTTATTACATTTAGCAGTGTTATTACATTTAGCAGGGTTATTACATTTAGCAGTGTTATTACATTTAGCTTTGTTACAAGTACTCAGCTGTGATTGTAGAGCTCCTGCATGGCTTACGAGAATGTAGCAGGAATGAAGTTAAAAGAGGGATGGAGAGCTATTTCATGGCTATTTTAGGAACAGTAAGATTGCTGGTGCCCAGTGCTGTAGATGGATGAGTCACAGCAAGGGATGTGGGAGGTTAGTACACTGCCGTGACGACCATGGATCCTACCATGATCCTACTTAATTATCCCTGTCTGTAATCGAAAGCGAGACACACACCTGCTCGCATGCACACACCTACACACGTTATAGACATGCACATACTAAACATGCATACGCTTATGAATACAGGACATGCACACAAACACATGTGCTCACATACGCACACAAACACACATGCCCGCACACACACAAGCGCACACTTTATAGTCCCGCCCAGACACACATTGTCTTAGAAATGTAGATCAGGCATGCAGGGCCGTCAGTCAACCTCCTCTATCCCCATTTATCACAGGGATTTGTTTCAAGCAGAAACCCCCGATTTATTCCTCCTTAAACCGTTTTCCTATCCGCTCATTCTTCATCCAGCTCTATCACTGAACCCCAGACAGACCTGAGTGGATGTAGATATATCACTGCTGTACCAGACTCAGTCTGCCTTGTCATATATACTGTACCGACGACAAATGCAAACTATCTCACTGATAACACCTGGTGGAGTGTATCTGCACTCTGCATGAGTGAAACGGGTCATAAAACCCAAGTACCTAATCTCACATTTCCTCCCCTGTCAACGTGTCATTTCCTGTTTTGGTGGTAAAGGTCGCCTGTCACTCAAAACTCCCTCAATATTTAGGGGAACCATGTAACCTAATGTAACCACATACAGTATCTATGGACAATCTCCTGTCTATAGTTACACTATACAATGTGCTAATTGATTGATGGATTTAGAGATGTGGTGAGTAACATATTGTAACATATTGTCCCTTCAGAGTGGCCTCACCTCCCTCCATCTTGCTGCCCAGGAGGACAAGGTGGTTGTCAGTGAGATACTGGCTACACATGGAGCCAACCTGGACCAGCAAACTAAGGTATGGACAGAACTTACATTCATTTAATTTGAGCATAGAATGACCATTCTACTGAAAGGATGATAAGGCACTATTATTTATCTTTGATAATGTTAGTAGATGTGTTTTGATACTGTGATTTGTTTTTCTCCTCCAGTTGGGCTACACTCCACTGATTGTAGCGTGTCACTATGGAAACGCCAAGATGGTCAACTTCCTCTTACAGAATGGTGCTAGCGTCAACGCCAAAACCAAGGTACCAAAGCATAAGAAAGGTGTATATAGTGTGTGATAAAGCACTTAAACACTTTTTCTCTGTGTTATGAATGTCAATACATGCTTTTCTTTAACGGCGTGCTAGCCCAAGGGTTCACGTTTGAATCTCTTAAATGTCCAGGCCTTGCCAAACAGTCATTAAAGTCAGTACTTTATCTTCTCAGAATGGGTACACTCCCCTCCACCAAGCAGCACAGCAAGGAAACACACACATCATCAATCTACTGCTGCAGAATGGAGCTAAGCCCAACAACATCACTGTGGTGAGTGGACTCGCTCCTGAACATACCACACACACACACACACACACACACACACACACACACACACACACACACACACACACACACACACACACACACACACACACACTTATGTCTTTCTCCCATCCTAACAGAATGGTAACACAGCTCTGGCCATCGCCCGGCGACTGGGCTACATCTCTGTGGTGGACACACTCAAAGTGGTCACCGAGGAGATTATTACCTCGACAACCGTGAGTCATTCAACTATCTCAGTCCAACAGCCCTTCACATCTAGTCTGAAATCACAGTATTTACACATGAAGTTTATTTAGCCTGTGTGGGGCAAATCCTAACTTCCACTTGAGTTGAATTTTCACTTAATTTTGCATTAATGTCAATAGTAGACTAAGTGACAATTTGACTGAAGTTACATGTAGGATTCGTTCCTCAAATTGTAACGGGTTTGACTGTTTATGTTGTCTAGACGGTGACAGAGAAACACAAGATGAACGTTCCTGAGACCATGACTGAAGTCCTGGATGTCTCTGATGAGGAGGGTGAGTTTGACACTTGATCCAGTCACTAGCCTACTGTATATGACCAGCACCATATATAGAGACAGTTATTCTAAACTTCAGTCTATTTATGTGGTTGATTTAGTGGTTTGACCTACTAGCACCTCTGTAGGCCTGACTTCAAACCCTGTCCCAGTTTCCCTGTATACTCTTAGAAAAAAGGTGCTATCTAGAACCTAAAATGGTTCTTCAGTTATTCCCATAGGAGAACCCTTTGAAGAACCCTTTTTGGTTCCAGGTAGAACTGTTTTGGTTCCAGGTAGATCCCTTTTGGGTTCCAGGAAGAACCCTTTCCACAGCTTATACATGGAACCCAAAAGGGTTCTACCTGGAACCGAAAATGGTTCCCCTATGGCGACAGCCAAAGACACCCTTTTTATAAGAGTAGACATCTCATTCAGCCTGCCCCAAGTCCTTCCCGTTTCTCCATAGCCCAATCCTAGTGTGTGTTGGTTGTGGTCAGCTAGTTTCTCACTATACTGTACGCTGTACAGGCCTGCAGACTGTAACCACAGGGCTGAAACAGAATGAGGATGCTGTTCTGTCAGATGACTCCATGGATTTAGAAGGTACACCGTGTCAAGGTTGCCGTGGTGAATGCTATTGACGAGTGTGTGGTCGTGGTAATTCGCATGGTGTGAGATTCCTCTGCAATGGTTGTGTATAACAAGCTGTCATGGATGAGTCTAAGAATATATACTTGAACCTGCACCAACCTCAACCACTGTTGGTAAGGGGTTTTGATTCACACACAGTGCAGTGAAATCAAGATTGTGATATACACATTTAGGGCCACTTGTCTAAATGGGAAATACTGGATATCATTGCGAAAAGCGTTAGTGTGGACAACAAACTACATTGACACTAATGATGTCTGTGTCCCCTTGATGCGACAGTGATTTTGTTTTGAAACGCTCCTTGATAATCAGTTAGGGGAAGCAGTGGTTTTAAAAGCATTTTAATATTCAGATCCACCATGCTCTGAGCCCTTAATAAATGCTACCCCGTAGAGTGTGTCATTAAACGTCTAGCAAAAAGACACTAGTTTTGCTCTAGGACCCCCACAGGCCTCACACGACTCGTCTGAAGGTCCCTGGTACCAGTTGAAAAAAAGAATGGAAGTATATATGGAGACTGTTTAATGCCAAAAAGATGGGGTTAAATGCAAAAAACGTGTCTGTAAACAACCCTGGAAGATAGTTTCACCCTAAGCTATGTCAAATCCCCACTCTGAAATGCTGAACAGAAATGCAATGCCTAGAAGGCCAGCATCCCGGAGTTGCCTCTTCACTGTTGACGTTGAGACTGGTGTTTTGCGGGTACTATTTAATGAAGCTGCCAGTTGAAGACTTGTGAAGCGTCTGTTTCTCAAAATAGATACTCTAATGTACTTGTCCTCTTGCTCAGTTGTGCACCGGGACCTCCCACTCCTTTTTCTATTCTGGTTAGAGGCAGTTTGCGCTGTTCTGTGGAGGGAGTAGTACACTCTTCCAGGCTCTGTCATGGCTCTTACACTTCGAACACACCGACAGCGTCGTTGCGCAAAATAGTACGCAGCTTCGTCTGAATATGTATATAACTAAAGTTCAACATTCACCTTCTGCTACCATTTCTGTCAAGCCGTCTACGCATATAGTCTGATGCAAACGTTTGATAAATCCAACACGTGCACCACACCAAACGCACTACAACTGCCTCTGTAACGCAATGCTGCAAGGCAAACACAGCATTTCATTGGAAATTGATGTAATTCTGGTGTACCAAAAAATACCATGACGCTATCGGTGTGTTTGAAGTGTTAGAGTTTGTGCGTTTATGGCCAAACAGTCACCTCATAACACCTCATTACAGATATGGACAATTAGTCTTTTTCCTGGCTCCTCCGGTTGTGCAGTGAATTCACTTTCTTTCTGGAAGGAAATATAGGATTATATAGGTGGAGTGGTTGGCGGTCACGTTTGTGGAAGAAAAGTCACACCTCATTAATCTAGTTGTGTTTTGGAAGCTGTCAGACGACGATTGGGTTTGGTTTGGCGGTTCCAACAGACATTTCTTGATATTGGGTGTGTTGTTAATGAACGTTGCTTTGTGGGTCTATATTTGCACATTTGTCTGATAGTTAGACTAAGTGTATTACTTACTCTTACAGTTGTTGTGCTAATTCTAGTGATGGCACCTAGTATTGAGTTTGAGTCACCCTGTAGATGAATGAGTTCATATTGTGCCTCCTTTCCTTTTGTTTAGTTTATTTTGAACTCTCTCTGCCTACAGGCAGCGGTTATGCTATTGACACAGGGACATCCCTCTCTGCCTACAGGCAGCGGTTATGCTATTGACACAGGGACATCTCTCTCTGCCTACAGGCAGCGGTTATGCTATTGACACAGGGACATCTCTCTCTGCCTACAGGCAGCGGTTATGCTATTGACACAGGGACATCTCTGTCTGCCTACAGGCAGTGGTTATGCTATTGACACAGGGACATCTCTGTCTGCCTACAGGCAGCGGTTATGCTATTGACACAGGGACATCCCTCTCTGCCTACAGGCAGTGGTTATGCTATTGACACAGGGACATCTCTGTCTGCCTACAGGCAGCGGTTATGCTATTGACACAGGGACATCCCTCTCTGCCTACAGGCAGCGGTTATGCTATTGACACAGGGACATCTCTGTCTGCCTACAGGCAGTGGTTTTGCTATTGACACAGGGACATCTCTCTCTGCCTACAGGCAGCGGTTATGCTATTGACACAGGGACATCTCTCTCTGCCTACAGGCAGCGGTTATGGTATTGACACAGGAACGTCTCTCTGCCTCACTTGTTCTGTCAGCCTATCCTATAGTTCGCTACCAGCAGTTCGCTACCAGCTGTACGCTAAGGGCTGTATACCCTTTTCACACTATGCTGCCAACCTGAACTGTACTGTACTGGCTTCCTTTCACACTGTCCTTTCCAGTTCATTTCCTCTAATTTTGTGGGGGTTTTAGATGGCCAGCCCAGTACAGCTTGGCTCAGTTTGGTTCAGCTCTGTATTGTGAAAAGGGTATTATTGATTCTGCCCCCTGCTGTTCAGTAGTGGTAACAGCAGCAGTAGAGCTTTGTAACGTGGACACAAGACAGTTACGACCTCTGTGTCTCCAAGCTCATCTCTAGTGTTTACAAGCGCTTTTATGTGATGATGAAGAGGGAGGATGATCATGTATGAATGTGTGTGTCTGTACGTGTGTAACTGAACCTCATGTCAGTTTGATTGTGCACATTCACATCCCAGGTAAGTGTTCGCCCCTGCGTAGTTACTCCTGCTGAGTGCACACCAAATCACAATGTCCCCTTCCCCAGAATGATCCTATCTTCTTCCATGGTCCTCACACATCTGCTCTCCCTCTCTTTCTTTCATTCTTTCTTTCTCTCTTTCTTTTTCTCTTTCTCTCTCTCTCCCCCAGGTGATGACACTATGACAGGGGACGGAGGGGAGTATCTGAGGGCAGAGGACCTGAGGGAGCTGGGGGATGACTCCCTGCCTGGACAGTACCTGGATGGGATGAACTACCTGCGCTTTAGCCTGGAGGGGGGACGCTCTGACAGGTAGTCTATACACATACCTATGGTAGAGGAGAAGGGTGTATGAATGCTCTAATATTTCTGATGCTCTTTCACTCATTTCTTCTCCTTCCTACCATGCTTACGTAGTCGAATCCAAAGGTATGTGCTTTTGTCTCTTTATGCTATGGTTTCTCTATGGCAGGTTTAACTAAGAGATGGCCCTCTTATTGCCCCCCCTACATTTCTGAACAATTTTTTTTTAAACAATACAATAGTTGGACTTTAAAGACTGTAAAACCACCAGTAAACCAGCTCAATGTTATTATAGCCTTCCATTCTCCTCCTTTTAGAGTACTACTTGTACTGATGGTTAGATTATTGCCATATTGGGTGGTGAACAGTGTTTTAGCTGTGTGTGATTTTTCCATGGCTACCAACCTCACATTCTCCTCCTCTCCTCAGTTCGGACAGGTCCTACACTCCCAGTCACCACGGTTACTACTCTCCCAAACAGGACAGCCTGATGGACGAGATGTTAACCGGCCAAAACGTAAGTAAAGTGTTCAACATTTTACGTATTCTGCACCAAAACATGCTGTACTGTGCATTCTACAGTATGCTTTGCATTGCTCAATGCATTTGTTCAGAACAGAATATACACTGAGTGTACAAAACATTAGGAACGGTTCCTAATATTGAGTTGTCCCCCCTCCCCCTTGCCCTCAGAACAGCCTCAATTTGTCGGGACATGGACTCGACAAGGTGTCAAAAGTGTTCCACAGGGATGTTGGCCCATGTTGAATCCAACGTTTCCCACAATTGTGTCAAGTTGGCTGGATGTCCTTTGGGTGGTGGACCATTCTTGATACACGGGAAACTGTTGAGTGTGAAAAACCCAGCAGTATTGCAGTTCGACACAAACCGGTGCGCCTGGTACCTACTACACTACCCCGTTCAAAGGAATTTAAATATTTTGTCTTATCCATTCATCCTCTGAATGGCACACATACACAATCCATGTCTCAATTGTCTCCAGGCATAAAAAGTGTATTTAACAAGTGACATCAATAAGGGATCATAGCTTTCACCTGAATTCACCTGGTCAGTCTATGTCATGGAAAGAGCGGGTGTTCATAATGTTTTGTACAATCAGTATAGATTACTTCAATAAAATGGGTTGTAATATTTGTAAAAGCTGCAGTATTGGAATATTGAAAGACTGCCTTTAAAATGTAATGTATCTACATTTACATTTACATTTAAGTCATTTAGCAGACGCACTTATAATAGTAGAAAGTCACAAAAGGTGTGAGTTTGAGTAAAGATGGTCACCGAAGTGTCTGCCCTAACACTGTAGTGTCTGCCCTAACACTGCAGTGTCTGACCTAACACTGCAGTGTCTGACCTAACACTGCAGTGTCTGACCTAACACTGCAGTGTCTGACCTAACACTGCAGTGTCTGACCTAACACTGCAATGTCTGACCTAACACTGCAGTGTCTGACCTAACACTGCAATGTCTGACCTGACCTAACACTGCAGTGTCTGACCTGACCTAACACTGCAGTGTCTGACCTGACATAACACTGCAGTGTCTGCCCTAACACTGCAGTGTCTGACCTGACCTAACACTGCAGTGTCTGACCTAACACTGCAGTGTCTGACCTGACCTAACACTGCAGTGTCTGACCTAACACTGCAGTGTCTGATGTAACACTGCAATGTCTGACCTAACACTGCAGTGTCTGACCTGACCTAACACTGCAGTGTCTGACCTAACACTGCAGTGTCTGACCTGACCTAACACTGCAGTGTCTGACCTGACCTAACACTGCAGTGTCTGACCTGACATAACACTGCAGTGTCTGACGTAACATTGCAGTGTCTGACCTAACACTGCAGTGTCTGACCTGACCTAACACTGCAGTGTCTGACCTGACCTAACACTGCAATGCATTCTGTGTTCAAATGATGGTTGGCAGTGGTAGGTCAGTCCCTAACAAGCGTGTCTTTGTTGCGTGCCAGGTGTCGTCTCTTTCCAGGGAAAATGAGAAGGACTCGTACCGTCTGAGCTGGGGCACAGAAAACCTGGACAATGTGGCACTGTCTTCCAGCCCCGTCCACTCTGGGTAGGTACCGCGGGGGCACAGCAGGCACACAGAAGGGTTGGGTTTTGACTATCAAAATAATCCAAAACCTTATTTTGGTGCAGAAGGTGCAACAGTTATCTGATCTAACCCATCATGAGTACAGGTCTCCCAATGTGTTCAGCCCCTGAAGCAGCACTAGAGCAGGGGTGGGTTCAGGTACCTCAAGCAGCACTAGACCAGTGGTGGGTTCAGGTACCTCAAGCAGCACTACAGCAGTGGTGGGTTCAGGTACCTCAAGCAGCACTAGAGCAGTGGTGGGTTCAGGTACCTCAAGCAGCACTAGAGCAGTGGTGGGTTCAGGTACCTCAAGCAGCACTAGAGCAGTGGTGGGTTCAGGTACCTCAAGCAGCACTACAGCAGTGATGGGTTCAGGTACCTCAAGCAGCACTAGAGCAGGGGTGGGTTCAGGTACCTCAAGCAGCACTACAGCAGTGGTGTGTTCAGGTACCTCAAGCAGCACTACAGCAGTGGTGGGTTCAGGTACCTCAAGCAGCACTAGAGCAGTGGTGGGTTCAGGTACCTCAAGCAGCACTACAGCAGTGGTGGGTTCAGGTACCTCAAGCAGCACTAGAGCAGTGGTGGGTTCAGGTACCTCAAGCAGCACTAGAGCAGTGGTGGGTTCAGGTACCTCAAGCAGCACTACAGCAGTGGTGGGTTCAGGTACCTCAAGCAGCACTACAGCAGTGGTGTGTTCAGGTACCTCAAGCAGCACTACAGCAGTGGTGGGTTCAGGTACCTCAAGCAGCACTACAGCAGTGGTGGGTTCAGGTACCTCAAGCAGCACTACAGCAGTGGTGGGTTCAGGTACCTCAAGCAGCACTACAGCAGTGGTGGGTTCAGGTACCTCAAGCAGCACTAGAGCAGGGGTGGGTTCAGGTACCTCAAGCAGCACTAGAGCAGGGGTGGGTTCAGGTACCTCAAGCAGCACTAGAGCAGGGGTGGGTTCAGGTACCTCAAGCAGCACTACAGCAGTGGTGGGTTCAGGTACCTCAAGCAGCACTAGCAGTGGTGGGTTCAGCAGCACTAGAGGGGTGGGTTCAGGTACCTCAAGCAGCACTACAGCAGGGGTGGGTTCAGGTACCTCAAGCAGCACTACAGCAGGGGTGGGTTCAGGTACCTCAAGCAGCACTAGAGCAGTGGTGGGTTCAGGTTCCTCAAGCAGCACTACAGCAGTGGTGGGTTCAGGTACCTCAAGCAGCACTACAGCAGTGGTGTGTTCAGGTACCTCAAGCAGCACTACAGCAGTGGTGGGTTCAGGTACCTCAAGCAGCACTACAGCAGTGGTGGGTTCAGGTACCTCAAGCAGCACTAGAGCAGGGGTGGGTTCAGGTACCTCAAGCAGCACTAGAGCAGGGGTGGGTTCAGGTACCTCAAGCAGCACTACAGCAGGGGTGGGTTCAGGTACCTCAAGCAGCACTACAGCAGGGGTGGGTTCAGGTACCTCAAGCAGCACTACAGCAGGGGTGGGTTCAGGTACCTCAAGCAGCACTACAGCAGTGGTGGGTTCAGGTACCTCAAGCAGCACTAGAGCAGTGGCAGGGTGGGTCCAGGTACCTCAAGCAGCACTACAGCAGTGGTGTGTTCAGGTACCTCAAGCAGCACTACAGCAGTGGTGGGTTCAGGTACCTCAAGCAGCACTACAGCAGTGGTGGGTTCAGGTACCTCAAGCAGCACTAGAGCAGTGGTGGGTTCAGGTACCTCAAGCAGCACTAGAGCAGTGGTGTGTTCAGGTACCTCAAGCAGCACTACAGCAGTGGTGGGTTCAGGTACCTCAAGCAGCACTACAGCAGTGGTGGGTTCAGGTACCTCAAGCAGCACTAGAGCAGGGGTGGGTTCAGGTACCTCAAGCAGCACTAGAGCAGGGGTGGGTTCAGGTACCTCAAGCAGCACTAGAGCAGGGGTGGGTTCAGGTACCTCAAGCAGCACTACATCAGGGGTGGGTTCAGGTACCTCAAGCAGCACTACAGCAGGGGTGGGTTCAGGTACCTCAAGCAGCACTACAGCAGGGGTGGGTTCAGGTACCTCAAGCAGCACTACAGCAGGGGTGGGTTCAGGTACCTCAAGCAGCACTACAGCAGGGGTGGGTTCAGGTACCTCAAGCAGCACTAGAGCAGGGGTGGGTTCAGGTACCTCAAGCAGCACTAGAGCAGGGGTGGGTTCAGGTACCTCAAGCAGCACTAGAGCAGGGGTGGGTTCAGGTACCTCAAGCAGCACTACAGCAGTGGTGGGTTCAGGTACCTCAAGCAGCACTACAGCAGTGGTGGGTTCAGGTACCTCAAGCAGCACTACAGCAGTGATGGGTTCAGGTACCTCAAGCAGCACTACAGCAGTGATGGGTTCAGGTACCTCAAGCAGCACTACAGCAGGGGTGGGTTCAGGTACCTCAAGCAGCACTACAGCAGTGGTGGGTTCAGGTACCTCAAGCAGCACTAGACCAGGGGTGGGTTCAGGTACCTCAAGCAGCACTACAGCAGGGGTGGGTTCAGGTACCTCAAGCAGCACTAGACCAGGGGTGGGTTCAGGTACCTCAAGCAGCACTACAGCAGTGGTGGGTTCAGGTACCTCAAGCAGCACTACAGCAGTGGTGGGTTCAGGTACCTCAAGCAGCACTACAGCAGGGGTGGGTTCAGGTACCTCAAGCAGCACTAGAGCAGTGGTGGGTTCAGGTACCTCAAGCAGCACTAGAGCAGTGGTGGGTTCAGGTACCTCAAGCAGCACTAGAGCAGTGGTGGGTTCAGGTACCTCAAGCAGCACTAGAGCAGTGGTGGGTTCAGGTACCTCAAGCAGCACTAGAGCAGGGGTGGGTTCAGGTACCTCAAGCAGCACTAGAGCAGTGGTGGGATCAGGTACCTCAAGCAGCACTACAGCAGTGGTGTGTTCAGGTACCTCAAGCAGCACTACAGCAGTGATGGGTTCAGGTACCTACAGCAGTGGTGGGTTCAGGTACCTCAAGCAGCACTAGAGCAGGGGTGGGTTCAGGTACCTCAAGCAGCACTACAGCAGTGGTGGGTTCAGGTACCTCAAGCAGAGATGCTGTTGATTTTTGGAGTTTTGAGAGAAGATTCACAACCTTTTGTAATCCTACTCTAAACCTCATCTGTTAAGCGGCTTTGGGTATGCAGAGCAGTAATGAACAATGTTAGGGCTTATTATAGATCTATTAATGTAATACATTATGATATGAAGATACCCTGTTGTCCTCAGGCTAGCTCTCTCTGCCACACTAATTGGTAACAATAAGGAAAGATAATCCCTCTTCGTTATAATGACAGAAATCCTGAATCACTCATGTTGGGCCACTGAGTATGTCTCTAAGTACTGGTTCAGTACAAGCAATATGACAAACACTTATATCCCTTTCTATCTATCTATCTATCTATCTATCTATCTATCTATCTATCTATCTATCTACCTCTCGCTGTCTGTCTCTCTTGCTCTCTCTCACTCTCTCTCTCTCTCTCTCCTTCTGTCTTATCGGGTCTCTGTTCTGTTTTCAGACGTTCCTCTCCGTGCCATGATCATGGCGACAGCAGGTGATCTACTGCACCTTGGTTTCTTCCTCTTCATCCTCCTCTTCCTCCTCCTTTCACAGTGTGCTCTCCTTCCGGGGAGATCTGTGTGTGTGTGCGTGTGCAAGTGCGCGCGAGTGTGTATGTGTCAAAAATGCCTGAAAGCAAGTGCAACACTACTAACAGATGTTGCCCACGTTCACCACTTCCCTCGTTTTAGCTTTCAATCACTTTGCCATTCATTGTTACACAGGCCTCTTTATAAGGGACTTAGTCCACTTTTATCAGATGGAAGACATCTTTTGCACCTAGTGCTGCATCAAAAAGTCACACACATTTCCTCCTCATCATTGGTCAGCCATTGTGTCCATCTTGGTTGAATACTGCCGACTCGTGGTGGCCATTTTGTTAGTTGTTTCACTGTGTTGGGTCAATTCACAGATGCAAAGTCTTGTGTTTGTGTGTTTGATCTCCATGTTTGACGTTGTGCTTTATTGTCTACGCGTTAGAGTGTCATTTTCATGGTTTATTTGCTTTACATAACATAATGGTGTCACAGGTGAAGTGTGTTAGTAGCAGCGCTATTACATTAACTGTACTACAGTATGTAGTGTTATCATCACACCCATTCCCCTCTCACTCGTGTCTTGTGTTTTTGCATGTGGGTGTGGGCATGCAGTGAAACTGTCATTCTTATGTCTGTTTTAACATGGGATTCATATTTGACCGTAGTTATCAAGTCAAAAATCCTTCTTTTTTCTGTAATGTACATAATGTAATGTACGTTATCTGTGTAAAGGGTCATGTACAAAGCAGCGGAGGCTGGTGGGAGGCGCTATAGGAGGACAGGCTCATTGTAATGGCTGGAATGGAATAAATGGAATGGTATCAAACATATAGAAACCACGTTTGACTCCGTTCCATTAATTCCATTCCAGTCATTACAATGAGCCTGTCCTCCTATAGCACCTCCCACCAGCCTCATCTGGTACAAAGAGACAATGCCTAAATAAAAAACATTATATATTTTTGTTTTGTAAACATAATATCTGTCCCCGCCCATTCCCTTCACAGCTTCTTGGTTAGCTTCATGGTTGACGCCAGGGGCGGAGCCATGCGGGGTTGCCGCCACAACGGCCTGCGCATTATCATCCCACCGCGGAAGTGCAGCGCTCCCACGCGGGTGACCTGCCGGCTGGTAAAGAGGCACCGCCTGGCCACCATGCCTCCCATGGTGGAGGGAGAGGGCCTGGCCAGCAGGCTGATCGAGGTGGGGCCTGTCGGAGCCCAGTTCCTCGGGTAAGATACCGGAGATGGAGAGATTGAGGGAGAGGGTTATTGTGAGAGAGGTAGGAGTATACAGAATCCTAGGAGAAAGAGGAAGAAAGAGTGAGAGAGAGAAACAGAGCGAGGGAGAATGAAAATAGAGAGAAGTGATGTCAGAGATCTATGTTGTGACAGAGCAGAGTGGGTGCTAGGATAGAAACAGAAGAGTGAGAGTGTTCCTCAAAGAACAATGAAACAATGAATGAAACCTGAGAATTTTGCAGCCCCTCTTCCTTTTCTCAGATTCATTTCACCCTGCCTATGCCTTAATAAAGCTACCTCTGCTCTATGCTTCCTCCCAGCGCCTGGAGCCTTGCTTGTTTTATTTTTAACAGCCGGGCCACATTCTAACTCTAGATCAACCCTTCATGTGAAAACCAACTGTTTCTATAAGACACGTGGAACGAAAAAACTGCCAAAAAAAACACATTGCTCCATGATTGATTTGATATGTAGATTGGTAAACCACTTGGAGAGGCTGTCTACCAATAACATCATAACTTCCACTTTGAAAGTCCCTGTATATTTAAAGCCCAATGTTTTATACCGTTACATCCTATTGATGGCCTCCACTCCACTCAGCCAAAACCCAACAGTATACACTAGTCACCCATTATTCTGACTACTCCCGCTCTCTTTCCCCTACTGCTGCTAATGGACGGTTGGTCTCACAGTAAACTACACCTTCCCACTGCCCCGCCCCCTCTTAACGAGGGCGAGAGCCTCGTTAGCCGCATCCTGCAGCTCGGGCCACCCGGGACAAAATTCCTCGGGTAGGGGAGAAAAAAACCCGCATATGAAACAATCCACGGATGCTACTGCTACTGGTTCCATTTGATATCACCCTCCTTTTACATTACGACTCACCTCTGTGATGTGTTGTGTTTGTGTCCGTGTCTGTGACCTCTCCTGGATGATATGTGTGCTAGTGTTGTGCTAGTGTTGTGCTAGTGGCGTGATCCACTTGTGCTCTCTGTCGTAACATCTCAGACACGACCCACTTACCTTTTGTATCCTTAACTTGTGGTTGGCCTTCTATGTTTAGTGCCGTCTGTCTGTCTGTTCAACCTCATCGTTTTATTGGTTCATTTGGTACATGGTGGATGTTCCTCCGTTTAGCATGACTGTCCCATAGGTATTGTAGTTGACACACTGTACTGTGCTCATCTGGTGGGTTGTTAGATAAGTGGTTGCCCGAACACACACTTTTTACACACACACATACATACATCTTGTTCCCGCCTCCCCCACACACACAACCCCCCACTCCCACACATAACCCCCCACTCCTACACTCACCATGCTTCAATCCCTGGTCGCAGGCCTGTGCTGGTGGAGATCCCTCACTTCGCTGCCCTGAGGGGGAAGGAGAGGGAGCTGGTGATCTTACGCAGTGAGACAGGAGAGAGCTGGAAGGAGCACCACTGTGAACACACCGGGGAGGAACTTAACCAGATCCTCAACGGCATGGACGAGGGTGAGTGTGATGTCATCAGCGTGAGACAACACTTAGTGATCATCCTAATTAAAGGCCCATTGGCCCCTGCCTAAAGACATTGGAAACACAATCCATCCTGCCTACTTTACTTGGAGTATTCACTCATCTAAAATGTCTCTATAGGTGAAAGTGAACATTTCAATATATAGTTTACACCAACCCAGTCGTTTGAGCAGCGATTACTCCAAGGAGGGAGTGTATTGTATTGTTAAAGTATTTCAACGGGGTCATAATCTGTATCAGTGTACTATCAACCACCATCTCTTCTGTCCTCGTCTCCAGAACTGGACCCTCCAGAGGAGCTGGAGAAGAAGCGTATCTGCCGCATCATCACCAGGGACTTCCCCCAGTACTTTGCGGTGGTGTCCCGTGTCAAGCAGGACAGTAGCCTGATCGGTCCAGAGGGGGGCGTCCTGAGCAGCACGGTGATGCCTCAGGTCCAAGCTGTCTTCCCAGAGGGAGCCCTCACCAAGCGGATCAGAGTGGGACTACAGGTAATAACAAAGCCTGGTGGGAAAAAGTACTCACATGTCATACTGGAGTAAAAGTAAATAGATCTTAGCATTTAATGACTCAAGTAAAAGGAAAAGTCACCCAGTAAAATACTACTTGAGTAAAACTCAAAAGTATCTGGTTTTAAATGTACTTAAGTACAGTGGTAGAAAATGTGCTACATCGGCATACTTGAGTAAAAGTACAAAGTTAAAGTAATTGCTATACATCAAATTCCTTATATTAAGCAAACCAGACGGCACAATTTTCTTATTATTTTTCATTATGGACAGACAGGGGCACACTCCAATACTCAGACATCATTTACATCCACAGGATTTGTGTTTCGTGAGTCCGCCAGATCAGAGGCAGAAGGGTTAACAAACTGTTATATTGATACTGTTGGTACTTTTTAGGTGTCAGAGAAAATGTATGGAGTAAAACGTACATTATTTTCTTCAGGAATAAAAGTAAAAGTTGTCAAAAATATAAATAGTAAAGTACAGATACCCTAAAAAACTACTTAAGTAGTACTTTAAAGTGTTTTTACTTAAACTTCACACCACTGTAACACACAACCTGACTTGCTTCTGACTGGTTTGATTACAAGAACTGGGTCCAAATATGATTTATTTTTATATTTGTATTACTTCAAACATTTGATTGAGCCTGCTTGGATTGGCAGAAGGGGGGAGTATGCAGTTTTAGGACTATTTCATTGGTTGCCCCAGACAAGCTCAGTCAAGCACGTCCTTGTTTTGGCCCCAAAGAAGATCCTACTGTCGGTTCCACTAATGTTAAACTACTACTAACACGGTAATCTGTCACCACCAGGCTCAGCCAATGAATGTGGACATGGTGAGGAAGCTCCTGGGAAACAAGGCGACATTCAGCCCCATTGTGACCTTGGAGCCCCGGAGGAGGAAATTCCATAAACCCATAACCATGACCATCCCTATCCCCAAGAGTAACACTGACCCTGTGGTCAATGGCTTCGGCGGGGACCAGCCCACCCTGCGCCTGCTTTGTAGTATCACAGGTTAGAGAAAGGGCAGATTAACCGCACACGTGCATATACAGTACCAGTCAAACGTTTGGACACACCTACTCATTCAAGAGTTTTTCTTTATTTTTAATATTTTCTACATTGTAGGGCAATAGTGAAGACATCAAAACTATGAAATAACATACAGTTGAAGTCAGAAGTTTACATACACCTTAGCCAAATACATTTGAACTCAGTTTCACAATTCCTGACATTTAATCCTAGTAACAATTCCCTGTTTTAGGTCAGTTAGGATCACCACTTTATTGTAAGAATGTAAAACGTCAGAATAATAGTAGAGAGAATGATTTATTTTGAGCTTTTATTTCTTTCATCACATTCCCAGTTGGTCAGAAGTTTACATTACCTCAATTAGCATTGCCTTTAAATAGTTTAACTTGGGTCAAACGTTTCGGGCAGCCTTCCACAAGCTTCCCACGATACGTTGGGTAAATTAGTGTATGTAACATAGTGTATGTGAACATCTGACCCACTGGAATTGTGATACAGTGAATTAGAAGTGAAATAATCTGTCTGTAAACAATTGTTGGAAAAATGACTTGTGTCATGCACGAAGTAGATGTCCTAACCGACTTGCCAAATCTATAGTTTGTTAACAAGAAATTTGTGGAGTGGTTGAAAAATGAGTTTTAATGATTCCAACCTAAGTGTATGTAAACTTCCGACTTCAACTGTATATGGAATCATGTAGTAACCAAAAAAGTGTTCAACAAATTCAAATTATATTTTATATTTGAGACTCTTCAAAGTAACCACCCTTTGTCTTGATCACAGCTTTGCACACTCTTGGCATTCTCTCAACCAGCTTCACATGGAATGCTTTTCCAACAGTCTTGAAGGAGTTCCCACATATCCTGAGCACTTGTTGGCGGTTTTTATTTCGCTCTGCGGTCCAACTCATCCCAAACCATCTCAATTGGGGTGAAGTCGGGTGATTATGATGGCCAGGTCCTCTGATACAGCACTCCATCACTCTCCTTCTTGGTCAAATATCCCCTTACACAGCATTGTCCTGTTGAAAAACAAATGATAGTCCCACTAAGTTCAAACCACATGGGATGGCTTTTTGCTGCATGCTGGTTATGTGTGCCTTGAATTCTAAATAAATCACAGACAGTGTCACAAGCAAAGCACCCCCACACCATCACACCTCCTCCTCCATGCTTCACGGTGGGAACCACATATGTGGAGATCATCCGTTCACCTCTTCTGTGTCTCACAAAGACATGGTGGTTGGAACCAAACATCTCAAATTTGGACACGTCAGACGAAAGGACAGATTTCCACCGGTCTAATGTCTAATGCCTCTGATGCAGAGAGAGAAGGTCTCATGCTGCTCCAAGCAGACATTAAATGTCGGCTGGCAACCTTGCGAAGAGCGGAAAACTTAAGGAAACTTCGTAGGAAGAAGGTACACTCAAGAACACGGTTCTATAAAAACCCCTTTAAGTTTGTCAAAGATCTCTTCGCAAAGGAAAAGTGCGGAATCCTAAAAACTCCAAAGCCTGAACTGGAAGAACATCTGGAAAAGGTCCACCAGGACATGAAAAGGCATGAGCAGATAGTCATCCCACCTATTCAACCACCAGAATTCAATCTGGACACTGACCATCCAAAATGGAGAGAAGTAGAGAACGTTGTCCGAAGAGCAAGAGCGGCCTCTGCTCCTGGGCCTAATGGAGTACCATACAAGCTCTACAAGAACGCCCCGGATGTTCTACGCTTTCTTTGGAGGCTCATGAGGATAGTGTGGCAGAAGGAAATAATACCAAAGGCATGGCGAAGGGCTGGTGGTGTGCTAATCCCGAAAGAGAAGGATGCGACAGACATCAGTCAATTCCGACCAATCTCCCTTCTCAACGTCGAAGGGAAGATCTTTTTCAGTATAATAGCACAGAGGCTGTCCACTTATCTGGAAAGGAACAAGTACATTGATACATCTGTACAGAAAGCAGGCATTCCTGGTTTATCTGGTTGCCTGGAACATACTAGTATGATTTGGCACCAGATCCAAACAGCTAAGAAGGACAAGAGAGACCTCTATGTCATCTTCCTCGACCTGGCCAATGCCTTTGGCTCAGTTCCCCATGAACTCCTCTGGGAATCCTTCAACATTTTCCACGTACCAGAACCCATCACTACACTGGTAAAGGCCTATTTCCAAGACCTGCAATTGTGTTTCACAACACCTGACTTCACAACAACATGGCAGCGCTTGGAAGTAGGCATAATGGCAGGCTGTACAATTTCTCCTCTGGCCTTCACTATGGCCATGGAAGTCATCATCAGGGCATCGAGATGGGTAGTCAGCGGTGAGAGAACTAAGGAAGGGCTCCGTCTCCCACCTATCCGAGCATACATGGATGACATGACTACACTGACCACCACTGCAGCATGCACCAGGCGGCTACTTGCAAAACTGCAGGATAACATCAAGTGGGCCCGGATGAAAATCAAGCCAAGCAAATCTCGAAGCATCTCCATAGTCAAGGGACAGCTTAAAGATGTGAGGTTCTGCATTGGAGATGACCCGATACCAACGGTGTCTGAGCAACCCATCAAGAGCCTGGGTAGATGGTACAACGAAAGCCTCCGGGATAAAGATCAAGTGCAGCAAGTAAGGCAGGACATCGCCGACGGTCTTGAGAACATCAACAAGACCCTACTGCCTGGGAGGCTCAAGCTTTGGTGCCTACAGTTTGGACTTCTCCCCCGGGTATTGTGGCCACTCACCGTCTATGAGGTCCCAATAACAACAGTGAAGAAGATGGAGCGAACCATTACCTCATACGTGAAGAAATGGCTGGGTGTCCCACGATGCCTGAGTAACATCGGCCTCTATGGCAAAGGGGTCCTTGAACTACCTCTTACAAGTCTAACGGAGGAGTACAAGTGCTCTAAAGTAAGACTTCAGATGACATTGAAGGACTCCAAAGACCAGACCATTAGCAAGGCTGCACCTCCCCTGCAAACTGGACGGAAATGGACATCATCCAAGGCTGTGCAGCAAGCAACATCAGCCCTGAGACACCAAGACATTGTGGGGAATATCCAGCATGGAAGAGGAGGCTTTGGCCTGGCAGCAAGCAAACCAACGTTCCATAAGGCAACAACATCTGAACGCAGGAAGCTGGTGGTCGAGGAGGTGCGCAGACAGGAGGAGACTGCAAGAAGTGCAAAGGCTGTCTCTCTTGCTAAACAAGGGCAATGGACACGGTGGGAAGGCTTGGAGAGGAGAAAGATCAACTGGAGTGAGCTTTGGCAAATGGAGGCAAGCAACATCAGCTTCATCATAAGAGCTGTTTATGATGTGCTTCCATCACCAAAAAATCTACATCAATGGTATGGCGAGGACTCGACCTGCCCCCTCTGCCCAGCTCCAGCGACTCTCAGGCATATAATGACAGGTTGCAAGACCAGCCTCTCACAAGGCCGCTACACCTGGAGGCACAATCAGGTCCTCAAGAGCCTGGCTGCAGCACTTGAGACCAAGAGGAGTGCAACCAATTCATTACCTCCAAAAACAAGCAATCCCGTCAAAACAACAACATTCATCCGGGAGGGACAGAAAATGCCCAAGTATCCTTCTACAAATCCAGAAACTGGACACCTAGCCATGGCCCGGGACTGGAAGATGCTTGTAGATATTGGCCAGCAACTCATTTTTCCACCTGAGATTGCTTCTACCAACATTAGGCCAGACATGGTACTCTGGTCCCCTTCACGAAAGGCTGTGTACATCATAGAGCTCACAGTCCCGTGGGAAAACTCTGTTGAAGAGGCCTACGAGCGTAAGAAACTGCGTTACACAGAGTTGGCAGCAGACGCAACTCAGCGTGGCTGGAATGCAAAGGTCTGGCCAGTTGAAGTGGGATGCAGAGGATTCGTGGCTTCTTCCATCATCAGGTTGCTGAAAGAACTTGGAATCCATGGACAGGCTCTGCGGCAGACCGTCAGAGCAGTTTCTCAAGCAGCTGAAAGAGGCAGCCAGTGGATCTGGATCAAACGGAAGGACCCTTGCTGGGCTATAACTTCATGACCCCCCCACCCCCAACTGAGAACCCAATTCAGATCCCTTCAACTTGAGGAGGGCATATGAGGTATGCGGTCAGCTGTATGGCTGGCTCAGGGAAGAGGACGCCACTGCCTTGCATAGTCCCGTGGGACATCTTAATTGGGCATGGGACACAAGCTAAGGCTTGATTACCCTTTAGCTGGCCACCTTTGATGAGGGTGTTTAGTGATTAAAGGCCGAAACACCCACTGATTCGAAGGCACACTACTGAGGATGTGTCCCAAAATTGACATCTTACCCCAGTCTAAGAAATAAACCTCCCATGCCACTCTGTCAACATCACAGCAAATCTCACGTGAGTGCATTCCATCTATTGGCACAATGGACAGTTTTTAACATCTCGTCCCGTGTTTTATGATTCCATTGCTCATGTTTTTTGGTCCAAGCAAGTCTTTTCTTATTATTGATGTCCTTTAGTAGTGGTTTCTTTGTAGCAATTTGACCATGAATTCCTGATTCAAGCAGTGTCCTCTGAACAATTTATGCTGAGATGTGTCTGTTTCTTGAACTCTGTGAAGAATTTATTTGGGCTGCAATCTGAGATTCAGTTAACTCTAATGAACTTATTCTCAGCAGCAGAGGTAACTCTGGGTCTTCCTTTCCTGTGGCGGTCCTCATAAGAGCCAGTTTCATCATATCACTTGATGGTTTTTGCAACTGCACTTGAAGAAACGTTCAAATTTCTTGAACATTTCCGGATTGACGGACCTTTGTGTATTAAAGTAATGATGGACTGTCGTTTCTCTTTGCTTATTTGAGGCGTTCATGCCATAATATGGACTTGGTCTATTACCAAACAGAGCTATCTTCTGAATACCACCCCTACCTTGTCACAACACAACTGATTGTCTGAAATGCATTAAGAAGGAAAGAAATTCCACAAATTAACTTTTTAACAAGGTACACCTGTTAATTGAATCACATTCCATGTGACTACCTCGTGAAGCTGGTTGAGAGAATGCCAAGTGTGCAAAGCTGTCATCAAGGCAAAGGGTGGCTACTTTGTAGGATCTCAAATATAAAATATATTTCGTTTTTTTACATTTTCTTGGTTGCTCCATGATTCCATATGTGTTATTTCATAGTTTTGATGTCTTCACTACTATTCTACAATGTACACTCTCACACACACACACACACACACACACACACACACACACACACACACACACACACACACACACACACACACACACACGCACAGACTGTTGGCACACACAAACTATAATATCTGTAGTTAACCTTTTAACATTCCTCAAATGTATTCTTCTTCAAAGGTGGAACGACGCCAGCCCAATGGGAGGACATTACAGGAACCACTCCCCTAACGTTCATCAACGACTGTGTCTCCTTCACGACCAACGTGTCGGCCAGGTTCTGGCTGATAGACTGTCGGCAGGCGCAGGAGTCGGTCAGTTTCTCCACTTTAGTCTACAGGGAGACCATCTGCGTTCCCTACATGGCCAAGTTCGTTATCTTCGCAAAGACCCATGACCCCATAGAGGCACGGCTCCGCTGCTTCTGCATGACGGACGACAAGATGGACAAGACCTTGGAACAGCAGGAGAACTTCACTGAGGTGGCCAGAAGCAGAGATGTAGAGGTAGGTGTAAAAGTAGAGGTGTTATAGCAGAGGTGTTATAGCAGAGGTGTTATAGCAGAGGTGTTATAGTAGAGGTGTTATAGTAGAGGTGTTATAGCAGAGGTGTTATAGCAGAGGTGTTATAGTAGAGGTGTTATAATAGAGGTGTTATAATAGAGGTGTTATAGCAGAGGTGTTATAATAGAGGTGTTATAGTAGAGGTGTTATAATAGAGGTGTTATAATAGAGGTGTTATAATAGAGGTGTTATAGTAGAGGTGTTATAATAGAGGTGTTATAGTAGAGGTGTTATAATAGAGGTGTTATAATAGAGGTGTTATTGTAGAGGTTTTTTTAGTCGTGAAATATCAGTAAAGTGTGATCTCTTCGTAGGTCTTGCTGTTGATGACTAGCAGTCAACGATTTGGTATTTTTCTATACTCAGCTAGGATTAATGTCTGTTGATTCCTTTCCTCAGGTCCTAGAGGGCAAACCCATTTATGCAGACTGCTTCGGCAACCTGGTCCCTCTCACCAAGAGTGGCCAGCACCATCTCTTCAGCTTCTTTGCTTTCAAAGAGAACAGGCTGGCACTCTTCATCAAGGTTAACGTTACTCTACCATCTTTCAACACTCAACCATATAATTTACTTCATTACAAACTAGTAATTTATCGTATACTGTATGTTGATTGGTTGACTGACTGACAATAATGATGTCGATGATTCCACAGATCCGAGACAACACTCAGGATCCGTGTGGCCGCCTGTCCTTTATGAAAGAACCCAGGTCTTATAGAAGTCTGGCCCACAATGCTATATGCAACCTGAACATCACACTACCATCCTACTCAAAGGTGAGAACACCTTAACGCTTCCTCCCCCTGAACACACAGCTTAGGATACACCTCGGACCTGGAATTGTTCCTGACCATGTGACCTGTACAGGAACAAGTCTGAGTGCTGTATAGCACACCGACAGTTACCATTACATGCCTGACTGTTCAGAATGTTGAAGGACAGATTCACCCATTACATGCCTGAGTGTTCAGAATGTTGAAGGACAGATTCACCCATTACATGCCTGACTGTTCAGAATGTTGAAGGACAGATTCACCCATTACATGCCTGAGTGTTCAGAATGTTGAAGGACAGATTCACCCATTACATGCCTGAGTGTTCAGAATGTTGAAGGACAGATTCACCCATTACATGCCTGAGTGTTCAGAATGTTGAAGGACAGATTCACCCATTACATGCCTGAGTGTTCAGAATGTTGAAGGACAGATTCACCCATTTTTGAATGTTATAATGTTTTTGTGCATCTGTCTTTGAGCGATGTTCTATCGATTCTCGGGGCCATTTCATGTTTTCATGTGTATCTGTAGCTATTGCCGTTCAAGCAGGCATAATTTCGACCAGTATGACGTAGCACTGCGATAAGGTCGCTCTCACTGCACTGGAAGGTAATAGGATTACGACTTTTAGATCGTGAAAACGTCTATCAAACATGTCAGATTTCACCACTGGCCAATGTCATATCTTCTCTCGAATGAGCCATTGATCATATTTTTGCGATATTCCTACCTCGAGAAATGTGTAATTTAAGTCCCGGTCCACCACATTTCTCCTATTTTTATGCCTCTTCAGTCCAGGGTGCATTGCATTTTGCCGCTACCAACATTATTATAACGACAAAATGAAACATCTGTTCACAAAAAGTATTGTTCCCACATATTAATGTTTTTTAACAATATCAATTATAGGAATTAGTGGTTTTGGTTTTAATTTTTCCTTTAAGTTAAAAAGATTGATTGACTTCAAGAATTACTGAGTATTCCAGTACCTAACTAGCATCTCCCACAGGTACATTCTACAGGTGTGTTGTTTACATACTAACATGCAAAATATGCATATGTGACAGGCAATGACAGTTCTCATAGCATGTTATCTTCCTTTAAATTGGTGTTATATTGGGGTCATAACCTGTGACCAAATCTGTTATTCTGTCTGTCTGTATGATTAAAATCATTACTACACCTGTTAACACTAGTACCGCTGGGCCTGGAGGGACCCCCTTCAAGCTGACATTCTAACAGTGTAATTCATATATTTAATATATACCTATAGCAAAAATAATAATTTGGTTGTTTTTACGAAGGCCTTGTTTAACATTAAAATACGACTTGTATTTTATTTTAAATAACACAAATTTCATCGTCATTAGTTTCTGTTTCTGTATGTAAAAACACAAAAAAATTCAATTTTATTCATGGAGTGCTTTTGTTACAACTATGAAACAGAAAGCATATGCATTGGAACATGGTACCAGCTTATTTTTATATCGATAAACTAAAATACCCCAACCACCAAGAAGCACAGTCAAATGATGAAAACTTCAGTAGCCTAAACATCATTATAAGAGCCAAGTAGCCTTGATAAACAGTGAAACTCGGCCCAAAGCAATAATAGCATTATAATGAATATACTGTATGTCGATATGACAGCAGTCAAAAATAGTATATTATTGTAAGCTTCTGATTGTGTGCATCTTCACACAATGACATAAATTGGATTTAATTTAGCTGTTATCCCTTGTCCTAACAGTTGACACAATTGTTGTAACTTTCACTTGCTTGACACACTTTGACGTACCTTTGTTTGGTTGTAGTGCGTAATGGTATCCTGTTTTCTCCTGATTGTGTCCTTGTCAGATGTGTGCGTACTGGTAGCAAAGTCAGGTGCAGGAGAGCAGAGATTTGTGAACAGGCGCACACTTTACCAGGTGTGCAGGGAACAAGACAAAACAAATGGATACATGAAAAATGGATCGGCGATGGCTAGAAAGACGTCGACCACCGAACGCCACCCGAACAAGGGGAGGAGCCGACTTCGGCGGAAGTCATGACAGCGTTGTTGTTTTGTCATTCTTCTGCACCATTGTGGAATACAACTGCTGTGCAGGTGCCTTATTTTGAGCAAAGGGACGGGGCTCCGGACTCACTTTGTTCATGGTGCCGGCCGGACTTGCTTTCTTTGCAAGCAACTTGTTCGCCAATGACAAGTGAAGTGAAGTGAATAAATTGTCCATGGTGACATTGCTCCCCCTGTCAACAGAATGTTCCACAAGCCTCATCAACACATTCTCAGACACTCGTACCTGCTCCCTCGTGTGGTTATTTTCCAAGAGATTGAAAGCCGTTCAGCATGTACAATTACGCACGCCCTCACTGTGCCGTCTACTGCAAGTAGGCCAGGGTAGACTGATAAGACTGCTTTGATTTGGGGAACTGATATAAGGTACATACCATTTTAGGCCTATAATTAGAATGGATAAATGTGTCTCACCACCTGGATTCGGTTTTATGTACCAAAATTTGAAATAGTTTTTTACATTGGATAAAAGTAGAGACTCTGAGCTACAAAATGCTATATCATACACTGCATTTGAGGAACAATGGGAAAGTACTTCTGCTTTGAAAATGGATAAACTTGTAACCTCACTTCTGAGAAAATGGCCTTTGAATGTTTTGGTATCTAGTGAGGAGCTCTTCTTTGTCTACACCCATTCAGCATCGTCCCCACCCTCTTAAGTTTTAGCCCCACCCATCTCGTTTCGGGGTGCACACTTGACGCTCTGGCCAATGACTTGTTTACCTCTGGATAACATGAAAACAGCCTAACCAACCCTGCTGGCAACAATTTCATTATGCTTTTTTGCAGACGTTTACTGACACAGGTCATATTCAACGGGTGTTGTACACACGTCACGTAACGTTAGCTAACGAGCCAGCTTTGAGGCAATTGTCGGGGGGATTGTCAGGTGGGCACTGCACTTTCAACTGTTGGAAGAAGAGGGGGAAACCGTTCCATTTAATGACATGCCCTCCTAAAACTGGTTCTAACTCCAGTTTTGTTTGTGATAATAAGATTCTAACAACGACAGTGTGTTATATAGACTTATTTAGGAAAGTCAAGGACGAAGGGGGGCATGAGCAGTCAAAATGACTGTTTCAGCGGTTTTAGTGGTAACTGTGATTTATTAACTAACTACAAGCAACCAGCAGTACTATATGTAAGTACTGGTAGTTGTCCTATAGTGTAGCATGAATCCCTTCTCCTTTAATACTGATATTTTATGTTTACTCTGAACCACCCTACCAAAAAACAACATTGATTGGCCACCTACCTTCAAAGACGTCACTATGGTAACTTTGCTTTGCCCACTCTCTTTTTTCTCTATCTGTCTATCTGTCTAACTGTCTAACTATCTAACTATCTAACTATCTATCTATCTACCTATCTTTCTTTCTGCTTCTTGCTCCCCAAAGGAATCTGATTCAGACCAAGAGGCTGAGGAAGAGGTAACATTGTGCCTCTCTCCCCATTTCTCCCCGCTAACTAGTGTTCATTTTGTAATGTTCTTTACATGCTCTTTTCAGGCTAGAAGCTTGTCACTAGACGTCCACTTCTTTGTCTGCCATTTAGCTCTTATATTAGGTATTAGAAAGGGCCAGGTATTTATATATATATATATATATATATATATATATATATATATATTTAGTATATGGCTCTCCGTGTTCCATGTTATTACTGATCAATCATTGTGCTTGTTTTGTATTAGAGCATCCATCTTTAGATATTAGTAGCAGTTCAATTATACTACTTATTTCCTTCGTGTAGCAAATGTGTACAAAATCTTGCCTAGATTATTCTTAAACAATGATTTAAATGATATTAATAGTGCAATTTCTGTATTCCTCTATACAGATCAACAGGACGCTTGAGAAATGTAAGTATTATACTATTCTTTGATAACTCCATGAACATGTTTTTTTTCTCAGCTATACTAAAACTTTTATAGACATGCCGTTTAACTTTGAACTGTTATAATATGGCTGCATTACTCAAACATTATGACTAGAACATTTCTTTGATAAGTGCATTATAACCATGCCATAGATTTAGACATTGCTAATGATGTTATGCTAGCTGACCTTTGTAGAGAACAGTGCAGAATGGTTAACCAGAGATAATGCATAAACGTTGAGCTTCATATGACCCTTGTTTGCGAACGCTGTAGCTGTATGCAATACTTTTTCAAAGTCCTTTTAAGTTCTACATGTTTTGTCTTTGTCACAAAAACAAAACAACACAAACTTTCACTCCACCGCACCTCAGCCAAGGTTATGCCAACAACTTCATCGGGCATGAACTTCATCCATTTCTCATGTCACACACCGCTGCACCAGTGTCTTCATGCTGACTCCCTCCTCTCTGCCATTTTGAATTTGGGACACATGGAGAGAGAGAGTTCAAACAAACTGTAATTCATAACTTGGTGATGTTTATGTGACAACAGAATAATACCCCCATAGTAATTCTAGTACCCTAATGGCAAAGCAAACTGTCGTCTAGCTTTCCCAGCCCTCCAGATCCCATCCTTCATTCCCTACCCATATGTGGATCATATTTACCCTTTGCATATAATTGATTAATTGATTGACTAATTGATCACTAATCATGGTCATGTGCCTCAGCATAGCTGGATATCTACATATTTATGCAACATACATAATATAGAATACATTTCTGTGTGCACTTACCTTCAAAACATACATGTACAGCACATACAGATCTCATATAAACGGATAGACAATGTAATGTACACAATGTTATTTGTTCAATTCAACTTCATTACGCTGAACAGTGTATGCATGACGCATGTGGCAATTTGTGTACACATAATATGGAATTGATGCTTTAGCTTCAGCTTTTGTAGTCATAGTCTGAGAAAACAGTAGACTACAACTCACCACACTATTGAATGTGAATACCTAAATTAACCACTCTTTGATAAATGTAAAATGTAGATTTGCAAGTGTTTGCTAGTTTTATTTAATGAATTAAATTAATCACTTTCAATTTGCTCCACTCACTCTTCACCAGAGGCTGCATGTCAACTTTCCCCTTTGCTTTGCATGGAAATAACTTGGCTTTACATGAGTGGGTATGTGTGTGTTCCTGTGTCTGGGTGTGTGTCAAGTGTGAGAGTTATATTGACTCTTTGGTTTGCTTTAACATTGATCTTTGAATTACTTTTCAATCTCTATTTGAATTTGTTTTAATACACTGTTGCTACTCTTATTATGATTTTCAATTTTCTCTTCAGTTATGTTTGAGAAAGTTTGTAAACGTTAGTGCAAGTTAGTTTAAGTTAGTTTAAGTTAGTTTAAGTTAGTTTAAGTTAGTTCAAGTTAGTTTAAAACTTGTTGAGGACGTGGTACCGAAGTGGGGACCACAATCAGCAGAAATGCTCAAGAGCGCCACCATGGAGGTTGATAAACCTCAAACTTTCATTAAAATTGACATACAATATACTGAATTAAAGCTACACTCGTTGTGAATCTATCGACCAAGTCAGATTTGTAAAATGCTTTTCGGGGAACGCATGAGAAGCTATTATCTGATACCATGCACCCTCAAAATACTACACCGTCACCAAAAACGACAGATTTTGCGTTATCCGTCGCAAACGAAAACGCTGAAATAAAATATAAAACATTCATTACCTTTGACGAGCTTCTTTCTTGGCACTCCTAGATGTCCCATAAACATCATTTAGGGTCTTTTTTTCGATTAAATCGGTCCATAAATAGCCTAGATATCGAACTACGACTCCGTCGCGAGTAAAGAAAAAAAAACAGCGTTTCATAACGTAACGTAATTTTTTTAAATTCAAAAAGTCGACGATAAACTTTCACAAAACACTTCGAAATACTTTTGTAATGCAACTTTAGGTATTAGTACACGTTAATAAGCAATAAAAATCCTCAGGAGGCGATGTGAAAAGATTAGCTTGTCTGTGGAAAAAATGCTGTCTTGAAAAAGTCGCACCAAAATCTGGGCGGGGACAGTAGGAAAGGAGTTCCCTTGTTTCGGTTAGACCAAGAATCAATTGCGCAACAAATGACGTGACTCTAGACAACCTGGGGAAGCTGTAGCCAATGAAAACTCGGCTCTATGTAATTCTGTTCGCTTTTAACAATTGCCTGTAGTCGCGGAAGAATATCTTTTTCCATTTTCAGTGAACAGATTTTCATGCACTTTTCGATGAAACGCACGTTCTGTAAATGGCACAGGCGTGATTTAAACAGTTTTGGAAACGTCTGAGTGTTTCCTATCCACACACACTAATCATATGCATGTACTATATTCCTGGCATGAATAGCAGGGCGCTGAAATGTTGTGCGATTTTTAACAAAAAGCTGCGAAAATCTGCATGAATTCTGAACTTCCTTAAGAGGTTTTAAGTTAGTTTAAGTTAGTTTAAGTTAGTTTAAGTTAGTTCAAGTTAGTTTAAGTTAGTTTAAGTTTGTATAAGGAATGGATACAGTCCTCTAAAAGGACCACATGCCCTTCCTTTAAAACAATCCTGTTTTAGAACATACATTTCCTTAAAGGCCCAGTGCAGTCAAAAACGTGATTTTCTTGTGTTTTACATATATATTTCCACACTGTGAGGTTGGAATAATATTGTGGAAATGATGATCATGCCCTTTTAGTGTAAGAGCTGTTTGAAAAGACCGCCTGAAAGTTCCACCTGTTTTTGTGGGATGGAATTTTGGCCTGCCTAGTGACATCACCAGGCGGTAAATGAGTTAACAGACCAATAAAAAATAAAAACCTCTCTGCCAAGGCAGCTAGTTTTCCGTTTGCCCTTCCTCACTCAGACCACTCGCAGACAGTCTTAGCAACATTCCAGCTATCACTGGCTTTCTTCTCTGAGGACAAAATAGCATTTTTAAAATTATTTTTTAAAACATGTTTTTCTCTTTCTCTCTGTAGACAATCTTGAGATGTCTGTCTACCTACATGTTGTTATCCCTTTGTTTGTTTCCCTGTTTCCTTATCTTTTGTGGATTTGTGGGTGTCTGTTGTTGCTCATCGTTTGTTTGATCGAGTTCTTATTTTAGATATGTTTGCGCTTTTGTGTTGTGAATGTGCAGAATATGTGTATAAGCAAGTTATTTCCTGCTCATTTCCTTCCCATCTTTATGATTTAGTTGGCTTTTTGCTTTGCTGCAGTATTTGCCGCCAAAGAACCTCAGTGGATCAAAAGCCCCTTCCTGTGATACATTCTGTAGATGTCACTTTGACCCTGCTTTACCCTTTGAATCCTGAAAGTTTGAACTATTCCTGTTCCTGTCCTGACCACATTCTCCAATGTCTGTCTCTTTTTCATTTCAATTTCAATTTTTTTTGCACCTTAATTGTCCTCTTGCCAAAATGGAAGATGACGAAGACATTACGTCGACGACAGTCCAGAAAAGAGATCCGGACCTTCTCTCCGATGTGTCTGAGCTGAAACAAGACCTGATCAAAATGACCGCTATCCTAACCACGGATTCCACTGACAAATCCAGTTCTCTGGAAGGGAGCGGTCTGGAGAAAGGGGCTGAGGAGGTTCAGGGCGAGCCGTTTGAAATCATGGAGAAGGTCAAAGAGGATTTGGAGAAAGTGGGCAAGATACTCAGGAGTGGAACATTGGAGGGTGAGGTAGCAGAGGGGGCAGCAATAGCAGCCGGAATGAATGAAGAGTGGATCCTCCTCTCAGACTGTGAGATAGAGGAGGCCAAAAAGATGTCTTCCTTAGAACCCCAGGAACCTATTCTACATGAAGTCCGAGTCAACAGAGGGATTCCCAGACCTAAAGCCATCAAAGACGTGTCTGGCATGAACACACACCTGACTGGTGAACGCAAAGAATATCTCCTGGATGTACCTGAAGGCTCATGTGCAGCAGCTCAGGAGGATGTGGTCCAAGAGAAATTCACAGAGGTCGTCCTGCGCAAAGGCGTGAAAAGAACCACAACGACAATAACAACAACAGCTACAATCAAAACTCCTGCTGTTGAACTCAAAAAGCCAGTCAGGAGGAAAGGAAAAGACCAGGAACAGGTGGAGGAATCTACCTATGGGGATGCTCTCCTAAGTGCACCCACAGACCGTAAACCAGTGTCACCTGTGTCCCCAGTAGTTGAGGAGACCCCCATTGGGTCCATAAAAGACAAAGTCAAAGCCCTTCAGCAGAAAGTGGAGGCAGAGCAGAAGGGTCAAAAGCCAACTAGCACCAAACCCTCAAAGGTTGCAGTGGAGAGCAAAATCCCTCAAAGGACCGAAGAAACCACCCTTAAATTGAAACAGAGCCCTGCAAATCAGGACACCGCTAAACAGGGCCACCCTAAGTCCCCCAAAACTGAGTCTGAGAAGCTGCAGGAGACTATGTCAGTAAGGGAGCTCATGCGATCCTTCCAAAAGGGGCAGGACTCCTCAAAGAGAAAGTCTGGACTTTTCGAGCTCAAAACCCACACCTCTACAGAGCATGAAACAACAGAATCAGAATTACAGCCCAAACAGTCAAAATCCACTATCAAAGCCACCACAATCCATTACGAACGGGAAGTATCACTGGACGCCATTCCTGGCGAGCACCACAGAGCCAAAGATGAGCAAATTAGCCCACATAGAAAGCACTCCAAAGACTTTGGTGCTGAAATTAAAGCAGAGCTTGAGGACAATCCAGAGTACCAACAGTTTAAGCAGACCTCTGTAGAGGGTAGTCCTGCTGCCCAGTCAGACCTAACTGAAACCGTAGAGTTTCTGAATATTTCCCTCTATGATAGCTCTGATAGTTTGAAACATGAGAGCGTGGCAGACTCTCCCAGTGCCAGCCTGGGTGATGGTAGTCCTCCTCACCTTAGCTCAGAGGATAGCCTTAAACACGAGGGCTTAGCCACCCCTGGAACAAGCCCTGACAGTCTCTCCCTCTCTCCAAAAAATGCTGACCAGTCCACTAAAAACTCAACAGCTGCTACTATAGCTGTCAAAGGTGACAATAAAACCAAGGACAAGTCTGGAGACTCCGGTGTGGGGACCACTGATGACCAGCCATCAACGGAAATGACCCTTCCTGTCTCTCCCAGTGAGGCTGCAGACGACCGCACCACGAGTGAGTCCATATATTTTCAGACGGGCGAGTTTAAGCCATCTAAAACGAGAAAGCTTACAAAGAGAGTTTCAGAGACTTTAGAGAGCTTCCTTAGGGATGAGGAGAGCCCTGTTGACAAGCTAGCATCAGCTGTAGCTATGACCCTTGCTTCTAGTTCCTCTACCCAGCATCAAGGAAGCTTAGAGTTGCCTTTAAAAGACCCAGATACCCTCAGTCCCTTAGCCGACGAATCTTTGACCATAAGCCACAGAGACTCTCTAGACGAGGATAGTCCCCTCATGGAAGACGACTCCTCCCATAGGACCCCAGACTCCATCGAGCCCAGCCCAACAAAGGAATCCCCCTGTTGTGACTCCTTAGAAAGCAGCCCTGTAGAGCAGAAAACGTTCCCTCCCCTTCTAGATCAGCCCAGTGGGTCCTCTAGACACCCAGAACCCACCAAAGCCTCAGACTTCCCCCCAGACGTGTTGCGTAGTAGGCTACGCAGGGACCAGGAGGCTAGTGCCAACGATGATGACAGTATCGAGCAGACTTCGTCCCAGATGGAAAGTTCTGGTAAGAGTCCCCTCTCCCCCGAAACCCCTAGTTCTGAAGAGGTAAGTTATGAGGTAAACCCCAAAACCCCTGACCACATGTACCTATCTGTGGTGTCCATACCAGCTTTCATCCCCGAATACTCAGAGGAAGAGGATGATGAGGCAGAAGCACAGAGGAAATTCATCCCAGAGGATGAGATGTTTAAAATGTCAGCCCCCAAAAAAACATTTGAGGAAGTGGACCAGGACACCAGAGCCAAAAATAACTCTAGAAAATATATAATTGCCTTGGCAGGTGATGAAGCAGGGGATGATAGCTTCAAAACAGTTGAACTAGAGTCCGCAAATGAGAGTGGGCTCAATAGGGCCAAGAAGACCTCAGAGTTAGCTCTTTCTGTTGAATCCCTTATTAAAGTACAACCTCCCTCTCCTTTTCCAGCAGGTGTGCATGAAGGAATCCACCACACAGAAGCCAAGAGCACAGCTACAATGGTAGCAGTGGAGGGACCTCAATCTGTCTCAGAGCAGCATGTCCCACAATCAGTTCAGTCACGCAAAGACATGGATGACACGGAAGACAGTTTAGCTAAAACGGTTACCGTGTCTTCTAGCTCTGAGGGGGCTGCAAACATAACCGATGAGCAGAAGGAGGAAAGTTTGAGGAAATCAAGGGAAAGCCAGGAGGATGATGGGGGAGGGAAAGAAGCAGATGCAGGCAGTCTGCAGACAGCTGCTGTAAAAGCTCCCTGTCAAATAGAGAGTAATATAACTGACGAAGTGAAAGGAGATCACAGGAGGCACTCAGGAGCTCCTGAGGTAGAAACGTCCTCCACTGCTGTCATTGGACAAGTGAGGGAAACATTCAAACCCGAGATCTGTATCTACGATGACACAGAGGAAGACGATGAGGAAGAGGAACCTCCCAGAACCGAGTCAAAGGGCGTAACCGCCAGAGCAGAGGCAGACCCTTGGAGTGCCATGCGCGAAGACGATGATGCTTTTGCGGCCCGCGTCATAGAGGAAGAACAGAAGATCTTGGGTCTGATTGTAGACCGGCAGTCCCAGGGGGCAACCCCGGACACCACCCCAGGAAGGAGCCCCACGGAGGAAAGCACGCCAACCAGCGAGCCCAATCCATTCCTCTTCCAAGAGGGGAAGCTCTTTGAGATGACTCGGAGCGGAGCTATTGACATGACCAAAAGGAGCTATGAGGACGAGGGCTTTGCCTTCTTCCAGATAGGCGAGCAGCCCCTAGAGGAGGCGCTAGCTGAACAGGTCAAAGATGAGCCAGGAGATAGAGTCCAAACAGAAAGTGAAATCGGACTCAACCTGACTCTGCAAATAAAAGTGGAGGAAGACGAGGAACAGGCGAAAGATGCTTCAGATCCCACACACCGTGCCTCGACAGAGGACGATCAGAAAGGTAGTGAAGCTGCAGCAGCCTCCCCCTCAAAATCAGATGCTTCTAAGTCTAGAATCCCTAGAATGGGTCTTTCTGCCTCAGCTAAGACCACTAAGAAAGACAAAGACCCAGTATCACCAGTGTCTCCTGAAACTGTAGAGGTGAAACCAGACATAATTGTAGAGGAGACCCCCCTAGAGGTAGAAACTAGTTCCCTCGATCCAATGATAACAGATGTTGAGACAGCAGTAACCACTGTCACTCGATCAGTGTACCCAGAACAGGACCAAGAGTCCTCTGACTCCTCTCCAGAGGAGCAGCATTCGGTCATAGAACTCCCCCAAACCACAGAAAAGACCAAAACCCCAACTTCTACTGAAAAAGTTCCAAAGATCCCAACTAAAACCCCAGCCAAGGCTGGCCCCCAAAGTCAGATTAGAACTGCTTCCTCCTTTACATCCCCTGCATCCCCCTCTTCAGCTAGTCCTAAAAAAGAGACTCCTGCTTTAGAGTCCAAATCGAGAATACCTGTCAAGGGCAAGGCTAGCCCTGTCAAGCCTGAGCCATCAGTTAAACGTACTGAGTCATCCCAGGACGCAAAGCTCAAGGTCCCAGTAAAAAAGGACTTGAGGAGAAAGTCTGAGACAGATACAGGTCCCTCTGCTGTACCCAAAACCAAGACGTCGTCTTCCAAAGCCAAGAGCTTCTGTGAGGCAGACAAGTCATCATCTAAAAAGGACCTGGGTCGTCCCATGAGCGATGACTACTCCACCAAGCCAAAGTCGGGCTTTGGTTTCCAATCTAGGCTGCCAGTTAGAGGCAAGCTTGGTCAGACATCTCACACTTCCACCCCCGCCAAAGACAAAAGCGAGCCGCGCAAGAAGTCTATAGAGTTTGTCGATAAGATTAGCGACGAAGTTACAAAGCTAGTTGAAAGATTTCCTCAGGACGAGAAAAACAAAGAGCAGGAGGCTGCTGTCTCGAATGATGAGAGCAGCGGCATAGACCCTTCTGTCATAGAGAGGGAGACTTTTCCCGAAATACAGTTCCCTGCTTCCGGAGATGTCTATCCCATTAGACCCCTGTGGGATGACCCTGTTGACACGCAGATGCAACGGATTCCCGATGATACAATCAGAAGTCAAGGTACCCCCCCCCCTCCTTAAGGGGCTCGTTCTCTCTCTCTCTCTATTGTGCGTTGCTAGCGTGCTATCCGTAAACGGTGCCGCTTCTCTGTGTCTTGTAGCTAAGGTGACGTGTAACTAAAGACTCTTTGTGGTTGCTTCTGTGGTGTTTGAGCTGTGACTTGTGTTTGTGGCTGTGTCTCTTTTCTTTTTTCTCTTTTTTTTATCTCCAGATTGACTTAGGCAGGGAATCAATTCAATCATTTAAATAATTGAAGGATCAGTTTTCTGTTGATGTCATTGACATAATTTGTCATAGTCAGATTTAGTATCAAATATATTTTATTAACCAAATTAGGCTGTAGGAGTAAAGCTGACTTATATCAAATGAGAGAAGAAACCACAATCATTTTTCCTGAGCTGTTACAATGTTGTTGCTGTTCAACTTCTGCAATTTATTTCAATGCCATTTGTTTTTTTTTATTAGTTTATTACAGTCCTGAAAATTGCACGGGGATCACTTTTATGGTATTGTTAATCTATGAACCAACATCATAGTGTAATAAGAAGCTATACACCAAATACATGTCCATTTCAGTTACTGATACCTTCAAATAGTTCACCATATTGCACCACCGAGCACAATAAAGCCAGCGAAGACGTTTTCCTCATGTGCTCAGTTGAAGATAGTGTTTTCTTTCTAACGTGAATGTGACTTTGCCTGTCCATCCTTGTGCGGCCAATCCTCACACGGCTCTCCTGCTGTTGTGGTGGCATTTACAGTAGATTCCCAGCATGAAGCCGAGAGGAAAGAGGAACGGTTGGAAATAATAGCCGACCACCTGGGCTTCAGTTGGACGGGTGAGTGGAACACCAGGCATATCGGTACTCGGTGTCAGAAACGATAATCACTTCCCAGTGATTTTGAAAAATGTTCAAATTAACATTGCATATTTAACACTGAAAATTGTCCTATAAGTGTCTGTGGTTGCTATTCTCAAAAAATTTATATGTTATCTGATCTGCCAGATGTTTCCAGTATTGGATTTCCATCAATCCTTTTTTAAATCACATCATAATATCTGTCTATTTTCGGGTGTGTTTTCCAGAGCTGGCTCGAGAACTGGAGTTCAGTGAGGAGAAAGTCAATCTAATAAGGCTTGAGAACCCCAATTCACTACAGGACCAAAGCCACGCCCTGCTGAAGCTCTGGACTGACAGGGAGGGTAAAAATGTCACAGGTACGTTGATCTATCCGCTCTTTATTGTATTCAGAATATTCAGTGACACTTAGAATATTCGTCATAGGGGCCTCCCAAGCGGTGCAGTGGTCTAAGGCACTGCACTGCATCACAGTGCTAGCTGTGCCACGAGAGATCCTGGCTCGAGTCCAGGCTCTGTCACAGCCGGCCGTGACTGGGAGACCCATGGTGCGGCACACAATTGGCCCAGCGTCGTCCGGGTTAGGGGAGGGCTTGGCCGGCAGGCATGTTCCTGCCCCATCGCACATCAGCAACTCGTGGTGGGCTGGGCGCAATGCACGCTGACACGGTTGCCAGGTGTACGGTGTTTCCTTCGACACATTGGTGCAACTGGTTTCCAGGTTAAGTGGGCATTGTGTCAAGAAGCATTGCAGCTTGGCTGGGTTGTATTTCCCAATGGCTTTACTATGACCATTTTGTCATATTGTTTTCCCACAGAAACATCACTGATCAAAAGACTAACCAAAATCAACAGAATGGACATTGTCCACCTCATCGAAACCAAGATGGTCAAGTCCACCCAGGAGGACACATCACACACCTATGCAGAGATTGAGAGGACCATTGCACTGGATCACAGTGAAGGTACAGTACAGTGTATTAACAAGTGGAATGGGAATGTTCTATGTTGACTGTCATGAGACAGTAAACCTCATGTCATTTTGTGAAACACCATTTTTTTAAACTATGTCAGAAAGATCACAGGTTAATAACGATGTTCATATTTATGCCTGTCCAGGTTTCTCTGCCCTCCAAGAGGACATAGACAGTCCGCGGCCAGGCAGGCGTACAGACAGCACCCCCAGTGGGTCAGGGTCCAGGCAGGGGCCCCTCGTGGTGTCAGAGGAGGACCTCTCCTCCAGCATTTCGTCACATCACGAGACTTCAGGGCGGGTGGAGACAGACGAATCAGTAACAGGCCTCCTGAGACACGTCCAGAAGGAGAAGCTGCAGAAAGAGATGGATTCGACACAGTAAGTCAGTGGGACAGTATAACAGGGAAGTACTGAGTGAAAGAGAAATTTGTTAAGTTATATTGTTTTGGAGGGTTTGCTGGTACATACATGTTGTATGGTTGTAGAAACAAACAGTTAATTAAGATATTGATTTGCGTTGTTAAAATCTATCTCTCTCTGTGATGGAGAGAGATAGAGAGAGTCCGACAGAAAGAGGGACAGACAGAAAGAGGGACCAACAGAAAGAGGGACCAACAGAAAGAGGGACTTGGGAGACTTCAAAGGGGATTAGATGTTTGACCTTGTTATTGTTTTGTTCCTCAGTTCTGTGGGCGGTACATCAGATACTGGACCGGAGAAGGCTGAGTCACTACATATGGGCACTTTCAAACAAGTAAGTCCCTTCGTCACCTTGTACCGCACCTCCCCCTACCAGCTCACCTCTCACGTCCTAGATCCTGTCTACAAAGGGCCCACCCCTCCCCCCTCGCCCTCTCTATCTGTCAAGCATTCTGAGGACGGGGCACAGGGAGGTGCAGAGTGGGGTGAGGGGTCAACTCAGCCCCCCCAGGCTGAAAGCGACAACAAATGGGTGTTGTCACCAACGAGTCACCAACAGTCACCCACAAGAAGTCGTAAGCGTGTCTGTGGGAGCCGTCCGTTGTCCATGACCGACTTCGAGGACAGTCTGACTGAATGTGACCAGGCCGAGCCAGACTTCAGTGAGCTGTCTGTGGAGCTAAAGCAAACCTCAGAGGACTACACTTACCTCTCCACCACCTCTGTCACTATGACAACGGAACGGGTCACAGAGAACATCAGTATTACAGCCAAGCCCATAAATGTACCACAGTCTACTCAGCTGCCTCAGTCTTCTGAGGTGGTACGACCCAAAGAGACACATAAGATATTCTCAAAGGATCATATTGACGAGGTGTCACACAGACTTTACAAAGTCCTGTTTGGGTATGTAGTGAAGTCAACTAGTAAAGGATCCAGGAAAACACCAATGGAATTGGATGAAGTAGCGGGTACTTACAGAGCCAGCCCGGTTTATGCAGAGGATTCCCCTACCTCCATGCCTTTGATTGATGTAGACCAGGCTGAGCTTTACGTCAGACCTGTAGATATCAGTCCCTTGACCCCAGAGTCTATCACCTTTGAGGTGGGTAAGGAATCCCAGACAATAGCTCAAACATCATCTGACGTGTCAAGAACCACTCTCATTTCAGATTCGGTCAAAGTAAAATCCATTGTCAGCACTGCATTAATCCAGATGTCACATGAATCAACTGCTGAGCCCCCAGGAGAGGTGTTAGATCCTCCAGTGGCTGACTCCAGATCAGCCAAATCTGTTATACCGGAGGTAGAGTACAGTTTTGCGATAACCTTACCTATCACTCAACATAAGCCTTCAAGTCAGGAGGAAGCCTTTGTTACATTCTTATCAGAGTCATTCATGCCTTTGGTGCCAGAATCTACAGCCTCCGAAACCGAAAAAAAGTCTTCATCACCTGACTCAGGGTCTGAGTATGCTACTAAATTTGTAGTTTCAATGCATGATCGATCGTCTTCGCCAGAGTCAGTGACTTCAGATGATAGGTCTGGGTTCCAATCACCTGACTCACCTATACTAGAGTATCGCCCGTCAACACCTGATTCATCCATACTGTTGACTGAGAGTAGAGCCTCATCCCCTGAATCACTGTCATCCGTTACTGAACTTAGGCTTCTTTTGCCTGACTCGTCCATACCTAATTTTAGACCCCTGTCTCCTTTACCATTCCCTGAGATTAAATGGGAAACTGCAAAATTACCTGCTTATGCCTCTGGACAAATGTTTAGGCCATTGACATCTATGGTTCCAAACAAGGCAGAGTTTACCAGAGCGATATCTCCAGGTAGTGAAAGTAGTTATTGTCGATCTATTTCACCTGAATCTGTAATTTACGAAGCTGAAGACAGAGCATCGTCTCCTGAATCAGTAATTCTGGAAACAGTGAGGTGGCATTTTTCATCAGATAGACCGCTATCTCCTGAAGAGGATTTACAGAAGAGGTTATCATCACCTGAATCTACCGGGTCAGTCAATGAACATAGAACCCTATCCCCTGATTCTCCTGTACCTGAGTTTAGACAGGTGATACCTGAATCGGTTATCTCCACTTCGGGATACAGATCATTCTCACCTGAATCAGAGACTTCAGTGACTTCAGTGACTTCAGAAACTGAATGTATACCATTGGAGGCTTTTGCCTTTTGGCAGAGACCAGACTCACCTGAGTCTTCAAGATCAGTAGATGAAGATATATTTCTGTCTCCAGATTCACCAGTTCCACAATGTTGGCAATCTGAACCCATCGCTTTAGTGACGTTCTGTAGATCATCATCATCCCAGTCTATATTTTCAGATGTAGATTATGAAACTGCACCCTTAGTTTCATTGCTTTATAAAGATAGACCTTCATCATCTGAATCAGTAGCATCGATAGATGAGTACAGAGCGCTATCACATGAATCACCTATACCTCAGTTTCGACACTTATTACCCGACTCTATTGTTGATTATAGATCAGATTCATCTAAATCAGTATTGTCAGACACTGAATATGTTCCAATGTCGCTGGAGTCTATACCTGCAGCTCATAGATCATATTCACCTGAAGCTTTAGACTTTAAAAAGGAGATCACGTATCCAGCGTTGACCAAATTGGAATCCTCTAAAACCCTTGTTTTTCCATCCGTGACAAAAGCAAAGTTGACACTTGTTCCAGAAAAATTACAATTGGCAGCAGAATCATTTGAAGCCATTAAACCTAACCCTGTAATGTCAGAACCTGCTATTTCAACAGACATGCAAAATATACATCCAGATATACAGCAGTCCACTGAAAAGGGCAAAAGAAAACTCAATCCATTGTCGGCAAAGACGAAACCCGCAAAAAAAATTAAATCAAAGTCCGCCAAAATTGATCCAGCATCTGAATCAGAGACCGAAATTCCTGCTGAAATACAATTATCTGAGTCAGCATTACCTTCTACAAACCCACCTCCAACGAAACCTGCAGAAGTTGTAACTGCACCTAAACCAGCACTACCCGAATCTACTAAACCTGAACCTCACAAAGGACTATCAGTACCTGATGTAGCTCAACCTTCAGAAGACCAACACATGGTACTATGCGTGTCACCAATAACTGTAACTGAATCAGGTGTATATGTCCCTGAAAGTCCACCAATCATATTCAAGTACACAGCTCCACCCTTTCTGGAATCTAGTAAACCTGAAACTCTATTAGGTCTATCAGCCACTGGTGACGAGGCTCAACCTCCAGAAGATCAAGACATGGTACTATGCGTGTCACCAATAACTGTAACTGAATCAGGTATTAATGTCGCTGAAAGTTCACCAATATTAACCGAGTCCTCAACTGCACCATTATTTGAATTTAGTCAAACTGAACCTCAAAAAGGACTATTAGTACCTGCCTTGGCTCAATCTTCATCTGTATCACCATCTGTGTCACCAATAACAGTATCCGAATCAGGGACGCATGTCCTTCCATCAGCAATACTAGTGCCAGAGTACAGACTTGTGTATGATGCAGAACTTTGGAAGCTTATCTCTCAAGTAAATGACCCACAATATGTAGGAGAAACCTACTGTAGTAAAACAGGTGTGTTTGAGTATGCTGGACAAAGAATAGAGTATGAGGTGACATCGGAACCTGAACGTAAATCGTTATCAATAGATTCTCCAGCTGAGGAGTATGACTCTAAGTCACTGTCACCGGAGTCATTATCAGAGTACAGACCCATGTCATCTTCATCCCTGATGCTGTTGGAGGATATTAAAACAATGTCTCCTGCGTCTACAGGAACAATGAATAGGTCATTGTCACCAGATTCCCCCGTACCCAAATATTCACCATTGTTCTGTGAAGCTGTTCAGTTTCACCATAGGTCATCATCACCTGAATCGTTACCAGATGATGAGGTTTCTGAGATATTTGAGTCAAGATTTGTAGCTATTGAAGGTAGACCCTTATCACCTGAGTCGACTGGATCAGTCAGTGAGAATAGCTCACTTTTAAAAGACAAAGACATGGTACCTTGTGTGTCACCAATAACGGTAACTGAATCGGGTGTCGAAGTCCCTGAAAGTCCACCAATAATTTTTGAGTCCACAGCCCAATTCTTTCCTGAATCATCTAAACCTGAGTGTCAGAAAATACTTTATGTACCTAATTCAGCACAACCTTCAATGGAGCAAGATGTGACGCCTTCCATGTCAACAATAACGGTAACTGAATCAGATGTTGATGTCCCAGAAAGTCCACCAATAACATTCGAGTCCACAGCCCAATTATTTCCTGAATCTAGTAAACCTACAGCTCAGAAAGGACTGTCAGTACCTGATTTCACCCACACTCCAAAAGAACCATCTTTGTCACCAATAACAGTATTTGAAGAAGGAATACTTGTCATTCCATCAGTCATACGAGTCCCAGTTTACAAACTTAAGTATGATGCAGAGCTTTGGAAGCTGATCTCTCCAATACATGACCCCCATTATGTAGGGGAAACCCCCAAAACTGGTATATTTGAGTATGCTGACAATATCATAGAGTATGTACAGACATCAGAAAGAGAAAGTCAAAGTTCATCAACTGAGGTTACTGAGGAAAGACCACTCACACCTGATTCTGAGTCTGAATATAGGCCTCTCGCAACTGAGTCAGTTAAGATAAAGACTGTTTTGAGATCAGATTCAGCAGAGTCAGTAAAGTCATTGAAAGCATGTCAATCTTTATCTCTGAATTCCCCCATACCCCAATATTCACTATTTTCCCTTGAAACGGCTCAATCCTATCATAGATCATTGTCACCTGAATCAGTATCTGATTCAGATGTTGAAATAGACCCAAAATATTCAATAGCTCTGGGTATTGACACAATATCGTCCTTTCCTGAATCTCTAGGATCTGTCCATGAACATAGATCACTGTCCGCTGACTCTCCTGTACCTCCATTTAGACAGGTAATACCTGAATCTGTTCTTGGATACAGATCCTCATCGCCTGAATCAGTGACTTCAGAAACCAAATGCATACTTTCTGAGGCTTTTTCCTTTTGGCAGAGACCAGACTCACCTGAGTCAATAGCATCAGATACAGAGGAAAGACCCTTATCACCTGAGTCTTTATCAGAGTATAGAATCATGTCTCCTGAATCAGTCATGCAACTGACAAACAGCAGATCATCATCACCTGAATCTACAGCATCAGTGGATGAGTACAGGTGTCTGTCTCCAGATTCCCCCATGCCTGAGTTTAGACAGGCATTACAAGAATCTATCGTTTCAATGGTTGGATATAGGTCCTCATCCCCCGAATCATTGGCAGATTATGAAACAGAATCTGAAACAGAATACACTCTTTTGATTTCTGAGATTGAAGATAGACCCGACAGTCCCGATTCAACGGCATCAGTAGATGAGTTTAAAGCTCTGTCACCAGACTCCCCAGTACCCAAGTACACACAGCACGAAACTACTACACTAGTGGCATGGAATGGATCAACATCGCCTGAATCGATATGCTCAGATACGGAATCTGAAATAGAGTTATTCATAGTTGCCTCAATTCTTCTTAAGGATAGATGCTCGTCAGCTGAATCAATTGCATCTATAGATGAATGCATGGCATTGTCTCCTGACTCCCCCATACCTCAGTTTAGACAGATGTTACCTGAATCTGCTATTTCAACCATTGGGTACAGGTCATCATCACCCAAATCATTTGCTTCAGATATTGAATATGCACCACTCATTTCTGAGTCCTTATTTGATGAGGTGAGACCAGACTCACCTGAATCACTAGCATCAGTTGATGAACATAGACCATTAACACCCGAGGGTCCTGTCCCTGATTATAGGGAGGCGTTACCAAAATCTGTGTCAATAAGGGAATTATCCTCCACTGGATCAGTGTTGTCGGATTCGGAACACTTGATATCAACTGCAGAGTATTTTGCTACTGAACCTACACAATTGTCACCTGAATCAGTAGAATCAAACTGTGGGGAAACAGAGTTGTCAGCCAAAAGTCTCATTCCTGAGCGCGTATTACCATCAGAAATATTGGCACGTGAAGAAACAGACCAGAAATCAATGGCTGGTTCACCTATACCTGGAACAACCATGATGGTGGAAGAATACAATCTTATGTACGATGCACCTGAGTGCCAACCCATGTCACCTGCAACATTAGTGTTAAAGGCAGATGTTGGAATATCATCACCCGAATCTGTGTTATTAGAGAAACAAGTTGAGAAGGATAGATCGCTATCCCCTGAGTCAGCTGAATACAGACCCATGTCTCTAGAATCAGCCATGTCAATGGTTGACGTTAGAACATCTTCACCTGAATCAATGCATGAGATAAATGACAACAGGTCGCTTTCTCCAGACTCACAGATCCCTCAGTATACAATATCAGGTGTATCACGTATGGATTCATGTAATATGGAGCGCGCCACAATAGAACACAGGTCATCATCACCTGAATCAATGTCTTCTGGCTCTGAGTATGAGCTAATGGCCATATCACCGTCAGCATTAGAGAGTAGGCCATCCTCACCTGATTCCCTAGAATTAGTCGGCAGGAATCGGCGGCTATCGCCTGACTCACCGGTGCCTCAGTTTATGAGGATTTTATCTCAGTACTTCATGGAACCCCTTAGTGATAGAACGTCTTCACCTGAATCAGTGTCATCAGACACTGTATTCGTAGCCTTACCTCTAGATTATTGGGCCAATGTCCTCCGAAGGCAGTCGTCTCCTGAATCCGGTGAATCAGATGAAGAGTTAAGTTTAGTTATTACAGGTAGAGAAACAATGACATTTAAAGCAGGTACGTTGAGTGATGTGACAACTGTTTTAACTTCTGAGCGTGTCCCATTGTCACCCAAAGAAAAGTCCTTGGGTGTCACTCTGTTGTCAGTCCCCGATAATGAATTTGAAATAGAACAGGGACAAATGAGCACGACAGATCAAGGCTTACCAAGGGTCAGTGGACTAGTAGCAGAAATGGTTACCTCATCTACGGAATGGACACAGACAAAGCATGGTTCAGAGCATGCTGAAACCATCCCAACTCCCCAAGCCACTATTGGTTTAGAAGACGTCAAAAAGGTCCAGAAAGACGTCCCAGTAAGTCAACAACCAGTGAAGGTCCAGGACGGAAAAGAGGAAGAAGTAGAGGTCCTGTGCCCCAGTGCTGATACAATAAACACCCAGGAAGACCCACAGAGGGTAAGAGAGAGAGCATGATAAAGCTGACTTGCACGTGCCATGAAATAATGGAATAACTCCCATGCTAATGGAGGATGATAATAACACTGTGTGGTTGAAATGGATGTCTGGATTCTAAAGAATGTTTGTGCAATCACAATAGACTTGGATGGTGTTTGATGTAACTAACTAATTTTGTCTCTTTTGAGATGTAACTAATAATTTGTGAAAAAGCACAATCTCATTACTGTAATTGTATGGTTTGTTCTCCAATGGTTTGTTTTGAAATTTGTTCTTGCAGTGATTTAAAATATAACATGTTGTTGAAGAAAATGAATCACAAGACCTAGCACTCTATTAGTGTTATGCAGTTTGTTGATGGGATGTCGGTGGTGCATGCTGTAACAACGCATTTCAGTAATCCATGTTCAAGTGATGTCAACATTTATTTCTAGGCTCCGTCTCAAACTGCCAAGGAAATACTGTTGCAGACCGGCTATGGAAAGATGCAAAGTGAATTAAAGTCTACCATGATAATGGAAAGTACTTTACATGAGCAAAAGGCAGTTCCAGCCTTCAGTCAAGAAACCAGTGTATCAGTACTGGCATCTACTAAACAGATGAAGACAGCCACAGGCTACGAACCTCTTATATCAACTCCATTGCAGATCAGTGAACAAGACCCCTTCACTACCCATAGAGCAGTCACACCTAAACTAAAGAAACCTGACTCTGCCCGTCAGGAATTCTCTGGCTCGAGTGAATTTACATGCAAGGAATTTGAGCAGAATCAATCGGGTGAGTTATTTTCGCCGATGTCAAGGCAATTCCTGGTGCCTCCAGACTATGAAGCTGTGTTTTCCGGACGCCAGTCTCTGAGAGTCTCTGAGTGTAGCCAGGTGTCTCCCACTGATATGAGTCCAGTTTCGCCCGTCTTCAGTGACTCTCTGTCAGATAAGAGTCAGGTCACGACGACCACCCTGATAGGTCTTGAGTCCGCTTCCAAGTCTGTTACACCTGGATCCGCAGACGCCTTTGAATTCTCCCCAGACTTTAAGCGAGTGCTCGGTGAATTTGAGAAATCACTCTCTGCATTTGGACCAGATATCCAATCAGATTCCGCCCAAGAAGACTCAGACCTGGAGTTCTTTGACTGCAAAGATGACTTGTCAGACTTCTTAGAGCCAGAGGATCTGGAGCCAGAGGAACCTGAAGACCTCTACCACATTGAAGAGCCTCCTTCCCCAACCCCCTTCGGCAGCACACCAGAGACAGGCTTCCTCAAAGGGAGCCCTATATACAGCGCACAGTTCCTACGGGTGGATGACCAAAAGCGCTTCTCATCGGGTAGTGAAAGTCTTGGGGATTATGGCATTTATGACAGACCAGAAAGTGAAAGTGAAACTGTACCCACATGTGAAGAGCTTCCCTCCAGGTCGCGGGCAGGGTACGATGACGATGAGTACTCTCTGGAACGGGTAAGAGGTCGAGCATGACGACTGCACCCTGCCCTGGCTTGTGTCCCAGCTTCTCAGGCTGATTGCAGTGTTCCCACAGTCCAGAGAGGGCATCAACTCACTCAAACACAAGTACAAAAAGCTTATCAGTGCTGTGTTTGCATGTGTGTATACTTACAAGTCAAACCACTGGTCACTGACCAACACAATGGAGTAATCATGGGACAAAATCAGAAATAAGGAATATACTTACCTTTGAGAATGTTTGCTTGCTGTGTTTGCTAATTATTTTCCTATTTTCAGCTAAGGTATCTGATACAATGAAGAGAACATACAGTACAGTACATACGAATAAATTCCATTAAAAAAAATGAAATAATTGTCAAACCTTTACTGTCAATACTTCATATTCCACATCAACATTCCATACAGAGGTACTTGTTTAGACTTTAACCACCATTTCTTTGGATTATCGTTTACATATCTTGCATGGCTGGTTTTGTTGAAGGGGTGTTGTACAACTGGGCCTTCTCTTCATCTTCCATCTCCAACACCATTTCATAGAACCTCTCTCATATTTGATTTATTTCTGAAAAGTTATATCAGGTCTACGATAGCCTACTTTTGAATGCCTTTTTGCTATTCCAATGAGAGAAAAGTAAAAAGTCCAACCGAGAAAGAGAAAAGAAGGAACACTGTTGCTTGTTGTTTTGTTCTTGCAGTAACTGTGCCTGCAGTAACTGTTCTTGCAGTAACTGTGCCTGCAGTAACTGTTCTTGCAGTAACTGTGCCTGCAGTAACTGTTCTTGCAGTAACTGTGCCTGCAGTAACTGTTCTTGCAGTAACTGTGCCTGCAGTAACTGTTCTTGCAGTAACTGTGCCTGCAGTAACTATACAAAATGTGTAACCATGATATAATGATCTATTATGCTCACAATGGCTGTGTGCTGTCTCTCAGGAGATAAATGAGGAGCTAGGGTTGCTGTCATCGGATAACTCAGAGGAAGAGGTGTTAACCTCCAGGGTGGTCCGACGCAGAGTTATCATCCAGGTATCGGGCATCGGAGAGCATGTAGAGGAGTGGGCGCTGCCATAGTGTGCTGTGGTGCTGGGTTTAGATGGGAGTTGACTTTTTGCTTGTGGGTAATTTTGTTGCTGTGCTGAACTTTGGATAATGCCTATGATATACAGTGGGGCAAAAAAGTATTTAGTCAGCCACCAATTGTGCAAGGTCACCCAAAATATGAGAGAGGCCTGTAATTTACAATCATAGGTACACTTCAACTATGACAGACAAAATGAGAAAAAAAATCCAGAAAATCACATTGTAGGATTTTTTATGAATTTATTTGCAAATTATGGTGGAAAATAAGTATTTGGTCACCTACAAACAAGCAAGATTTCTGGCTCTCACAGACCTGTAACTTCTTCTTTAAGAGGCTCCTCTGTCCTCCACTCGTTACCTGTATTAATGGCACCTGTTTGAACTTGTTATCAGTATAAAATACACCTGTCCACAACCTCAAACAGTCACACTCCAAACTCCACTATGGCCAAGACCAAAGAGCTGTCAAAGGACACCAGAAACAAAATTGTAGACCTGCACCAGGCTGGGAAGACTGAATCCGCAATAGGTAAGCAGCTTGGTTTGAAGAAATCAACTGTGGGAGCAATTATTAGGAAATGGAAGACATACAAGACCACTGATAATCTCCCTCGATCTGGGGCTCCACGCAAGATCTCACCCCGTGGGATCAAAATGATCACAAGAACGGTGAGCAAAAATCCCAGAACCACACGGGGGGACCTAGTGAAAAACCTGCAGAGAGCTGGGACCAAAGTAACAAAGCCTACCATCAGTAACACACTACGTCGCCAGGGACTCAAATCCTGCAGTGCCAGACGTGTCCCCCTTCTTAAGCCAGTACATGTCCAGGCCCGTCTGAAGTTTGCTAGAGAGCATTTGGATGATCCAGGAGAAAATTGGGAGAATGTCATATGATCAGTTGAAACCAAAATATAACTTTTTGGTAAAAACTCAACTCGTCGTGTTTGGAGGACAAAGAATGCTGAGTTGCATCCAAAGAACACCATACCTACTGTGAAGCATGGGGGTGGAAACATCATGCTTTGGGGCTGTTTTTCTGCAAAGGGACCAGGGCGACTGATCCGTGTAAAGGAAAGAATGAATGGGGCCATGTATCGTGAGATTTTGAGTGAAAACCTCCTCCCATCAGCAAGGGCATTGAAGATGAAACGTGGCTGGGTCTTTCAGCATGACAATGATCCCAAACACACCGCCCGGGCAACGAAGGAGTGGCTTCGTAAGAAGCATTTCAAGGTCCTGGAGTGGCCTAGCCAGTCTCCAGATCTCAACCCCATAGAAAATCTTTGGAGGGAGTTGAAAGTCCATGTTGCCCAGCAACAGCCCCATAACATCACTGCTCTAGAGGAGATCTGCATGGAGGAATGGGCCAAAATACCAGCAACAGTGTGTGAAAACCTTGTGAAGACTTACAGAAAACGTTTGACCTCTGTCATTGCCAACAAAGGATATATAACAAAGTATTGAGATAAACTTTTGTTATTGACCAAATACTTATTTTCAACCATAATTTGCAAATAAATTCATTAAAAATCCTACAATGTGATTTTCTGGATTTTTTTCTCATTTTGTCTGTCATAGTTGAAGTGTACCTATGATGAAAATTACAGGCCTCTCTCATATTTTTAAGTGGGTGAACTTGCACAATTGGTGGCTGACTAAATATTTTTTTGCCCCACTGTATATATATATTCATGTTTAGATTTCTGTCTCATTCTGTCTCCGCTTTGTTTTATACTGCACCATCATCTGCCATATCATTTTGTTCTGTGACAGATTGATGAAATATTTGTGACGTTAGATAATGGTGGATATGGTAATGCCTATGATAATGGTGGATATGGTAATGCCTATGATAATGGTGGATATGGTAACGCATATGATAATGGTGGATATGGTAACGCATATGATAATGGCGGATATGGTAACGCATATGATAATGGCGGATATGGTAACGCATACGATAATGGTGGATATGGGAATGTATATGATAATGGTTATATGGTAATGTATATGATAATGGTTGATATGGTAATGTATATGATAATGGTTAGAAATGACTGATCTATGTTGGTTTATTTCCCTTTTTGAGATTGCAATGTTTAAACCGGTTCCTTTGTGTACTTACCTTAACTCCAGTGTGTGTTTCGGGTCTGTTAAGTCAGTGTTCTGACTGTGCATTTACTATGTTCTCTCTCTAGGCGGATGACCTGCCAGACATCCCTCCCCAGACAGTTACAGAAGAACAGTACATGGATGAGCAAGGAAACATGGTAGTCAAGAAGGTAAAGGGACATTTTACACCTACATTCACAGACACTGACCTCTAGAACACTCCCCGATTTACAGTAGACCTCAACAACATAAGAAAAATATAAGCTCCCACCAAATGATGATTATTTATTACATAACTACTATTTATCAATGATTTTCCCAGGCAAATAAGTGTGTTTGCTCTTATATGGCCTAGTCATGCAGCTCAGTGCTCTACATTCCTCTCTCTCTGGTCTCTCTCCCCCAGATCACACGGAAGGTGATCCGTAAGTACTTCTCTCCAGACGGTGTGGAGAGAGAGGAGGTGACGGTGCAGGGATCTCAGCAGGAGATGGTCAGCGTGGAGGAGGGAGACGGCTTCTCCAAGGTGGTGAAGAGGACAGTGGTCCGGAGTGAGGGAGATCAGACTGAGGTCAGTCCGTCCATCTGTCTGTCGTCTTTGTGTCTATACGTTTACATTTTGGTCATTTAGCAGATGCTCTTATCCAGAGCGACTTACAGTAAGTAGTGAGTGCGTACATTTTTGTATTTTGTTTGTACTGGTAAGGGCTGTGTGGTCACAGTAGTTGACCGTTAATTAGCATTAACACATTTAGCATCTCCGGGCTTCCAGACATAACCACTGATGCAGATATATGGAACATCTACATTTTAAAAAGTCTAATAAATCCATGTAATATAGCCATAATAAATCCATTATTTATTTTAGACAAGTCTAAAGAAACATGATGTAGTCTATTTCATAAGAACAGAATAACATACTCTGAGTTGTCCTGATGTGGCTATGCCAAATGACTGTGGGCTACACTAGTTCTTTTAGCAGCCATGATTTGCTTATAATTCAGTGGCATTATTTTATATTATAGTATGAAGAATACAATTGAACAAAGCTGAATAAAATATAAATATTTTCTCCAAACGATTTGACAGAGTGAACACATGCAGCTATTCTGTGTTGATCGGTAAACAAAGAAACTGGTCCTCCTATATGTTTAATTTACAGTTATTAATTTAGTTGTTCTACAAACGTTGGGCTGTATGTTTTGATTTTTAATACATTGTAAGGCTGCATGATGCGACTCTAATAATGATTTGGAAAAAAGTTGCTTGAAAAGCATGAGCTCTGCTTTGTTTTTTTGCGCAGGCTGTACACACTACATCAGTCTCTCATTCACAATTTGACAAGCACTTGATAATGCCAGTGTGCCAGTGGCTGCGCGCTCCATCGCGTGATTGGGTCTTTCTCACAGGCTACAAGTTAAGACAGACTTATCAGGGTTGCGACTGCGCATCCTTATTCAATTCAGAAGTGTATTTTGAAGATATTGGAAGAACTGTCCACATTTAACAAGATGAGTAGGCCTAACGAACAGCAAAAGCAGTAGCCTATGTCAATCTACTATCCCACATAGTACAAAGGTCGACCTATTCTATTCTGTGCGAGAAATAAATATTCCAAACATAGTCTGGGACAGTTGTGGGATGTGATGGAGCCCAAATTAATATGCAATTTGCTGATGCTACAGATCAGAAAGTTAAGCTTAAAATGTTGATAAACTATTAGGCTATTTCTTCACATTATAAGCACAGCAGTGCGCACATGGTAGTAGGATATAAGCGTGAATGTTCCATTAGTGGAAAACACCATTGTCAAAAGTGACCACAAATGCCATTATGCAATTAATGATTTTATTATAAAGGTGCATTTTTATAGCAAAATATTTCTTCCCCAAACTTGAAAGTCACGCTTGCTTATGTATGTCAGTTAGGCTCTACACCCCTTGTAAAGCGGATGAATGTGCTTAATTTTAAGAAATTATTAGGCTCCACACCTTATTAAAGAGAAATAAATATAGTAGGCCTAGCCTATAGAAAGCTGATCCCTCTCTTTTTTAGTAGAGGCCATCATTCTGATTTCTCGTGCAAATTCATAGCCTATAGAAATGTTGCACAACATGAGCTCTCATGAAGTGTTTGAATCGATTTTCATTGATGTCAGAGTGATTAGAGGGACAATAGAGTGCTGAGTACCAGGCAGTTAGCAAGTGTGTTAGGCTACTAATGACCAGCAGCAGCATCAGAGCTTCGAGAAGCCTAATTACTGTGACTAAACAGTCACGTGGAATTTGACTGCCTTCATGACTGCCGGTGTGGAGGTAATACAGTCAACGCGACAGCCCTAGTACTGGACCCCCATGGGAATCGAACCCACGTCTCTGGCATTGCAAATGTCAAGTGTCTATAGTCTTTCTTTGGGGTCAATATTCCAGTGTTTCTGAACACTATTGAGTATTACATGCAAGAACCATTTCAATGGCAATATACTTATGCAGTATACTAGATACTGTAGATATCTGTCAGCTAGAACACTACACCTCCCATAACCCCCTGTGCTACAGGTCCCTGGCCAATTAAGGAGCTGAGTGATAGACTTAAATGTTAACTTGGCAGCATCTGTGCTAAACTGGGAGCATGCCACAAGAGGAGCTGCAAATTGCACAGCTTCATAGACCCAGGGGTTTTTTCTGGATCAAAATGCACAGCTTCATGGACCCAGGGGGTTTTTCTGGATCAAAATGCACAGCTTCATGGACCCAGGGGGTTTTTCTGGATCAAAATGCACAGCTTCATGGACCCAGGGGGTTTTTCTGGATCAAAATGCACAGCTTCATGGACCCAGGGGGTTTTTCTGGATCAAAATGCACAGCTTCATAGACCCAGGGGTTTTTTCTGGATCAAAATGCACAGCTTCATGGACCCAGAGGGTTTTTCTGGATCAAAATGCACAGCTTCATGGACCCAGGGGGTTTTTTCCTGGATCAAAATGCACAGCTTCATGGACCCAGGGGGTTTTTCTGGATCAAAATGCACAGCTTCATGGACCCAGGGGGTTTTTCTGGATCGAAATGCACAGCTTCATGGACCCAGGGGGTTTTTCTGGATCAAAATGGGGCTTAGGCTGTGGGCGTGGCAGTGGGCGTGGCAGCGCATTGGTACCAACCATTAGTATGTGTGTAACGGGGGCTGAGCTATAGCGGAGTTTGTGAGGTAAGGCCGGATCCAGAAGGGGCCCGGGGCCGGGTAATTTTTACAAAAACATCTGTAGAGTCAGAATGTTTTGAGCTATATGTTACTCACAAGCGTCATTAGAAGGTAAAGGGTTCTTCTACATAGAAAATCAGAGGAAATCCCAGGACATTCAGTAGTGTCTATTATGCTGTATAAGCTCACGTAGTTGCTGTCACAAACTCCACACAGTTGTCACTGACTAGTTGGATATTCATTTCCCACTGAGCAAACCATTTCTGTTCTTCTTATAATTCATTTTGATCAGGTTTTTGCTTTGGCTGACCTTATTTTCTTTACTGACATTTGTCAAGGAAACTCATGAATGCAACTGTTTATGTCAAATAGTTTTGTGTTCGACTAAGCTAACATATAGAATAGTTTTAAGATGGCCATACCATAGATCATTTAGCTAGTTGATTTGGAATTTTAGGACCCCTTTGGGTATAATTTTTTTAAATAAAAAATGATTTGATAAATGATTACATTTGGCCTTTACTACTGTAGCCCATAGAAACCCATTGAATAACAAATCCCAAAAAGAAATAATGAGGAATAAGGATTTGAAGTGCCTGTCCTATATCTAGGAGATATAAGAAAGCTCAGGAAATATTTTAGTTTTTTTGGACACATCGTTAAACCCTTATTTTTGTTGCCACAAAACGACCTCCATACTTCCATTTGTTTGTATGGGTTACGTTCAGGCGGGTCCCGTCTTTCCATAGAGTTGTCATAACCGCTTGGACGCTCCAGACGTTTTCGTGAAAAGAGCGATTTTCAGGATGTCTCCTGGTCTGACAAACACCACTGTAGGATTGAGATACAGACAACCTGATATCTCTAGCTTAAACTGAAGGATTTTGATGGGGATTGTTTTATTATGTTACATAGATTGACGCACGGGTGCATCAATAGACTCTTAAGGAAGAATTATTAAAGGTCTTATAAATGAATGATATATACCCATTGATTCTTGAAGAATATAACTTAGAAATGAGCTTAGATGAATAGTCATAAACCATCAGAACCACAAATATAAGCTTGTTTTACTCCAATGTTTTCTAAATAAAGTAAATGTTAACAAGCACTATTTAGCCTCAAAACATGTTTAAAACTATAATTTTGATATCATGGATGGTCAGTCCTTGCATCCATAGCTCTGTCTATGAATTTGAGAGTGGTTCAATTTCTCCAGCCCCCATCTCTCTGCTTTTTAATGAAACAGGTGCATTTTGTTATTGTTTCAACTGCCTATTGCCTCTTTAATGTTTGAATGAAACCCTTTTGAATCATTTAATGTTTGGAGTATATTACATGCTGACCGAGTTAGACCTTTTGATTTGAAATATGAAATAACAAAGTGCAACTGTATATTCAAAACCTTAATTTGCCTTAAATCTGTCTCCTGAGCCCTTTGTACTGAGATCCTTTGCATATTCATATCCACACAAGGGCCATATTCATGGCCCTTGTGTGGTCAACCTCTGGCTACACCACAATATATCATGTATCCTTATTTGCTACAGAGTGTACAGTGCATTCGGAAAGTATTCAGACCCCTGCACGTTAACATTTTGTTACGATACAGCCTTATTCTAAAATTGATTAAATATTTTAAAAATTCTCATCAATCTACACACATTACCCCATAATGACAAAATGAAAACGGTTTTACATTTTTTTCTAAGTTATTAAAAAATAAAACAGAAATACCTTATTTACATACGTATTCAGACCCTTTGCTATGAGACTCGATATTGAGCTCAGGTGCATCCTGTTTCCATTGATCATCCTTAAGATGTTTCTACAACTTGGAGTCCACCTGTGGTAAATTCAATTGATTGGACATGTTTTGGAAAGGCACACACCTGTCTATATAAGGTCCCACAGTTGACAGTGCATGTCAGAGCAAAAACCAAGCTATGAGGTCAAAGGAATTGAATGTAGAGCTCCGAAACAGGATTGTGGGAAAGGTACCAAAACATTTCGGTCCATTGAAGGTCCCCAAGAACGCAGTGGCCTCCATCATTTTTAAATGGAAGAAGTGTGGAACCACCAAGACTCTTCCTAGAGCTGGCCTCCTGGCCAAACGGAGAAACTGTCACTCTGACAGAGCTCTGAAGTTCCTCTGTGGAGATGGGAGAACCTTCCAGAAGGACAACCATCTCTGCAGCACTCCATCAATCTTTCCTTTATGGTAGAGTGGCCAGACGGAAGCCACTCCTCAGTAAAAGGCACATGACAGTCCGCTTGGAATTTGTCAAGGGGCACCTAAAGGACTCTGACCATGAGAAACAAGATTCTCTGGTCTGATGAAACCAACTATTTGGCCTGAATGCCAAGCGTCATGTCTGGAGGAAACCTTGCACCATCCCTACTGTGAAGCTTGGTGGTGGCAGCATCATGCTGTGGGGATGTATTTCAGCATCAGGAACTGGGAGAATAGTCGGGATCGAGGGAAAGATGAACGGAGCAAAGTACAGAGATCCTTGATGAAAACCTGCTCCAAAGAGCTTAGGACCTCAGACTGGGTCGAAGGTTCCTGTCCAACAGGACAAGGACAACGACCCTAAGCACACAGCCAAGACAATGCAGGAGTGGCTTCGGGACAAGTCTCTGAATGTCCCAGAACCTGGACTTGAACCCGGTCAAATATGTCTGGTGAGACCTGAAAATAGCTGTACAGCAATACTCCCCATCCAACCTGACTGAGCTTGAGAGGATCTACTGAGAATAATGGGAGAAACTTCAGACTATGGCACACAAATACAAGTGTGCCAAGCTTGTAGCGTCATACCCAAGAAGACTCGAGGCTGTAATTGCTGCCAAAGGTGCTTCAACAAAGTACTGAATAAAGGGTCTGAATACTTATGTAAATGTGATATTTCTGTAATTTTTTTTGTAAAAATGTCTAAAAAACTGTTTTTGCTTTGTCATTATGGGTTATTGCATGTAGCTGGATGAGGAAAAAAAAAAGATTTAAACCATTTAAAAATAAGGCTTTAATGTAACAAAAGGTGGGAAATGTCAAGGGGTCTGAATACTTTCCGAATGCAGTGTAAATCAGTTAGCTTAGAACCCTATGTTTGATCTCTCCAGTTGACCTTCTCGGAGCCCCTTGCCCTGGGGGCCACCACGGCCTCGGAGATCGAGTCAGAGCAGGCGCAGGGTCGAAAGGTCAGCAAGGTGGTCAAGACGACGGTGGTGAGGGGCGAGAGGATGGAGAAGCAGACGGGTGACCCCTCGCTGGCCGCAGACCTCCCCTCGGCCAAACAGGACTTTGAGAAGGTCAGTAGGTTGAGGGAGAGCAGTTATGATATAAAGCCAGGAAAGTATTTTCTACCTCAGTGGCTCGAGCAGAGCAGGTTGAGCTGGATCAAGTGTTGTAATGCCTGGAACATAAAGCTGAATGCTTAGAGCTTTATAGCATGCCATTGAAATGGTTCTTGACTGACATGTTTGTTACTGTATGACCTGGTAAAACCATATTGAAGTCTTAACTCAACTCTAAGAACAGACACAGGGGTTTTGGTGTTTGATATGTTCTTTTCCTTGTTCTGTCACATCCAGGCATTGAGTTATGCTGGAGGCTTTGGGAAAATTCAACTTCCCCATTTAGTAGAAAAAGAGGTTGTGAAGGAGGACGGTTCTGTTGTCAAAAGGTTTGAGAACAGCATGGGAGTGTTCATTAATTGACCCAAGGTGTCCATGTTTGTACACTCCTGTTAGTTTTTTGAGTGATTTATCTGAAAGCATGATGTAAATAGCTCTTTCTTAACATTTAGTTGACATGCTTAGATAAAATGCTAAGATTCGGACCTGGGCATGTGCAAAGTAAGTTACCCATCGAAGGGTGTGTTTACGATGACTCATACGGTTGCTGTTGGTGATGGTAGAGGAAGGCTAACCTGCATGGATTTTTTTGAGACATAGATTAGCTCGAATGGTTTGGGTCACTATGACCAGTGACCAAAGTTAAGAGTTAGTTTCAGTCAAAATCCTGTCAATGAAGCTTTGACAAAACGTTCAGGTTCTTTTGGAATTATTGGTTAACCAAGTCTAATAAACTCTCTCTTCCATCTCTCACTATTTCTCTCATCTCCTTATCTCCCTCCCTCCCTTGTCTTTTCTCTGTCCCATCTCCAGAACCCAGATGCGTAAGTCTCGTACCCAGAAGAGGACTGTGGCGATGGATGCCCAGGGTAAGCATGTGCACCTGGAGCGGCTGGACGACACCCCAGAGACCCTGCAACCCGATGCCCTTCAACAACACCTGCACTTGCTGCTCCAACGCTATTGCGCCAAGGAGGAGGAGGGAGGAGAGGAGGAGGAGAGGAGAAAGAAGAAGTGATGGGCTTTTTTGATTTGCTGGCTGAGTTGTGTGTCTTCCCTTTTGGCCTCGCCCCCAATGCTACATAAGCCTCCTATCCACAAAAAACCCATGAAGTCTTGTAAGCTATTCTCTACCACAACTCTGACCCCTCGATGACCCCTAACGACCCTTAACCTTTACCAGCCAGACTTCCCCTGCTAACGACACTGGATTACGTTTTGGTTTCAATTTTTGTTTTTCCCTTTTAGTGGCAAATAATGAAACAGTTTATTATTATTTTTTGCTTTTTTTTTGTTTCCAGTTTTTTTTTGCTCATTTTGTGACCAAAGATGGCACCCCCTTTCTCATCGGGTGACTTAGAATATATATTTTTTGTCGTTATCCTTTTGTTTGGTTCTTGTAGTTTTTGGCTGCTGTGGTACAATAAAAAAGAACAACACAAAAAAAAATGCAACGAATGAAAACAGCTACAGGAAATGTATGAAGAGGGTGCACCTCGCACGTTCGCCTCATGCAGAGGCCTCTTTCTGAAAGAACGATTGTAAACATTTGTAAATAGAGAAGACTGGTAGAAAACAAAACAAACAACAATTCAAAAGCATTTGTTACATTTGTCCCACGGTACCTGCTGTACACGTACGTGTACCAATCTGTTCTGTGGTCAAGGGTGAAGGGTCTTGACCCTTTTCATCCGACTATCAAGAGATTGTTACATAGGAGTCCGTTGTCATAAACAGTTTTGGAGAGATACTGTTTTAAAGGAGTGAATGCCATAGTCTTTCATCAAGGACTTTTGAATCAGATAAGCGCAAATACGCTGTGATCTGAACCCCCATTTTATTGAAGCAAATCATCCCCCAAATAACCCTCCACTACAGTTCAGTTTACAAAGTTGGCTCAAGGTGGTTACGTGTGTAATGATGTGGTGTTGTTTGTTTTACATGAGCTTTGTGAACACACGTTCAGCCCCAGCCCCAGGTACTGCCCCGGGTACTGCCCCGGGTACTGCCCCGGGTACTGCCCCAGGTACTGCCCCAGGTACTGCCCCGGGTACTGCCCCGGGTACTGCCCCGGGTACTGCCCCGGGTACTGCCCCGGGTACTGTCCCGGGTACTGCCCCGGGTACTGTCCCAGGTACTGCCCCGGGTACTGCCCCAGGTACTGCCCCAGGTACTGTCCCAGGTACTGCCCCGGGTACTGTCCCGGGTACTGCCCCGGGTACTGCCCCAGGTACTGCCCCAGGTACTGCCCCAGGTACTGTCCCCATCCCCCTGTTTTTCTCTGTCTGTTTCTGTCTTATGGGTGTTGTGTAGTCAAACTTCCTTCTGAGCAGTGCAGCAGACTGCTGCCACCTATGTGTGTGTGTGTGTGTGTGCGCGCACGTATGTACGTGAGTGTGTTTGTGTGTTAGTTCATAGTATCCTCACTGACATTGCGACCTGCCATTTTCGAAATAAATTATCCAGAATGTTCTCCTTTCTTGTCCTTCATGTACGCTCTTTTATCTTCCATTACTACACCTACAGGTCATAACACTAGGTACGTCGCCCCTCCTTCCCTACACCTACAGGTCATAACACTAGGTACGTCGCCCCTCTTTCCCTCCCATTACTACACCTACAGGTCATAACACTAGGTACGTCGCCCCTCCTTCCCTCCCATTACTACACCTACAGGTCATAACACTAGGTACGTCTCCCCTCCTTCCCTCCCATTACTACACCTACAGGTCATAATACTAGGTACGTCGCCCCTCCTTCCCTACCATTACTACACCTACAGGTCATAACACTAGGTACGTCTCCCCTCCTTCCCTCCCATTACTACACCTACAGGTCATAACACTAGGTACGTCGCCCCTCCTTCCCTCCCATTACTACACCTACAGGTCATAATACTAGGTACGTCGCCCCTCCTTCCCTACCATTACTACACCTACAGGTCATAACACTAGGTACGTCTCCCCTCCTTCCCTGCCATTACTACACCTATAGGTCATAACACTAGGTACGTCACCCCTCCTTCCCTACCATTACTACACCTACATGTCATAACACTAGGTATGTCGCCCCTCCTTCCCTCCCATTACTACACCTATAGGTCATAACACTAGGTACGTCGCCCCTCCTTCCCTCCACCTACAGGTCATAACACTAGGTACGTCGCCCCTCCTTCCCTCCCATTACTACACCTACAGGTCATAACACTAGGTACGTCGCCCCTCCTTCCCTACACCTACAGGTCATAACACTAGGTACGTCACCCCTCCTTCCCTCCCATTACTACACCTACAGGTCATAACACTAGGTACGTCGCCCCTGCTTCCCTCCCATTACTACACCTACAGGTCATAATACTAGGTACGTCGCCCCTCCTTCCCTACCATTACTACACCTACAGGTCATAACACTAGGTACGTCTCCCCTCCTTCCCTCCCATTACTACACCTACAGGTCATAATACTAGGTACGTCGCCCCTCCTTCCCTACCATTACTACACCTACAGGTCATAACACTAGGTACGTCTCCCCTCCTTCCCTCCCATTACTACACCTACAGGTCATAACACTAGGTACGTCGCCCCTCCTTCCCTCCCATTACTACACCTACAGGTCATAATACTAGGTACGTCGCCCCTCCTTCCCTACCATTACTACACCTACAGGTCATAACACTAGGTACGTCGCCCCTCCTTCCCTCCCATTACTACACCTACAGGTCATAACACTAGGTACGTCACCCCTCCTTCCCTACCATTACTACACCTACAGGTCATAACACTAGGTATGTCGCCCCTCCTTCCCTCCCATTACTACACCTATAGGTCATAACACTAGGTACGTCGCCCCTCCTTCCCTCCACCTACAGGTCATAACACTAGGTACGTCGCCCCTCCTTCCCTCCCATTACTACACCTACAGGTCATAACACTAGGTACGTCGCCCCTCCTTCCCTACACCTACAGGTCATAACACTAGGTACGTCACCCCTCCTTCCCTCCCATTACTACACCTACAGGTCATAACACTAGGTACGTCGCCCCTGCTTCCCTCCCATTACTACACCTACAGGTCATAATACTAGGTACGTCGCCCCTCCTTCCCTACCATTACTACACCTACAGGTCATAACACTAGGTACGTCTCCCCTCCTTCCCTCCCATTACTACACCTACAGGTCATAACACTAGGTACGTCGCCCCTCCTTCCCTCCCATTACTACACCTACAGGTCATAACACTAGGTACGTCACCCCTCCTTCCCTCCACCTACAGGTCATAACACTAGATACGTCGCCCCTCCTTCCCTCCCATTACTACACCTACAGGTCATAACACTAGGTACGTCTCCCCTCCTTCCCTCCCATTACTATACCTACAGGTCATAACACTAGGTACGTCGCCCCTCCTTCCCTACACCTACAGGTCATAACACTAGGTACGTCTCCCCTCCTTCCCTCCCATTACTACACCTACAGGTCATAACACTAGGTACGTCGCCCCTCCTTCCCTACACCTACAGGTCATAACACTAGGTACGTCACCCCTCCTTCCCTCCACCTACAGGTCATAACACTAGATACGTCGCCCCTCCTTCCCTCCCATTACTACACCTACAGGTCATAACACTAGGTACGTCTCCCCTCCTTCCCTCCCATTACTATACCTACAGGTCATAACACTAGGTACGTCGCCCCTCCTTCCCTACACCTACAGGTCATAACACTAGGTACGTCTCCCCTCCTTCCCTCCCATTACTACACCTATAGGTCATAACACTAGGTATGTCGCCCCTCCTTCCCTCCCATTACTACACCTACAGGTCATAACACTAGGTACGTCGCCCCTCCTTCCCTCCCATTACTACACCTACAGGTCATAACACTAGGTACGTCTCCCCTCCTTCCCTACACCTACAGGTCATAACACTAGGTATGTCGCCCCTCCTTCCCTCCCATTACTACACCTACAGGTCATAACACTAGGTACGTCTCCCCTCCTTCCCTACACCTACAGGTCATAACACTAGGTACGTCTCCCCTCCTTCTCTACACCTACAGGTCATAACACTAGGTACGTCGCCCCTCCTTCCCTTCCATTCCTACACCTACAGGTCATAACACTAGGTACGTCTCCCCTCCTTCTCTACACCTACAGGTCATAACACTAGGTATGTCACCCATTTAAGTCATCCCTCCTTCCCTCCCATTACTACACCTACAGGTCATAACACTAGGTACGTCGCCCCTCCCCTCCAGTCACTTGTGCGTGCCATCTCACCCATCTATCAATGACATTAAAGGTAGACTCAGCAATATGACGAGGATGCAGAAAGTAAACATAGTGGGTCAATTTCCACAACAACTAAGAGCGTTGAAGCGTGAGGCCTCCACTCTCTGAACAACCTGAAGCAAACCTGTGCACATGTGCAGATACTGGGTGTGACTATGTGAGAGCAAAGTCTTGCATCTCACTATCTGCGGTGCTGCTCGTGGCCACATCATTTCATTGAGTCTTTCTTTAAGCCTGTTAAGATTTGTACAAGCAAGTATAGGACAGAGAGAGACCAGTGTGCTGTAGTTCTTCTGTTTAATTTGCTGTTGTTGATTAGATTTGTTTCTGTTGGTTTTATGGTATCCAATAAATGGTGATAAGATCGGCACATCATCTTGAGTTTCTGACAGATTATTTTTGGTCTGCTTCGTGTTTGCGTGTGTTGGTAGCGTGGAGATGGAAGATCCTTGGCCCTTTGACATGCATTATTCCTTGCTCAATGGTATGTTTCCACAATCTTGTTCTGAGGGCAGATTGGTTGGAAGGCCAAGGGATGGAGCTTGAGCTATATGATTGGTTAAACAGTGTGTCAGAGGAAACACTGCACACCTACCTGGCAACCATGTCAGCATGCACTGCATCTGGCCCACCACACGAGTCACTAGTGCACAAAGACATCCCTGCCAGCCAAACCCTCCTCTTATCCAGACTATACTGGGCCAATTGTGTGCCACCATATGGGTCTCCCAGTCGTGGTGAGCTGTCTGAGACTGGACTCGAACCCAGAATCTCTAGTGACACAGCTAGCACTGCCTTAGACCACAGTGCCACTCAGGAGTCCACATTACCTTAGAAAGTAAACTGTTCATCATTTCTTTTGACTGGTTAGATTCAAAAGACCTAAACTTCCAGCTGATGGTGTGTGCCTGAGTGGCAGAGGGTGTAAGACATAGGTTGACATACCAGAAGGTGCCTAGTTCAAATCCCAGTCTATCTGTTGTTTCCCTCACATTCCTTGCCTAAATGTTCTGCCCTCAGAACAAGCTCTACTGTTAATTACCATCCAAGCAATATCATTGTGATTTTGGCCCCCGCAGACTTGCAAGGCCTATTCATTTCAACTGGTATACATGGAGGTGGAGTAAACGCGGAGCAGACTTGCAAGGCCTATTCATTTCAACTGGTATACATGGAGGTGGAGTAAACGCGGAGCAGACTTCTGCGGATTACCTATTGGCCAAGTTTAATTTTGTTTCTACGTATTTATTGATGTCCAGCCATGCTCCTCTCCTCCTCCAGTGTGCGGAGACATGGGTGTGTTTTATGTTTGTGTGAGTGCAAGTTGAAGATGGGAAAGGGAATTTCAATTAAAACTCTTCAACCGATAAGTTGCCATTGTACGCAAGGCTTCACATGAATTCTGAAACGCTCTAGAAACCATGACTGAAAACCAGAAAACAGAACTGACATGGATGTACTGTAATCTTGGGCTGGCTGGCTGGAAGCATCGTTGGGTGTTATCTGTGGTACAGACTTTCTCTATGTAATCTATCTAATATTACGGTTCATCACTTTGCCAATTTACTTTGTGTGATCAAAATTAAAGAAACCAACAAAAAAAAAAGTCAAAAACTTGCATTTGATTTGATGAATCCGCATCTTGTTTCCATGGTGATAACAATATTACACATATGTAAATATCTATGAGGGCATGTATTAGTTAATAAGAAAGGAGGGGAAAGTCTGAATGGCTAACATGGCATAGCAGCTACAGTGTATGTGGCAGAATATTAAATTGTACATGTGTCAAATGTGTGGTGTGGTTGTCATTTTTACTAACCATGCTTTGAAGGATTACACCACAGCCATTAGAAGTAAAATGTTAACTTTTTTAAAATGTATTTTTATTTGTTTATTACAGTGATCACCTCACAAACTTTAAGCTATGGGCAAAGTGACATGGAAATAAGAGATTTGGCAGAAATCACATTTTATTTGATATTTCTTAAACATCTATCAGTCCTTTCTCATCATGACAACAATATACACTTTGTCCCATATTACAGTTCAACGTAACTTAAAAAAAAAAAATTGTCTCACCATTCCTGTAGGAATAAATGGGGGAAGTAATGGTTCTTAACACCACAGTGGACTTCCTAATGGCAAACCTACACAGTGCCTTTAATCCCAAATGGATTACCTCTTTGCCAATCCCAATATTCTAGGTTGACCCCAATTCAATTTGACTAACTCCCTTACATTTCCATCAGCAAAACCAACCTAAACACCCATTTATGAAAATATCTACCAATTAGGAAAAACTAACCAGAACAATGTGATCCCATATGACCGTTTCCCTTCTCAGTATAAAACATTGTGTGTTGCAACTTGTCAAGTAGAGTAACTAACACCCAGGTGTCAGTGGTAAAAGGCTATTTGTCTTCCATAGGTTCTTATGCATGGACACGGGGTTGGGGAGAGAGGAGATGCTACACTAAAGAAACAGAACCATTCGGGTCAATAGTTCCCCAAAAATATAGAACCAATAAAATTCACATAATTATCATCATCCTTATGAAAATATCATGATTAGACTTTTAAACAGTGTTCCATATGTCATACAATGGCTTTAAGTAATACAAGTGAAAGAAAGAATGTAAACTATAGATCAATCATTGAGAATTCGGTCACATTGCGATGATGTAGACACAAACGCATATTATAAAACATAGGATACCATTTTTCCCTTAACATAAACTGTCAATAAAAATTCCCAGTAATCATACTTAATATTGAGCCAGTTGAGAACAACTTAGAATTGTTAAAAGATTGCAAACTAAAGCTCATAATTAAACAGTTTAATATTCCAGATTTTAAGCAAAGATATAGCGATTCACATCAATCACAAGTCAATACATCACCAAAATAAAAGCAAGCTCATGTTTGTCGTTCACTTATGTTCTTAGATTTTTCTGCACCAAGACTGACATTTAAAGAAGGATTGACAGACTGCAATGTTGGTTTAAGGCTAAACCTATATCAGTTCAGTTATTGGGATTGATGTGTAATATTCAGATGAGATGAATACCTTGATGAGTTTGGTGTTGGTTCACCGCATGTTCCTGACACTGATAATATTGAAGATTGAACATTTTCCCATCAAACATAAAACATGTTCAAAAAGAGGAAATCATTGTTTCAGAATAAAAAACATTTTTTTTTTAGTTATAAATGTCCTGCGATGAGACAGAAGGTGATAAAACAACATTTTCACTCAAATGATAAAATACTAAATTATATCGTCAAGATTGTTGTGTATTTCCTTTTCATCTTTTGCAAGAAGAATCTTCAGTTCAGCATCGACGATATGTAAACAACACTCTGAGATGGCAGAGTTGGGCCGAGATTGGATGAGAATGTGACAGACACTTGGTAGGCGGGGTCCATAGATCAGCAACAGCTGCAGGATAGGGCGTCATCTCAACTGCAATACAAAGATCATTTTGGAATTAGTAACTTGTGTTGTATTGTCAAAATGTATGTGAGGCTAGAGAAAGACTAAAGCGGAAACAAAGCAGACCAAGCTAGCTACATAGCTCCCGGATAAAGCAGGTTAGGTGGGCTAAGCTACAGTGCTTACTCCACTAAAAATGTTGCGATTATGCTGCGGGACTTAGAGGTCATTTGTGGTTTAGTATAGTACCCTGCGTCACCACTTCATTGCTCTAGACCACCACAAGGGGGAGTTAGAGCACAGATTATGTTTTTGGGTCCTACTGACAATGAATGGGTGACAAACTAAATAGAAACTGATGCAAGACTTCAGTATTACTTGCTAAAAACAGTTGTTACACTAAGGCTTTTATTCTTTTATTTTGTTAGGATTATTTTGTTCTTACTGTAGTACTTTAGACCGGTCACGTTGAGTGGCGCAAAGGTCTGTGTTGCTACAGATGTTGGTTCAATACCTGCGCCGGACTCAACTTTTTCCTCACTCATTTTACGTTATTTGAAAACGAAATCTCCAAAATGTTTTTATTTTTTAAACAAAGAGATTATTATTATTATTTTAGAATGATATAAAAAGCCAGTGGGATATTCTCACAGATATATTATTAACCCTGCTAATAGGAGGACAATATATATTGGTCATGGCTCCCAATGGGATTGCAATGCAGTTCTCCAGCTGTATCCACTGAAAGCACACAAGGTTTAAAACACGAGGGCAGGGGGCACAGGATGGGCCGCAGAGTCGTGCACAGAAGACCGACCTAGCCCATGGGGAAGGGAGGAGGAAGAAGGCGGAGGGGGTGGACCCCCACCCTGCCACAATGGGTAGCACAGAGCAACACTAAAGCGGCATTGCACTAATAATGGCCCTGACTAGGGAAACGTTCCTGCTGTTCTGTTCTTAGTGCCAGTCTGCAGGTTGAAACTAAAACCAGGTAACTAATAAATGGCATCTTTATGCTTTTGTTAATAAAATAATGATAAAAATACTCTTTCAAAATGCCGATGTCAATTTAGTTATGGATCCATAATGAATTACTATGGGAATAAAAATCACTGAATTACAGAAATATCCTCCAATCCTCTATAGTCCCTGTGCCCAAAAACAAAGGCAACCTGCCTAAAATGACTACAGACCCGTAGCACTCACGTCCGTAGCCATGAAGTGCTTTGAAAGGTTGGTAATGGCTCACATCAACACCATTAACCCAGAAACCCTAGACCCACTCCAATTTGCATAACACCCAAACAGATCCACAGATGATGCAATCTCTATTGCACTCCACACTGCCCTTTCCCACCAGGACAATAGGAACACTTATGTGAGAATGCTATTCATCGACTACAGCTCAGTGTTCAACATCATAGTACCCTCAAAGCTCATCATTAAGCTAAGGATCCTGGGACAAAACACCTCCCTCTGTAACTGGATCCTGGACTTCCTGACAGGCCGCCCCCAGGTGGTGAGGGTAGGTAGCAACACATCTGCCACGCTGATCCTCAAACCTGGAGCTCCCCAGGGGTGCGTGCTCAGTCCCCTCCTGTACTCCCTGTTCACCCACGACTGCATGGCCAGGCAAAACTCCAACAGCATCATTACATTTGCAAACGGCACAACAGTGATAGGCCTGATCACCGACAGATGAGACAGCCTATAGGGAGGAGGTCAAAGACCTGGCCGGGTGGTGCCAGAATAACAACCTATCCCTCAATGTAACCAAGACTAAGGAGATGATTGTGGACTACAGGAAAAGGAGGACCGAGCACGCCACCATTCTCATCGACGGGGCTGTAGTGGAGCAGGTTGAGAGATTCAAGTTCCTTGGTGTCCACATCATCAACAAACTAGAATGGTCCAAACACACCTAGACAGTCGTGAAGAGGGCACGACAAAGCCTATTCCCCCTCAGGAATCTAAAAAGATTTGGCATGGTTCCTGAGATCCTCAAAAGGCAATTGCTCGGACTCTGACCGCAAGGCACAGAGGGTAGTGCGTACGGCCCAGTACATCACTGGGGCTAAGCTGCCTGCCATCCAGGACCTCTACACCAGGTGGTGTCAGAGGAAGGCCCTAAAAATTGTCAAAGACCCCAGCCACCCCAGTCATAGACTGTTCTCTCTACTACCGCGGTACCGGAGTGCCAAGTCTAGGACAAAAAGACTCCTGAACAGGTAATCAAATGGCTACCCGGATTATTTTCATTGTGTGCCCCCTCCCCTCCAAACCAACCTCTCTTTTTACGCTGCTGCTACTCTCTGTTTATCATATATGCATAGTCACTTTAACTATACATTCATGTACATACTACCTCAATTGGGCCGACCAACCAGTGTTCGACATTGGCTAACCGGGCTATCTGCATTGTGTGCCCCCCACCCCCCAACCCCTCTTACGCAGCTGCTACTCTCTGTTTATCATATATACATAGTCACTTTAACTATACATTCATGTACATACTACCTCAATTGGGCCGACCAACCAGTGCTCCACGACATTGGCTAACCGGGCTATCTGCAGTGTCCCGCCACCCGCCACCCCCTCTTTTACACTACTGCTACTCTCTGTTCATCATATATGCATAGTCACTTGAACCATATCTACATGTACATACTACCTCAAATCAGCCTGACTAACCAGTGTCTGTATGTAGCCTCACTACTTTTATAGCCTCGCTACTGTATGTAGCCTCACTACTTTTATAGCCTCGCTACTGTATGTAGCCTCACTACTTTTATAGCCTCGCTACTGTATGTAGCCTCACTACTTTTATAGCCTCGCTACTGTATGTAGCCTCACTACTTTTATAGCCTCGCTACTGTATGTAGCCTCACTACTTTTATAGCCTCGCTACTGTATGTAGCATCGCTACTTTTATAGCCTCGCTACTGTATGTAGCCTCACTACTGTATGTAGCCTCACTACTTTTATAGCCTCACTACTGTATGTAGCCTCACTACTTTTATAGCCTCGCTACTGTATATAGGCTCGGTACTGTATATAGCCTCGCTACTTTTATAGCCTCGCTACTTTTATAGCCTCGCTACTTTTATAGCCTCGCTACTGTATATAGACTCGCTACTGTATATAGACTCGCTACTGTATATAGCCTCGCTACTGTATATAGCCTCGCTACTGTATGTATCCTCGCTACTTTTATAGCCTCGCTACTGTATGTAGCCTCACTACTTTTATAGCCTCGCTACTGTATGTAGCCTCGCTACTTTTATAGCCTCGCTACTGTATGTAGCCTCACTACTTTTATAGCCTCGCTACTGTATGTAGCCTCACTACTTTTATAGCCTCGCTACTGTATGTAGCCTCACTACTTTTATAGCCTCGCTACTGTATGTAGCCTCGCTACTTTTATAGCCTCGCTACTTTTATAGCCTCGCTACTGTATGTAGCCTCGCTACTGTATGTAGCCTCGCTACTGTATGTAGCCTCGCTACTGTATGTAGCCTCGCTACTGTATGTAGCCTCGCTACTGTATATAGCCTCGCTACTGTATATAGCCTCGCTACTTTTATAGCCTCGCTACTTTTATAGCCTCGCTACTTTTATAGCCTCGCTACTGTATATAGCCTCGCTACTGTATATAGCCTCGCTACTTATATAGCCTCGCTACTGTATATAGCCTCGCTACTGTATATAGCCTCGCTACTGTATATAGCCTCGCTACTTTTATAGCCTCGCTACTTTTATAGCCTCGCTACTTTTGTAGCCTCGCTACTGTATGTAGCCTCGCTACTGTATGTAGCCTCGCTACTGTATGTAGCCTCGCTACTGTATGTAGCCTCGCTACTGTATGTAGCCTCGCTACTTTTATAGTCTCGCTACTGTATGTAGCCTCGCTACTGTATGTAGCTTCACTACTTTTATAGCCTCGCTACTGTATATAGCCTCGCTACTGTATATAGCCTCGCTACTGTATATATACATTTACATTTAAGTCATTTAGCAGACGCTCTTATCCAGAGCGACTTACAAATTGGTGCGTTCACCTTAAGACATCCAGTGGAACAGCCACTTTACAATAGTGCATCTAAATCTTTTAAGGGGGGTGAGAAGGATTACTTTATCCTATCCTAGGTATTCCTGAAAGAGGTGGGGTTTCAGGTGTCTCCGGAAGGTGGTGATTGACTCCGCTGTCCTGGCGTCGTGAGGGAGTTTGTTCCACCATTGGGGGGCCAGAGCAGCGAACAGTTTTGACTGGGCTGCGCGGGAACTGTACTTCCTCAGTGGTAGGGAGGCGAGCAGGCCAGAGGTGGATGAACGCAGTGCCCTTGTTTGGGTGTAGGGCCTGATCAGAGCCTGGAGGTACTGAGGTGCCGTTCCCCTCACAGCTCCGTAGGCAAGCACCATGGTCTTGTAGCGGATGCGAGCTTCAACTGGAAGCCAGTGGAGAGAGCGGAGGAGCGGGGTGACGTGAGAGAACTTGGGAAGGTTGAACACCAGATGGGCTGCGGCGTTCTGGATGAGTTGTAGGGGTTTAATGGCACAGGCAGGGAGCCCAGCCAACAGCGAGTTGCAGTAATCCAGACGGGAGATGACAAGTGCCTGGATTAGGACCTGCGCTGCTTCCTGTGTGAGGCAGGGTCGTACTCTGCGGATGTTGTAGAGCATGAACCTACAAGAACGGGCCACCGCCTTGATGTTAGTTGAGAACGACAGGGTGTTGTCCAGGATCACGCCAAGGTTCTTAGCGCTCTGGGAGGAGGACACAATGGAGTTGTCAACCGTGATGGCGAGATCATGGAACGGGCAGTCCTTCCCGGGAGGAAGAGCAGCTCCGTCTTGCCGAGGTTCAGCTTGAGGTGGTGATCCGTCATCCACACTGATATGTCTGCCAGACATGCAGAGATGCGATTCGCCACCTGGTCATCAGAAGGGGGAAAGGAGAAGATTAATTGTGTGTCGTCTGCATAGCAATGATAGGAGAGACCATGTGAGGTTATGACAGAGCCAAGTGACTTGGTGTATAGCGAGAATAGGAGAGGGCCTAGAACAGAGCCCTGGGGACGCCAGTGGTGAGAGCGCGTGGTGAGGAGACAGATTCTCGCCACGCCACCTGGTAGGAGCGACCTGTCAGGTAGGACGCAATCCAAGCGTGGGCCGCGCCGGAGATGCCCAACTCGGAGAGGGTGGAGAGGAGGATCTGATGGTTCACAGTATCGAAGGCAGCCGATAGGTCTAGAAGGATGAGAGCAGAGGAGAGAGAGTTAGCTTTAGCAGTGCGGAGGGCCTCCGTGATACAGAGAAGAGCAGTCTCAGTTGAATGACTAGTCTTGAAACCTGACTGATTTGGATCAAGAAGGTCATTCTGAGAGAGATAGCGGGAGAGCTGGCCAAGGACGGCACGTTCGAGAGTTTTGGAGAGAAAAGAAAGAAGGGATACTGGTCTGTAGTTGTTGACATCGGAGGGATCGAGTGTAGGTTTTTTCAGAAGGGGTGCAACTCTCGCTCTCTTGAAGACAGAAGGGACGTAGCCAGCGGTCAGGGATGAGTTGATGAGCGAGGTGAGGTAAGGGAGAAGGTCTCCGGAAATGGTCTGGAGAAGAGAGGAGGGAATAGGGTCAAGCGGGCAGGTTGTTGGGCGGCCGGCCGTCACAAGACGCGAGATTTCATCTGGAGAGAGAGGGGAGAAAGAGGTCAGAGCACAGGGTAGGGCAGTGTGAGCAGAACCAGCGGTGTCGTTTGACTTAGCAAACGAGGATCGGATGTCGTCGACCTTCTTTTCAAAATGGTTGACGAAGTCATCTGCAGAGAGGGAGGAGGGGGGGGAGGGGAGGAGGATTCAGGAGGGAGGAGAAGGTGGCAAAGAGCTTCCTAGGGTTAGAGGCAGATGCTTGGAATTTAGAGTGGTAGAAAGTGGCTTTAGCAGCAGAGACAGAAGAGGAAAATGTAGAGAGGAGGGAGTGAAAGGATGCCAGGTCCGCAGGGAGGCGAGTTTTCCTCCATTTCCGCTCGGCTGCCCGGAGCCCTGTTCTGTGAGCTCGCAATGATTCGTCGAGCCACGGAGCAGGAGGGGAGGACCGAGCCGGCCTGGAGGATAGGGGACATAGAGAATCAAGGGATGCAGAAAGGGAGGAGAGGAGGGTTGAGGAGGCAGAATCAGGAGGTTGGAGAAGGTTTGAGCAGAGGGAAGAGATGATAGGATGGAAGAGGATAGAGTAGCGGGGGAGAGAGAGCGAAGATTGGGACGGCGCGATACCATCCGAGTAGGGGCAGTGTGGGAGTATATAGCCTCGCTACTGTATATAGCCTCGCTACTGTATATAGCCTCGCTACTTTTATAGCCTCGCTACTTTTATAGCCTCACTACTTTTATAGCCTCGCTACTTTTATAGCCTCGCTACTTTTATAGCCTCGCTACTGTATGTAGCCTCGCTACTTTTATAGCCTCACTACTTTTATAGCCTCACTACTTTTATAGCCTCACTACTTTTATAGCCTCACTACTTTTATAGCCTCACTACTTTTATAGCCTCGCTACTGTATGTAGCCTCGCTACTGTATGTAGCCTCGCTACTGTATGTAGCCTCGCTACTTTATGTAGCCTCACTACTTTTATAGCCTCGTTACTGTATGTAGCCTCACTACTTTTATAGCCTCGCTACTGTATGTAGCCTCGCTACTGTATGTAGCCTCACTACTTTATGTAGCCTCGCTACTGCCTCACTATGTAGCCTCGCTACTTTTATAGCCTGCTATGTAGCCTCGCTACTGTATGTAGCCTCACTGTACCTTTTATAGCCTCGCTACTGTATGTAGCCTCGCTACTGTATGTAGCCTCGCTACTTTTATAGCCTTTTATAGCCTCGCTACTGTATGTAGCCTCACTACTTTTATAGCCTCGCTACTGTATGTAGCCTCACTACTTTTATAGCCTCGCTACTGTATGTAGCTTCACTACTTTTATAGCCTCGCTACCTTGTATCCTTTTCCCTCTCGCTCTCATCCAACACTTCCCACACTGCCCCTACTCGGATGGTATCGCGCCGTCCCAACCTTCGCTCTCTCTCCCCCGCTACTCTCTCCTCTTCCATCCTATCATCTCTTCCCTCTGCTCAAACCTTCTCCAACCTATCTCCTGATTCTGCCTCCTCAACCCTCCTCTCCTCCCTTTCTGCATCCTTTGACTCTCTATGTCCCCTATCCTCCAGGCCGGCTCGGTCCTCCCCTCCCGCTCCGTGGCTCGACGACTCATTGCGAGCTCACAGAACAGGGCTCCGGGCAGCCGAGCGGAAATGGAGGAAAACTCGCCTCCCTGCGGACCTGGCATCCTTTCACTCCCTCCTCTCTACATTTTCCTCTTCTGTCGCTGCTGCTAATGCCACTTTCTACCACTCTAAATTCCAAGCATCTGCCTCTAACCCTAGGAAGCTCTTTGCCACCTTCTCCTCCCTCCTGAATCCTCCTCCCCTCCCTCCTCCTCTCTCTGCAGATGACTTCGTCAACCATTTTGAAAAGAAGGTCGACGACATCCGATCCTCGTTTGCTAAGTCAAACGACACCGCTGGTTCTGCTCACACTGCCCTACCCTGTGCTCTGACCTCTTTCTCCCCTCTCTCTCCAGATGAAATCTCGCGTCTTGTGACGGCCGGCCGCCCAACAACCTGCCCGCTTGACCCTATCCCCTCCTCTCTTCTCCAGACCATTTCCGGAGACCTTCTCCCTTACCTCGCTCATCAACTCATCCCTGACCGCTGGCTACGTCCCTTCCGTCTTCAAGAGAGCGAGAGTTGCACCCCTTCTGAAAAAACCTACACTCGATCCCTCCGATGTCAACAACTACAGACCAGTATCCCTTCTTTCTTTTCTCTCCAAAACTCTTGAACGTGCCGTCCTTGGCCAGCTCTCCCGCTATCTCTCTCAGAATGACCTTCTTGATCCAAATCAGTCAGGTTTCAAGACTAGTCATTCAACTGAGACTGCTCTTCTCTGTATCACGGAGGCGCTCCGCACTGCTAAAGCTAACGCTCTCTCCTCTCATCCTTCTAGACCTATCGGCTGCCTTCGATACTGTGAACCATCAGATCCTCCTCTCCACCCTCTCCGAGTTGGGCATCTCCGGCGCGGCCCACGCTTGGATTGCGTCCTACCTGACAGGTCGCTCCTACCAGGTGGCGTGGCGAGAATCTGTCTCCTCACCACGTGCTCTCACCACTGGTGTCCCCCAGGGCTCTGTTCTAGGCCCTCTCCTATTCTCGCTATACACCAAGTCACTTGGCTCTGTCATAACCTCACATGGTCTCTCCTATCATTGCTATGCAGACGACACACAATTAATCTTCTCCTTTCCCCCTTCTGACGACCAGGTGGCGAATCGCATCTCTGCATGTCTGGCAGACATATCAGTGTGGATGACGGATCATCACCTCAAGCTGAACCTCGGCAAGACGGAGCTGCTCTTCCTCCCGGGGAAGGACTGCCCGTTCCATGATCTCGCCATCACGGTTGACAACTCCATTGTGTCCTCCTCCCAGAGCGCTAAGAACCTTGGCGTGATCCTGGACAACACCCTGTCGTTCTCAAATAACATCAAGGCGGTGGCCCGTTCCTGTAGGTTCATGCTCTACAACATCCGCAGAGTACGACCCTGCCTCACACAGGAAGCGGCGCAGGTCCTAATCCAGGCACTTGTCATCTCCCGTCTGGATTACTGCAACTCGCTTTTGGCTGGGCTCCCTGCCTGTGCCATTAAACCCCTACAGCTCATCCAGAACGCCGCAGCACGTCTGGTGTTCAACCTTCCCAAGTTCTCTCACGTCACCCCGCTCCTCCGCTCTCTCCACTGGCTTCCAGTTGAAGCTCGCATCCGCTACAAGACCATGGTGCTTGCCTACGGAGCTGTGAGGGGAACGGCACCTCAGTACCTCCAGGCTCTGATCAGGCCCTACACCCAAACAAGGGCACTGCGTTCATCCACCTCTGGCCTGCTCGCCTCCCTACCACTGAGGAAGTACAGTTCCCGCTCAGCCCAGTCCAAACTGTTCGCTGCTCTGGCCCCCCAATGGTGGAACAAACTCCCTCACGACGCCAGGACAGCGGAGTCAATCACCACCTTCCGGAGACACCTGAAACCCCACCTCTTTAAGGAATACCTAGGATAGGATAAAGTAATCCTTCCCACCCCCCCCCCCCCTTAAAATATTTAGATGCACTATTGTAAAGTGGCAGTCCCACTGGAAGTCATAAGGTGAACGCACCAATTTGTAAGTCGCTCTGCTAAATGACTTAAATGTAAAATGTAAATGTACTGTATATAGCCTCACTACTGTATATAGTCTCACTACTGTATATAGCCTCGCTACTGCATGTAGCCTCGCTACTGTATGTAGCCTCGCTACTTTTTGTAGCCTCGCTACTGTATGTAGCCTCGCTACTGTATGTAGCCTCGCTACTTTTATAGCCTCGCTACTTTTATAGCCTCGCTACTTTTATAGCCTCGCTACTGTTATAGCCTCGCTACTTTTATAGCCTCGCTACTGTAATAGCCTCGCTACTTTTATAGCCTCGCTACTGTATGTAGCCTCGCTACTGTATGTAGCCTCGCTACTGTATGTAGCCTCGCTACTGTATGTAGCCTCGCTTGTATGTAGCCTCGCTACTGTATGTAGGCTCGCTACTGTATGTAGGCTCGCTACTGTATGTAGGCTCGCTACTGTATGTAGGCTCGCTACTGTATGTAGGCTGTCTTTTTATTGTTGTTTTATTTCCTTCCTTACCTATTGTTCACCTAATACCGTTTTGCGCTATTGGTTAGAGCCTGTAAGTAAGCATTTCACTGTAAGGTCTACTACACCTGTTGTATTCGGCATTTCACTGTAAGGTCTACTACACCTGTTGTATTCAGCATTTCACTGTAAGGTCTATACCTGTTGTATTCAGCATTTCAGTGTAAGGTCTACTACACCTGTTGTATTCAGCAGTTCAGTGTAAGGTCTACACCTGTTGTATTCAGCAGTTCAGTGTAAGGTCTATACCTGTTGTATTCAGCAGTTCAGTGTAAGGTCTATACCTGTTGTATTCAGCATTTCACTGTAAGGTCTATACCTGTTGTATTCAGCATTTCACTGTAAGGTCTACACCTGTTGTATTCAGCATTTCACTGTAAGGTCTACTACACCTGTTGTATTCAGCAGTTCAGTGTAAGGTCTATACCTGTTGTATTCAGCAGTTCACTGTAAGGTCTACTACACCTGTTGTATTCAGCAGTTCAGTGTAAGGTCTACTACACCTGTTGTATTCGGCATTTCACTGTAAGGTCTATACCTGTTGTATTCAGCATTTCACTGTAAGGTCTACTACACCTGTTGTATTCAGCAGTTCAGTGTAAGGTCTACTACACCTGTTGTATTCAGCAGTTCAGTGTAAGGTCTACTACACCTGTTGTATTCAGCAGTTCAGTGTAAGGTCTATACCTGTTGTATTCAGCATTTCACTGTAAGGTCTACTACACCTGTTGTATTCAGCATTTCACTGTAAGGTCTACTACACCTGTTGTATTCAGCATTTCACTGTAAGGTCTATACCTGTTGTATTCAGCATTTCACTGTAAGGTCTACACCTGTTGTATTCAGCAGTTCAGTGTAAGGTCTATACCTGTTGTATTCAGCATTTCACTGTAAGGTCTACACCTGTTGTATTCAGCAGTTCAGTGTAAGGTCTACTACACCTGTTGTATTCAGCATTTCACTGTAAGGTCTATACCTGTTGTATTCAGCAGTTCACTGTAAGGTCTACTACACCTGTTGTATTCAGCAGTTCAGTGTAAGGTCTACTACACCTGTTGTATTCAGCAGTTCAGTGTAAGGTCTATACCTGTTGTATTCAGCATTTCACTGTAAGGTCTACACCTGTTGTATTCAGCAGTTCAGTGTAAGGTCTATACCTGTTGTATTCAGCATTTCACTGTAAGGTCTACTACACCTGTTGTATTCAGCATTTCACTGTAAGGTCTACACCTGTTGTATTCAGCAGTTCAGTGTAAGGTCTATACCTGTTGTATTCAGCATTTCACTGTAAGGTCTATACCTGTTGTATTCAGCAGTTCACTGTAAGGTCTATACCTGTTGTATTCAGCATTTCACTGTAAGGTCTATACCTGTTGTATTCTGCATTTCACTGTAAGGTCTATACCTGTTGTATTCAGCAGTTCACTGTAAGGTCTACTACACCTGTTGTATTCAGCAGTTCAGTGTAAGGTCTACTACACCTGTTGTATTCTGCATTTCACTGTAAGGTCTATACCTGTTGTATTCAGCAGTTCACTGTAAGGTCTACTACACCTGTTGTATTCAGCAGTTCAGTGTAAGGTCTACTACACCTGTTGTATTCAGCAGTTCAGTGTAAGGTCTATACCTGTTGTATTCTGCATTTCACTGTAAGGTCTATACCTGTTGTATTCAGCATTTCACTGTAAGGTCTACTACACCTGTTGTATTCAGCAGTTCAGTGTAAGGTCTACTACACCTGTTGTATTCAGCAGTTCAGTGTAAGGTCTACTACACCTGTTGTATTCAGCAGTTCAGTGTAAGGTCTATACCTGTTGTATTCAGCATTTCACTGTAAGGTCTATACCTGTTGTATTCAGCATTTCACTGTAAGGTCTATACCTGTTGTATTCGGCATTTCACTGTAAGGTCTATACCTGTTGTATTCAGCATTTCACTGTAAGGTCTATACCTGTTGTATTCAGCATTTCACTGTAAGGTCTATACCTGTTGTATTCAGCATTTCACTGTAAGGTCTATACCTGTTGTATTCTGCATTTCACTGTAAGGTCTATACCTGTTGTATTCAGCATTTCACTGTAAGGTCTATACCTGTTGTATTCAGCAGTTCACTGTAAGGTCTACTACACCTGTTGTATTCAGCATTTCACTGTAAGGTCTATACCTGTTGTATTCAGCAGTTCACTGTAAGGTCTATACCTGTTGTATTCAGCAGTTCACTGTAAGGTCTACTACACCTGTTGTATTCAGCATTTCACTGTAAGGTCTATACCTGTTGTATTCAGCAGTTCACTGTAAGGTCTATACCTGTTGTATTCAGCAGTTCACTGTAAGGTCTATACCTGTTGTATTCAGCATTTCACTGTAAGGTCTATACCTGTTGTATTCAGCATTTCACTGTAAGGTCTACTACACCTGTTGTATTCAGCATTTCACTGTAAGGTCTACTACACCTGTTGTATTCAGCATTTCACTGTAAGGTCTATACCTGTTGTATTCAGCATTTCACTGTAAGGTCTACACCTGTTGTATTCAGGACACGTGACAAATAAACTTTGATTTGATATGTAACTATTGGCAGAGAGTCACGTCATATTTTTCGATATACTGAAGGCCAACCGTAGGCGACATGAGTCTCACTAGTGTTGAGTAATGTGCTGTTAAAAGTGGTATAGGTCTTATTTATTTAATTTAAAGAGCATTTTAAGTTAGAAGCAATAGGATTTGAAGCAATAGCCTACAACTATTTTAGTTTCATGCTGCTCTGAGACAAGCAGATTCTGCTCTGAGACAGAGATTCAGTCCAAAAAAAAAAAGAAAAAAGTGGTGAGCCTAACTAGGATTAAATGTCAGGAATTGTGAAAAACTGAGTTTAAATATATTTGGCCAAGGTGTATGTAATCTTCCGACTTCAACTGTACATAGTGTAGACCACACTATATAAAGTAGCAGGCTAGTAGCTACATAGTGCAGACAATACTACATACAGTAGCCCCTAGTGCAGGTGGAGCAGATACAGGACAGATCCAGATGCTGGACAGCTACAGGACAGGGACTGTAAGTACATCGTTCTTAGCCAGGTAGGGATATGAGGTTCAACGAAGAACCAATCCAGCTCCACAATGAATTCAGCTAACCAAGACAGCACTGAGAGAGCACCTCTAGTCACCTTACTTGGCGGGCACAGTGGGTGAGCCGGAACGATGGAAGTGGATGTTCTGCCACTTGGCGTCACGGCGCTGCCAGATGCGTGTCTCCTCTGACTGCATGGTGCGCGGCATGCCACTGGCGTCCATGTACTGGGTGAGGCGGATGTAGGCGATGCACGCGGCATCCTCGCCGATCAGGTGCACGTGGGGGTTGAGCAGGATGGTGTGGACGGGCCCTTGCTTGCTCCTGGACAGAGCTGGATGAGAGAGGGGAGATGGAGGCAAATGGATAAAATCAGTACACAATCAAGGTAATTAATGCCTCTACAGCCATTGGTCTTCAGGCTATGTGTTGATCTTTAATGGTACGAGTGCATAATGGGATGCAGGTACCGTTCTCAAAGTAGAACTTGTGGAAGTCAGTTCCCTCCACTAGGTTTCCCAAGGCCTCTGGTTCAAAGGATGTCAGGCCGGGATCACAGATCTTCCTGTGTGAGAAAACGGGGAACACAATGAAGATGGGAATGCATATGTTTTTTTGAACGGTGTAGTGTTAAAAATCCCAAATCACTAACGTGTAGGCTTCAAAGTCTCCATTGTTGATGGCCTCAATCAGCTGCTCAGTCACTTTGATGATCTCCTGCTTACGAGCTGAAGGTGAGCAAGAGAGAATTTTTTGGGGACATTTTCACAAGTTGCCTAAAACTGTCCCACAGCCATGGGTGATTAGAGTAAGACACCCCTGATGTGTTGAGTCATCTAGTGAGTCTTTGTAGAGATGTTGAGGGATTTACATAAACCCAAGTACATGGTAGCAATGCAGCCCAAAACACAGCCAAGAGGTCCAGGGGCAAAGGGGTTTATTCATTACGGCGATTCTGTTTCAAAATGTTTTGCAACAGAAACAGTTTAAACTAAAAATGTTTTGCAATGAAAACTACTGGAGAAATTCAGGTAGGTCCCTCCCCGTTTTGTTCTGTTTGCTCTTGTTTGGTTCTTAAACGGTCAACGGTTATCTTTGCAAGACAATTAATAAACCACAAGTTCACCACTTCCACACACACGGGAAAATAAGTGTGTTTCACCATCATTACCACATAACAGACATGATTTCATTACCTCGCAAATTACGTAGGCAAGCTAAGAGACAATGAATGTAAAGAAAAACAAAGGTTTTGTGGTTTAGCAAATCTCTTATTGTGCTCAACAACATGAATTTGAGGTAGATGTCAAATGGAATGGTAGTGAGACTGACCCATAGAAAACATGCATCACAACTTATTCCCAAAAAGGAGAAAAATATCAAATGCTATTTCCTCAACTCTTTACCTCTGACACCTTGGTCCCCTCTGACACTTTCAATCGACGTGACTGACAGAACACAAAGGATGCAAATAAGAAACATTTTCCCTCAGTTCTCAGAAGATCGTTCACCAGTGGCAGCAAAATACTCCAACGTTTACAGATATTGACCGAGTGAAAGACCCAACAACCCTCCAGCTATGTCTTACATTAGCCATCAGTGATTGGCTACTATCCTAGCAGCTAGTCTGATACATCTGAAAATGGGGTCAGTTTACTCAACGAGTTCTTTGACATTTTGCTGTCGCACAGTCCAACATGTACAAACTCACCCACAGACCGATCAGTGACAGACCTTGCTCTCTAGCCGTCTGTTTGCTATGAAGCAACAATGCTCCTCCCCTGTAAGTGGAAGGCGTAATCTGTCCCCCTGATAACACAAAACAGCACACAGCGGGAAAACAAAGCTGTTTTTCGCTGTTGATTATTATCTAAACAGAAGTAGAGCAACGGCACTTGAGACTGAACACACACACACACAACATTGTCTTATGTTTGCCTTTTCTATTCCTTTAGGTGCCCGCATTACTCTTTAACATGTTGCTTCCTATGAGGTGCTGTATACTGAGCTGCGCACACACACAATAGCTGCGAAGGAGAGTTTCTGAATAGGCCAGCTCACTCAGCACTTCTCCACCAAACGCAATCCACTTGTGCAAATGTCCTGTCAATGTAGAGACATTTAACGGTCAACGAAACCATCCCGTTCCTGGAAGTCGTCAGTGCGGTCTGTGCAAAGAACAACCTCGATCCAAACTGGCCCTTAAAGTATACTCAATCTCATTTAGAATGTTCACGGTCAACCACGGAGCTGACGACATTCTGTCTCACCCTCCCCGTACGCATCAACACAGCAGTAATACTTTCTAAGCCCAATTTAGGTGTAATACATTGCTAATGTATTACTGTATGCATTGACAAAGACCTATGAGGAGACCGTAGTGAGAAACTCAGTCCTGGTTAGACCATGACCTACAGAGGGCAGCACAGTACACACATAGTGGACGCCTGTGTGGCAGACCGGTGCTGAAGCAGAGTGTACTGTAATACCAGGCCAACGTACAGATTGCAACCTCAGTAAGACAAGGGCTACTTTTCAATAGCTTTCTCTCACAGGGTTCCATGAAAAACACTAAGAGGTTTGTATGCCTTTGTTTAGTCTTTGGTAATGAGTGCCAGGTACAATGAGGGAACTATTTGCATTTATAGCCACTCACCAGGTGCACCAAATGATCCTAAAAGTCATATCCTAAACAAATGTGGACTTCCAATGATGCATATCTGATAGCGGTGAGGCCTAGAGGGCAGTGGGAAACGGTTCTGCCCTCTCCGCTCACTCTGCTCTGGGTGAACATACACTGCATGTCGCTGGGGCCCAGGCTAGGCAGGGGCCCAAGGGGGTGCAGAGGCTGGGGCCCCTGAGTGTGGGTGACAGAGAGTAAGACCACAAAGGAGGAGGAGCAGGTAGCAGGTGAGCAGGGCCCTCAGAACATAGGGGCACAACTCATCCCTACTGGGCCAAACACTGGGAGAATACCTGCAGGAGGATGAAGAGGAGTAGTAGTATGAGCCTGAGTGCCCCCGCAAGAAGTGAGGGGAACTTGGGGAGGAGGGACAGGAGACTAGGATAAAGGGGGAGGGGTTACGAGGGACATTGGAATGAGAGGTAGGTGGGTGGATGGGTGGGTAGGTGGGTGGGTAGATGGATGAATAGCTGGGTAGGTGGATGGATTTAGATTTTATTTTTAGAACTAAGAACAGATACAGCCCGTGGTTCACTCCAGACTTGACCAGCACAAAAACATCCTGTGTCGTCATGTATTAGCATCGGATAGCCCCCGCAACTTTTCAGGGAAGTTAGGAACCAATATACACAGGCAGTTAGCAAAGCAAAGGCTAGCTTTTTCAAACATAAATTTGCATCCTGTAGCACAAACTCCAAAAAGTTTTGGGACACTAAAGTCCATGGAGAATAAGAGCACCTCCTCCCAGCTGCCCACTGCACTGAGGCTAGGAAACACTGACCACCGATAAAGCTACGGTAATCGAGAATTGCAATAAGCATTTTTCTATGGCTGTCCATGCTTGCCACCTAGCTACCCCGATCAACAGCCCAGCACCCCCACAGCAACTTGCCCAAGCCTCCCCCATTTCTCCTTCACCCAAATCCAGATAGCTGATGTTTTGAAAGAGCTGCAAAATCTGGACCCCTACAAATCTTTCCTCTCAATGTAGACAATCCTCTCTTTCTAAAATTATCCGCCGCAGTTGCAACCCCTATTACTAGCCTGTTCAACCTCTCTTTCATATCGTCTGAGATCCCTAAAGATTGGAAAACTGCCGCTGTCATCCCCCTCTTCAAAGGGGGAGACACTCTAGACCCAAACTGTTATAGACCTATATCCATCCTGCCCTGCCTTTCTAAGGACTTCGAAAGCCAAGTTAAACAGATCACCGACCATTTAGAATCCCACCGTACCTTCTCTGCTATACAATCTGGTTTCAGAGGTGGTCATGGGTGCACCTCAGCCACGCTCAAGGTCCTAAACGATATCTTAACCGCCATCGATAAAAGACAATACTGTGCAGCCGTCTTCATCAACCTGGCCAAGGCTTTTGACTCTGTCAATCACTGCATTCTTATCAGCAGACTCAACAGTATTGGTTTCTCAAATGACTGCCTCGCCTGGTTTACCAACTACTTCTCAGATAGAGTTCAATGTGTCAAATCGGAGGGCCTGTTGTCCGGACCTCTGGCAGTCTCTATGGGGGTGCCACAGGGTTCAATTCTCGGGCCGACTCCTTCTCTGTATACATCAATGATGTCGCTCTTGCTGCTGGTGAGTCTCTGATCCACCTCTACGCAGACGACACCATTCTGTATACTTCTGTCCCTTCTTTGGACACTGTTAACAAACCTCCAGACGAGCTTCAATGCCATACAACTCTCCTTACGTGGCCTCCAATGGCTCTTAAATACTTGTCAAATTAAACGCATGCTCTTCAACCGATCACTGCCCTCATCCGCCCGTCTAGCATCACTACTCTGGACGGTTCTGACTTAGAATATGTGGGCAACTACAAATACCTAGATGTCTGGTTAGACTGTAAACTCTCCTTCCAGACTCACATTAAGCATCTCCAATCCAAAATTAAATCTAGAATCAGCTTCCTATTTTGCAACAAAGCCTCCTTCACTCATGCTGCCAAACATACCTTCGTAAAACTGACTATCCTACCGATCCTTGACTTCGGTGAAGTCATTTACAAAATCGCCTCCAACACTCTACTCAGCAAATTGGATGTAGTCTATCACAGTGCCATCCGTTTTGTCACCAAAGCCCCATATACTACCCACCACTGCGACCTGTATGCTCTCGTTGGCTGGCCATCATTACATATTCATCACCAAACCCACTGGCTCCAGGTCATCTATAAGTCTTTGCTAGGTAAAGCCCAGCCTTATCTCAGCTCACTAGTCACCAACCCACTCGTAGCACATGCTCCAGCAGGTATATTTCACTGGTCAGCCCAAAACCAACTCCTCTTTGGCCGCCTTTCCTTCCAGTTCTCTACTGCCAATGACTGGAACGAATTGCAAAAATCACTGAAGCTGGAGTCATTATCTCCCTCACTAACTTTAAGCATCAGCTGTCAGAGTAGCTTACATTGCACCTGTACACAGCCCATCTGTAAATAGTCCACCCAACTACCTCTTCCCCTTATTGTTATTTATTTTTTGCTCCTTTGCATCCCAATATTTCTACTTGAATATTCATCTTCTGCACATCTATCACTCCAGTGTTAATTGCTAAATTGTTATTATTTTACAACTATGGCCAATTTATTGCCTTGCCTCCCTAAACTTACTACATTTGCACACACACTGCATATATTTTTTCTCTATTGTGTTATTGACTGTATGTTTGTTTTACTCCATGTGTAACTCTGTGTTGTTTGTGTCGCACTGCTTTGCTTTATCTTGGCCAGGTCGCAGTTGTAAATGAGAACTTGTTCTCAACTGGCCTACCTGGTTAAATACATTTTTTTTTTAAATGGCGTCACTGGGCGAGTGACACTTGGGGACTCATAGGGTCCTGTGTGTTGGGTTGCTGCTTCAGAATGAGTTGTGGCCAAAAACATGGTTTTGATTATTTGGAACATAAAAAAAGGGGCAAGACGATGTCCAAAATCTTTTTTCAAAACACATCCTACAGTCTTCAACTCCTACACACAACGTGATAAAATGACTACCGTGTAAAATTGGCAAATTAAATGCCTTCATCTTTCAAACAAAGGAGCTGCCAAAAGAAAACAAAGTGGAATATGAAATTGGCGAGCCTCTAGCTGCACATAAACGTTAGAAACACCTACACACGTTTAGTAGTGCGACCGTTACCATACAGCCATGACCCGGCAGTAATCATCCGTCAGGGATTGCAAAAGTGGACACAAAGCGACACTGAAATGCTAGGAAACCTTAATTTACTTTCCACACAATACCGCCATAGCACAGTAGATAGGAGTCCTAGGACATTCTGGTGCTCTCAAATGGGTTTTTGTGACAAAGGGATTGTTCAAAGCAGGTAGCTCATGAGATTGCCTGACCAAATGTCATCCTACTCTCTCAGATTTTCAAAGGGGCCTTTTAAGGTCTAGAAGGGGAAGATTCCTTCTGGTGATTAGGGTCTTGTAACACTTCCCAGAGGTATGATGGCATTATGAGATAAAACCTTCCATTTGAAGTGGGAGGTGAAGAAATTACTATCTGTAATGGTAGAGTGGAGACACACACACACACACATACAGACTGTTCTGGCTCAGCGGACCATCAGAGCAGCAGCGAGATGGGAAATCATGCGTGGTAGCAGAGCCTGATTCAGCTCCCTAAAAGACCGTTCTGTCCACACCATGGTAGACTCCGCCTGCTCTCAAACCTCTCCTCGGGGTCCCCCAGCCGTTCCATGTATTTTAAATATCGTACAGCTAGCACACCAGATTCAAATTGTAAACTACATTCCACATAGTAATGTGGATAGACATAACATTCCACGTGGTAATGTGGATAGACGTAACATTCCACGTGGTAATGTGGATAGACGTAACATTCCACGTGGTAATATGGCTGGACGTAACATTCCACGTGGTAATGTGGATAGACGTAACATTCCACGTGGTAATGTGGATAGACGTAACATTCCACGTGGTAATGTGGATAGACGTAACATTCCACGTGGTAATGTGGATAGACGTAACATTCCACGTGGTAATGTGGATAGACGTAACATTCCACGTGGTAATGTGGATAGACGTAACATTCCACGTGGTAATGTGGATAGACGTAACATTCCACGTGGTAATGTTGATAGACATAACATTCCACGTTTGGAGGATGGCAGTGTATGTCTAAGGAATGAGATCAGAAGACGAAGTTAATTAATTTAAATGAAAAAGCCAAATGAATGGATGCCTGGATAAACAAAAGCATATCTGATGAATTCACATGCAAGAAAATTGTAAATGGTACAAAGAAAAATTGGAATTTTAACAGCCAAAACATTCATGCAAAATCAGTAGGATAACAACATGCAATACATGGAGCCCTAACGCTGAAGAATCATGAGTTACACTACATGCTAAGTCAGGGGTACGCAGGCACACCAGGAACAGGGTTGCCTGCCCCTGTGCTAAGCCAACACCTCAGTGCTGTGATAATAACATATTACCTTTCACTTGAGCAGAGAGCTAACACAGTGCTACTAGCCTAATACAGGTGGCTAGCCCTTTATGCTAGGGACAGAGTGGCATTGGGGACAGAGCGGTTTGTTTATTTTTGCTAGTCGTTTGTGTGCTCCTACCTTTCACGTCCTCATCTTCCATGGTGGTGTTAGCGCTCTCGCTGGACTCCTGTTGGACAAGAACAAACAGAGAGCAACAATGAACACCTGCCAGTTGTAGAGACTGGATTCAGCGTGAGCACAGGATGAGTGATGTACTGTCAGATGGGGGATTTTTCTTTTCTTTTGTAGACGGGACCGGTGGTCCGTATTGACCCCGTTCTGGGTCTGGATCCAGACTGCTGTTCGCAGGGGGGGGGGGGGGGGGGGGTCTAGAGTATACATTAAGGCACCATGCAAACCAACAAAGTCTAGTAAATAACACTAACTAGAAAGCTTATCACTGCTAACTACAGCACAATATTAGCAAAAACCTCTACACTCGCAAAAACGACAGTCCTACTTAATCACTACCTTGTTTCCATCAGTTGGGTTGTGGAGAACAGTGGTTTGAGGCTCCTGATTCATGGAGAGGAAGAGGAGGAGGAGGAAGAAGAGTGTGAAGAAGAAAGGGGATAAATAGACAGGAACTTAATGTGGTATACAGTTGCCCTGATGATCAATTCCCATGGGATAAGTATCGTTGAGTAGTCAACTTGGTGCCCTAAGACATTAGAAGAAACAGCCAAGCAACAGCCAAGACAGGGCGGGGGGTGTACAGCAGTAGCAGCATGTTAGTCACCAGGCCCTTCCTGGATATAAACTACAGGAAAAGGGTTGAGGTGTGTACAGCCAAGGCATGCAGTTCGCCTTCAGTCCTTACTCCCGGCCAGTTGTGTGTACGTACTGCACAGTGAGTGAACATTCATCTAGCTATGGCAGGCCCCATTTCTCACATCTAAGAATAGATAACCACATCACTCTAGAACAGGGATGGGTAAACGGTCCCCCTTTTGAAGATCCTTGGATATAAAAAATATATATAAATATATTTTTATCTCTCTCTCTGTAACTCAGTTAGGTCTCAATTTACTGTTAAAGTTAGAATAGTAGAATACACACGGTGCAATTTCAAAATGTGTTTCTCTTGACATGTCAGTCACTAATAGTCCCTCAATTAGCCCATGTCAGCTAACATGTTTTAGATTGTAAGATAGCTGGCTGCTAGGCTATCTAAACTTAGTAATCATGGTTGAATTACCAGCCAGGGCCACCCATTGATTTAGTTAGTGAGTCTCACTCAGCTATAATATAAAAAACTGAAAACATCTCTCTTCGCACCATGGCAAAATGTGTAGAATGTAAAACGTTAAAAGTATCTCTGCCGTCAAGAGGGGGGCATTTTTTACATAATTGATCTAAATGTTTTGTTGGGGGGGTATGTACAAGTACCCAGGCTTGTGGGTATGCTATTAGATAGCCCCATGGTTATTAGATATGAAATTGTATGAAAAACAAAGCTATTGCGATATTTTGTATGTATTCCTGAATGGTGACCTTATACTGGTGCTTTGGGCTGGATATATACAGTACAGGCCTCTTGGCTGACCTGACCTGTATAACATGCCTAGATTAAACCTGGGTAAATCTGTGAGCCAACGGGTGGGCTGCCTGTCATAAGGAATGCCATCGCACAGCCATGTTGAATCTCATGTGTGGTGACACGGGTAGCACTATCAGAACAATCTGCCTTAGGATGTCTTTCACTGAGAGAGAGAGAGGGTGTGTGTGTGTGTGTGAAGTCTATTTTAGGACGCACGCCCAACCAGCATGTCTCGTTGGTTTCCCTGGTAACTTGGGGAAAGCTTCAGTGGATTAACAGTAAAAACAGCAGGCCCAGGCTGTACAGTTCTTCACACACACAGAAACATGCAATGCCGAACTAGAGGCCATCCCAAACAAATATACACAAAGTTCAAGTGCACATTCCAACTGAAATGTCTAACCACAGTATAAGGAAATGCCCGTGTATGATACAAATAACATGTGCTTATACAGTAAACAAAAATGCATTATTAAGAGGCATCACTGGCAGCAAAACAAGGAGAGACATTGTTAGAGTAAGCAGCCCACGCATGAAGGATGACAGAGACAGACAAGCTGACAGACAAGCAGGCAGGCGTGCAGAGACAGGCAGAGTACCAGTGTGGGGGGCTCTTTGGGGCTGGTGACTACATTGGTCTTGTTGTTGATCTAGACAATGAGTGGATAGAGGGAGAGACAGAAACAGAGATAGATTTCAGGAACAAGGACTAATTCTCCGGACAGGGAGATAGACAGGAGAACAATATCAGCATAGAGAGATTTGTCAGGAACACGGGGCTGCAGGAGAGAAAATGTTAAGAGTCTCACCCGCAGGTCTACGGGTGTTAATATCAAAATACTCTGAAGGGTAGAAAGTTCAGGTAGACAAAATAAGTTCATTAGACATCGGTTAGTTCCAAGCCTGTAGCAAAGCATCATTATTCTGCAGAGCATTATGCAAAAGGATGCAAAGGACTTCCTCGCTGGAACAGAACTTGAAACATTAAAACGGGCGTCAAGGCAGATACCGATACAGGGGCCAGACAAACGGCCAGCGTAGTAGTTTGACACTGGGCCCAAGGTGTAGAAACAGAAACTGGAGAACAGCTACTGAACCACAGATGTGAGAGGACACTGTCTGACAGACCCCAGAGGGGAGAGCAAGAGGGGGATGAAGAGAGAGCAAGAGAGGGGGATGAAGAGAGAGAGAGAGAGAGAAGAAATATATAAAAGAAAAAAAGAGAGCGATGAAGAGATTGAAGGGAGGGAAATGTATTGAGAGGAGCGGGAGTCAAAATCCCCAAATGAGGAAGAGGGTAACAGGGATTTTGATGTTAGATTTGAAAACCGAGATAGACGGGGGACAGAGAAAGAGAGATGCTTTCTGAGAAGCACCTGTAGAGGTGATAGGGAACCAGTGGTGGCTACGATGGCTGAGATTTGATTGGACGGGAGATGAGGGCTGTCATTCTGAGTTAGCAGGTCATCCGTCACAGCATTATTTTTTCTCAGCTTCCTCATATCGCAAAACAGATGCCACCCCTCTCTAACTGAATTATTTTGGAAAGGTGGGGCAGATATCTTAGTCACGCAGCACTCAAAATGACAGACTATTTCCCTGCTGGCACGTGGAATAAAAGTACTGTAGAAATACATCCAACTTCTCTTCTAGTGCAATATAAGATACATGAGTGTGTGTCAATGTGTGTGGTCAGGTGTTAAGACAGAAGTAGTGGATGACCTACCTTGACGCCGTCAGCTTTCTTGTTGAGCAGGCTCTTGGCTGCTGTAAGGAAAGAGGGGGCAAGGGGACATGATCAGAGAGGACACCTCTGACACACACACACACACGCGCTGCTAAATCTAGTGAAGACGGCGAATTATGGACCAACTGTGACAGTCTCCTACCAGAGACGGAACAAGCAAAAAGGAAGATGCAAATTACGTGAGAGAAATCAAACTTAGTGATTAGTTTGCGAGATGCAATTATAGCTACAACTAACAGCCTGATAGGGTTTCTATGGAAGAGGTCCAACGAATTGAGGTTTAATGCTCTCTGCCAACACACGCACATTCACAAAAAGAGACCAAGTTCTTGCTTCTAAACATAAAAACAGTTCATGTGATAATCTAATTTAATACTTCAATTCTAACTCCTCATTAGAACACATTAGCACATGCTCCTACAATAGATCAGCATGCAAATATAATCTAGACATGGAGAGAGCTGATTGGCCGCTGAGGCTTCTGGCAAGTTGAGAAGCTCAGTGATTGGTTAAAGTGATCAGGGCTGTCACACCTAAAGGAGGAGTAGAAAGGTGTTTGTGAACATGTTTAGTAGGTCTCAGAGGGGTGCTATTAGAGGGGTTTGCTATTAGAGGGGGTGCTATTAGAGGGGGCGCTATTAGAGGGGGCGCTATTAGAGGGGGCGCTATTAGAGGGGGCGCTATTAGAGGGGGACGCTATTAGAGGGGGCGCTATTAGAGGGGGGACGCTATTAGAGGGGGACGCTATTAGAGGGGGGCGCTATTAGAGGGGGGCGCTATTAGAGGGGTGCTCGTGACTACATGGGTAGTGCGCAGTACAACACATGCCTCTTTCCATGCCAGAGTCTCTTACCTCACAGGGTTACACATCAAACAAACAAAGGGAGAAAAAAATAAACGTAAATAAAACAGAATGGGTGTCAAATCTTGCTCGGCACAAAAATGATTGGCTATATGGAGAATATGAACAATGAACACAATGTACTGTTTAATCTTAAAAGAAAACGCATACAAGTTGAAAGGGCTCTAGTGACAATCGGTATTGACCGGGAGAGACTAAACCATCATCTGTGTTTTTCTGCCTGAACAAAGTCCACATCTTTCCTCCATTAACAACTCATCACACCGAGAAGGGTATATTTTACTAGCGGACAAAACATGTAAGTATTGGATCGTACCACATTGATCTGCAGCCCCCCACTAGTCTCCAGCCTCTATTGACATGAGCTGGGTGGAGGCTGATGGTGGCTCTTCTAAAGGCTACCGTATTCATCCTGGGGTTCTCCCCTCACATTTTTGTTTCTCTTTTATGCGTTTCTCTCCTCATTCTTCCTCTCTCACTCTATCAGTCCTTTCTTTAACACCTGCCCTTCTCATTCCTCCCGCTTTCACTCCTCCCTATTTTCACTTATTTCTCTCGCCTTCGTTTCCCTCAAGTGTTTTGGTGAAATAAATAACCCAGCTGCATTATTTAGCAACAGCTGATGGAGAATTCTAAATATTAATCTAGTGTTGGTGGCAATGTCATAGGAAACCTGGGGCTTTAGAAAACAACTAGAGAGAGATGCAGAGACAGAGACAGAGAGAGACAGAGAGAGAGAGACAGAGAGACAGAGACACAGAGACAGGGAAGTAGGAAGATGCATCTGACCTGAGAAGTTGCGTGTGGCCAGCATGGTGGTGAGGATAGCACCCTGAGGACGAGAACAGGAAGAGTGAGTTGAGGCTCACCTCCAAGGCTTTAATAGTTGTCACACTGTCACCTCTAATCCCTAACATGGTGTCAGACATTAGGTGGATAGGTAATGATTAGATTACTTAGTGGTCAGTGTCCACTCTATGACATACAGTACATGGGCTCATACAACCTGGTCAAATCATGTGAGAAACCTGGCAAAGCCTGTGAGAAACCTGGCAAATCCTGTGAGAAACCTGGCAAAGCCTGGTGAGAAACCTGTGAGAAACCTGGTCAAATCCTGTGAGAAACCTGGCAAAGCCTGGTCAAATCCTGTGAGAAACCTGGCCAAATCCTGGTCAAATCCTGTGAGAAACCTGGCCAAATCCTGGTCAAATCCTGTGAGAAACCTGGCCAAATCCTGTGAGAAACCTGGTCAAATACTGTGAGAAACCTGGCAAAAACCTGGTCAAATCCTGTGAGAAACCTGGCCAAATCCTGGTCAAATCCTGTGAGAAACCTGGCAAAGCCTGGTGAGAAACCTGTGAGAAACCTGGTCAAATCCTGTGAGAAACCTGGCAAAACCTGCTCAAATCCTGTGAGAAACCTGGCCAAATCCTGTGAGAAACCTGGCCAAATCCTGGTCAAATCCTGTGAGAAACCTGGCCAAATCCTGGTCAAATCCTGTGAGAAACCTGGTCAAATCCTGTGAGAAACCTGGCAAAACCTGGTCAAATCCTGTGAGAAACCTGCCCAAATCCTGGTCAAATCCTGTGAGAAACCTGCCCAAATCCTGGTCAAATCCTGTGAGAAACCTGGCCAAATCCTGGTCAAATCTTGTGAGAAACCTGGCCAAATCCTGTGAGAAACCTGGCCAAATCCTGTGAGAAACCTGGCCAAATCCTGTGAGAAACCTGGCCAAATCCTGGTCAAATCCTGTGAGAAACCTGGCAAAGCCTGGTCAAATCCTGTGAGAAACCTGGCCAAATCCTGGTCAAATCCTGTGAGAAACCTGGCCAAATCCTGGTCAAATCCTGTGAGAAACCTGGCCAAATCCTGTGAGAAACCTGGTCAAATCCTGTGAGAAACCTTCCCTCACCTTGAGTTTCCTCCGGGCGTTGAACTTCCTCAGGCACTCCACAGTCTCCTGTCTGTGCATCATGGACGCCACGGTGGACCGTTGCTGCAGAGAGGACACAGTGAGAGAGGGGGAGAGTGTCATGTGTCTGTAGATGTTCTCATGGACCGTGGGTATGAGTGTGTGTGTGTGTGTGTGTGTGTGTGTGTGCGTGTGACACGTACGCAGATCCAGGGGTGTTTGAGTGCGTCTGTTGCGGTGACTCTCTTGGCAGGGTTGATGGTCAACATCTTGTTGATCAGGTCTTTGGCCTCGGGGGTCACCGTGTCCCACTCAGGGGACGGAAACTGAAGGAGAGAACACCGGGTGAGGCAATGAGGTTTGTCATCCATCAGTCCACTCATCTATTCCTCCTTCACTTCCCCTCCCCCCCATCCAGCTTTGTTTGGAAATGTGTCATTGGAGAAACCAGGACCGAGAGATAACTGACAAAATAACTTCACAAGGTTGACAAAAACACAGAATCACTGAGGATCAGGTGCATGTATACAGAGCTAAATTAAGCTTGAGCCATCGTGTTGGGCTGTCCCTGCCTCTCCTTCTCCTCTCTCCCCTTCCTCCTAAGACTCAATCTGTCTGGGACAGGCGTTGTCATTGGCGTGGGCAGGGCAAACAGTACGAGGAGGGAACAGCCACCGCTAGAAAGGCACACAGCCTGTGTTCCAACAGCATGCTGGGAGTGGCAATGCTCAGCCAAAACACAGACAGACACGATCTGATGTGTCATGTATGGCCTTGCGTCGATGGGAAAACAAGTGGCTAACACCTTTCCTTCTGGTATAAGAGATACAGATGTCCTATTCCTGCCACTCAAACAGGAGATGAGCTTTGCCTGCTAAAGTTAAGTGATTGTGATTAAAGTCTTGGAAACTGATGGGAGATGTCTGTATTGATCTAAGCCTGGCTTAAGCTCATGTCAATACTTGTGTCAGCTAGGCTGTCAGTGAAAGCTGGGTGAATAGATATCTGCAGTAAAACAAGTGTCAAACACTGCTGTTGGGATGTGTGTGTGTGTGTGTCGTTGCGGTACTCACGTCGTAGGCCCCAGCCTTGATCTGCTGGTACAGTCTGTGCTGGTCTTCGTCCCAGAAGGGAGGGTAGCCCACCAGAAGAATGTAGAGGATCACACCTGGTCTCTCACACACACACACACACACACACACACACACACACACACACAAAATCAGGGTGATGCCAATTATGAATAAATGTCACTTAAAAATAGAGAAAATCGCAAGCGGTGTGATAATTATCATTATACTAAAAACTCAGCAAGAGGAGAAATTACAATCAAACACAGCACAACCCAATAATAATAATAAATATTTATAATAATAATATCTAATAACAATATATATTATAATAATAATAATATCTAATAACAATATATATTATAATAATAATATCTAATAACAATATATATTATAATAATAAAATAAATAATTTATAATATTAATAATAATGACATTTACTGACATAACTATTGGCTAAAATATGCTAATGTTATATGCATGAAGAGGTCGGGAGAGGACTGGAAGTAACTCCCTCACATACAGTAGACTCCTCCCACTATAAGGGCTTTTGTGTCACAATCACCGTGGTGGCAAACAAGCCAAACACTTTGCATTGTGTTACAGGCAGGAGATAAAGGGCCCGGATTGGTCAGTGGAGCACTCCCTGGTGGGAGGAGTTTGCACCAGCTGAAAAGTGATTGCATTAGTTTCATTAGTGTTGGAACCAGGTGCCCCGTTTTGGCCGATGGCGATGTTGGCTCAGAACAAAAGTGACATCGGTTAAAGCATGTGGAATGATGAGAAGGATTTCATGTTTTCACATGCAAAGGTGATTGCTTTTTTATAAAAACACTTCATTTACCTTTCCCAATGAAATCTAGTTTGAAAATTCTAACATATATTTTATGAAAAAAAAAAGATCCTGTATGTTTCTGAACGATGCACCATGCTGTCTTGTTGACAATGACAACATGACAGAGACACAAATGACTTTTCAATTTGAGAAGGGCACCCCTCCCTCACCGCTTTTGCCCGTTCACGTCACGGGCCATAGACCGGTGCACCGCGGTTCAGCTTAATGGAACACTGCCATTTTCGCTCTGGGACTCATATACCAAACGCAGGTGTGTGAATGAGTGTGTTATAGACATGTAAAGCCCATGCGGCCTGGCCCTTGATGAGTTATGTAACGAGCAGCTGCAGTGATTAATTCAAGGAGTGTGAACTGGAGGAACTCCTCGTCTGTGTGAGAACCATGTTAGCTCAAAGAGATTGTTCTGTTGGGAAGTTCCTTACCACAGGCCCACATGTCCACAGGTTTCCCATAGGGGTCTTTCCTCAGAACCTCTGGGGACAAGTAGCCTGGGGTTCCCGCAAAACCTGGAACAGAGACGAGACATCAATTAACTACATTTCCCAAGATGCATCTACATTCAATGGGGGGGCCTTTTCTCAGTTTTTAGAAAAAACAATGCCACAGTAGCAAATTAGAGGTCAAACAAATCCAAAATGCAACATTTATGGGCCACGGTTAACAAGCTCCCAAAAACTTTCCCACTGGAACGGCCCTCTTGGGTGCGTAATGTGGATCCGCGCCAAACAATCGCAACCTACTTCTCTAAAGAACTCCAAGTACCAGCATGCCCTGGGGCACAACCAGTGAAGTGAGTAGATAATTCTCAGGTGACAGCCAGCCTAGGGGATTAGTATAATTATTCCTCCATTCTGTGGGGATGAGCAGGAAAATAGTCCCATTAATCCACCTATCAAAACCTGCACTATAAACCCAGAGCACTGACACTCCTCATTGTTTCACACAAGAGACTTCATATCAGCACTGGTGGAGCATGCCTAGAAGGCCAGCATCCTGGAGTCGCCTCTTCACTGTTGACGTTGAGACTGGACAGAGGAACTCTGCCTAGAAGGCCAGCATCCTGGAGTCGTCTCTTCACTGTTGACGTTGAGACTGGACAGAGGAACTCTGCCTAGAAGGCCAGCATCCTGGAGTCGCCTCTTCACTGTTGACGTTGAGACTGGACAGAGGAACTCTGCCTAGAAGGCCAGCATCCTGGAGTTGTCGCTTCACTGTTGACGTTGAGACTGGTGTTTTGCGGGTACTATTTAATGAAGCTGCCAGTTGAGGACTTGTGAGGCGTCTGTTTCTCAAACTAGACACTCTAATGTACCTGTCCTCCTGCTCAGTTGTGCACCGGGGCCTCCCACTCCTCTTTCTATTCTGGTTAGAGCAAGTCTGGCCTGTTCTGTGAAGGGAGTAGTACACAGCGTTGTACGAGATCTTCAGTTTCTTGGCAATTTCTCGCATGGAATAGCCTTCATTTCTCAGAACAAGAATAGACTGACGAGTTTCATAAGAAAGGTCTTTGTTTCTGGCCATTTTGAGCCTGTAATCAAACCCACAAATGCTGATGCTCCAGATACTCAACTAGTCTAAAGAAGGCCAGTTGTATTGCTTTTTTAAATCAGCACAACAGTTTTCAGGTTTCATTGCAAAAGGGTTTTCTAATGATCAATTAGCCTTTTAATATGATAAACTTGGATTAGCTAACACAACGTGGCATTGGAAGACAGGAGTGATGGTTGCCTCTGTACGCCTATGTAGATATTCCATAAAAATATATATTTAATGAAATCTGCCGTTTCCAGCTACAATAGTCATTTACAACATCAACACTGTATTTCTGATCAATTTGATGTTATTTTAATGGACAAAAAAAGTGCTTTTCCTTCAAAAACAAGGACATTTCTAAGTGACCCCAAACTTCTGAACGGTAGTGTATATACACATACAACATATTAATGGAGTCAACATTTTGATTATTGTCAACAAGGCCTTATTTCTATATTTGTTATTGTTTAAAACAAATCCCCAATGGACCCTCTAAGTTGAGGATATTTGAACAGATGGTTTTGTGACTGACTGGTACTCACCGAACCATGCCTGCTGGTCCCCCTGCACCTCGATGGCCAGGCCAAAGTCTGCCAACTTCACCGCAGCTCCCTTCAGCTTACTGGCCAGGAGCAGATTCTCAGGCTTGGAGTGGAGAGATAGGAACAGGGTTTCAACACGTCTCATGCAGCAAAACACATGAAGATTAAGTGTTGGAAACATACCCACTGTATTATACATGTGTATTCTGTCTAGTATGCTGGGTGAACCTAGACGGTGGGTCATCTCACCATTGAAAAATAATATGCCCCTCAAAATACGACCAAATTCCATTAACCAAAGTATATTTTAGGCACACTATTAACTCTTCAGTAAAACCCCACTGGGTCCCCTCCTGTGACCCCGTGGGGCCATGAGTGGTCATTGTCACCAAGATCACTCTCTAGAAAAGCAGCTATGACTCAACGCTCTCACTCAACACACACCGGGGGAAAATATTCCACCACCCAGACCAGTGTTAAGTAACAGGGTCGACACTGTGATATGGACACAGTAACAGGGTCGACACTGTGATACGGACACAGATCTTTAGAGAGACACAAGCGTGTGCAATAGGCCACATGCCGCTGGTCCTGGCGTCTAATTGGTTCGTCTGTCTCTATAGCTCGAGGGGCCGGGCTACAAGGTCAGAGGAGGTCAACAGGGATTTGCGTATCGCCAGTGTCAGAACAGGAAGGGGAGGGGCTTAGAGAAAAGGTTACCGTGGGTTCTGGGTTGATGAATAATGCACTTGCTGACATTTTGAAAGCGGCTTCGAGGAGAAGTAATAAGTAGAAATTTATCAGGAAGGATATACTTGTAATATAATAACAGACAGGAGATGTGTTGCATGTCGAGCGAGAGCTGTTTCAGTGACTTTTTGGAGTGAAATTGCTTTGCTTGTGTGGCAAAAACATTAGTTACACTACCCCAAGAACGGTATTCATATCAGTAGACTAAATCCACTTCTATGGCCTAGATATCCCATATGGTGTAGAAATACAAATGGAATCAATTTGTCAATATCATATAGCAGAGGTAGGCAACCCTGTTCCTGGAGTAATGCAGGATTCTGTTCCAACTGGGCACCACACCAGACCAACTGAGCTAACTGATCAATTCAGTGATTGACTAAATTCAACACACCTGGTCTTCCAGGTCGGTTAATTCAAAAACATGAAGTGGCCACTGGCACTCCAGGATCAGGGGTGTCTACCCCTGTCGTATAGCATCGAGTCAAACAGGGTAAATGTATGGTCATTCACTGGTGCAGTTAGTAGAGCATTTGTGAGTAGTGATTTGTGCAGATCTGAGGGCAGGGCTCATGCTATGGTGGGAGGGGCGGTAAGAGCAGTCAACAGTGCCATGCAGTCATTGCAAACATCCCAATCATCCCACCCTCCCATTCCCCCCCAAAAAATCACGTAACCTGTATGATGAGACTGGAAGGGGACAATGAAAAAAATCATTATAATTCCCAGTGTCATAACATCATCTTCCCTATCGAGACTTCACTATAACACCTCATCCTTCCCTATAAACACATCATCCCTAATGGGCTTTAAATAATGGGCTTCATAACCAAAAAGTAGTATGGAAAAGTCAAGATGCCCTAACAAGCCCTAAGTAGGCTAATCAACATTTTATAATCTAACCTAAAACACATATGAGAACTATAGTACCTAACCAGTAGAGCTTTCAAGACTGGGTAATGAACTGTGGTGAGACTGTGGGGTTCTTTCCTTAACTTCTTCGAGATAGGGGGCGCTCTTAATTTTTGGATAAAAAACGTTCCCATTTTAAACAAGATATTTTGTCACGAAAAGATGCTCGACTATGCATGTAATTGACAGCTTTGGAAAGAAAAAACTCTGACGTTTCCAAAACTGCAAAGATATTATCTGTGAGTGCCCCAGAACTAATGCTACAGGCGAAACCAAGATGACATTTCATACAGGAAATGCCCCAGATTCTGAAGGCGCTGTGTTCCAATGACTCCTTATATGGCTGTGAATGCGCCAGGAATGAGCCTGCCATTTCTGTCGTTTCTCCAAGGTGTCTGCAGCATTGTGACGTATTTGTAGGCATATCATTGGAAGATTGACATAAGAGACTACATTTACCAGGTGTCCGCCCAGTGTCCTTTGTTGAAATTGCTGCGTAATCTACAAGCTGCACGCACGCAGTCATCAAGCTGCACGCTGCAAGCAGTCAGTGATTGAGAGGAGAGAGGAGAGAGAGGCTTCCACGAACGATATATCATGAAGAGATATGTGAAAAACACCTTGAGGATTGATTCTAAACAACGTTTACCATGTTTACGTTTACCACTATGGAGTTAATTTGGAAAAAAGTTTGGCGTTATGACTGAATTTTCGTTTTTTTTTTTTTTAAACGGAGCGATTTCTCCTGCACAAATAATCTTTCAGGAAAAACTGAACATTTGCTATCTAACTGAGAGTCTCCTCATTGAAAACATCCGAAGTTCTTCAAAGGTAAATTATTTTATTTGAATGCTTTTCTGGTTTTTGTGAAAATGTTGCCTGCTGAATGCTAACGCTAAATGCTACGCTAAATGCTACGCTAGCTATCAATACTGTTACACAAATGCTTGTTTTGCTATGGTTGAGAAGCATATTTTGAAAATCTGAGATGACAGTGTTGTTAACAAAAGGCTAAGCTTGAGAGCTAGCATATTGATTTCATTTAATTTGCGATTTTCATGAATAGTTAACGTTGCGTTATGGTAATGGGCTTGAGGCTGTAGTCACGATCCCGGATCCGGGATGGCTCGACGCAAGAAGTTAAGTGCCTCGCTGTGTCTGTGTGTGGATCTCATCTATTTCTCTGTGATCAGGATATATACACCCGGTCCTCAGGGTTCCTGTGCAATGGGTCTAATTTGATTCAGTCTCTCAGCCATAGAAATGTAATTCCTCCAAGTTCATCTAGCATGGTTGGCCTTAACATATCTACTGCTACCAGGACAAATACACTTGGCTTTCTGTCAGTCACACACACACACACACACACACACACACACACACACACACACACACACAACTACATCCATGCTGGCATACACACAACGCTGGCAAATGCGACAACACTCACACATGTCTGCCCTCTCAACTTCTATTCCTCAATCTCCTCGCTATCAGTCTCTCTGTATCTCCTCGCTATCAGTCTCTCTGTATCTCCTCTCTATCAGTCTCTCTGTATCTCCTCGCTATCAGTCTCTCTGTATCTCCTCGCTATCAGTCTCTCTGTATCTCCTCGCTATCAGTCTCTCCTCGCTATCAGTCTCTCCTCGCTATCAGTCTCTCTGTATCTCCTCGCTATCAGTCTCTCTGTATCTCCTCGCTATCAGTCTCTCTGTATCTCCTCGCTATCAGTCTCTCTGTATCTCCTCGCTATCAGTCTCTCTGTATCTCCTCGCTATCAGTCTCTCTGTATCTCCTCGCTATCAGTCTCTCTGTATCTCCTCGCTATCAGTCTCTCTGTATCTCCTCGCTATCAGTCTCTCTGTATCTCCTAGCTATCAGTCTCTCCTCACTATCAGTCTCTTTCTCTTGTCTTCAGGGATTTAAACCAGTGGCTTGGTATCTAAACCTAGAGGGAAGGCAGAGGACAGGGACAGCCCGGTCTCTAGAGGGAAGGCAGAGGACAGGGACAGCCCGGGTCTCTAGAGGGAAGGCAGAGGACAGGGACAGCCCTGGTCTCTAGAGGGAAGGCAGAGGACAGGGACAGCCCTGGTCTCTAGAGGGAAGGCAGAGGACAGGGACAGCCCTGGTCTCTCATGTCATCCAGACCAGCATCATCCAGTGGCTTGGCTTCCCATGTGGACAGACAGAGTTAGAGAGCAACAGCCTCAGAGATTAGAGCAGGGCAGAGGGGGAGGAGGAGAGAGGACTACCAGCTGGGAGGAAGAGGAGGCGAGAGGACGACAACAAGAGGGGGGAATGAGGGAGGACAGAGGGGGAGGAGGAGAGAGGACGACAACAAGAGGGGGGAATGAGGGAGGACAAGAGGGAAGAGTTGAGTTAAGGGTGAAAAGAAAAAAGGTCAGTGGAGAGAAAGACAGAGGGATGAGGCAAAAAAAAGGAGATGACAGATGAGTAGGAAAGGAGGAGGCAGAGCTGAACAGAGTGCTGTCAGCATCCAGTACAACAGAAGTCATTGAGTCTTGAAGGAACAGTTTGAGAGGGATGTCTGGTCTGATGTACAGAGCCTTCAGAATGTATTCACACCCCTTTACTTATTCCCCATTTTGTTGTTACAGCCTGAATTCAAAATGGATTCAATTGATAAAATATTTCTCAACCATCAACACACAATAACCCGTAATGACAAAGTGAAAACATGTTTACAAAATTTAGCAAATGTATTGATAATAAAATACAGAAATATCTCATTTATACACAGTACCAGTCAAAGGTGTGGACACGCCTCCTCATTCCAGGGCTTTTATTTTTACTATTTTCTACATTGTAGAATAATAGTGAAGACATCAAAACTATGACATAACACATATGGAATTGTTAGGAGAATTATGTTCCCAATGTTCATAACCCAATTCAATTATACTACTCAGTCTGCAACCTAGAATTTGTAAGATACTGGTTGAATGAAACAGACGGAGGCCCAGCTAAAATAGTCAAAAAGCGCTGGTCTGTTGTACAAAACCATTCATTTTATACAGGCTTCTCACGCACACATTCACACAAACATTAGCACACAATGTCCTGCTACCCAGCCGACAAAGATTAGGGGAATCCGTGAGACTTACTCCCCATCCTCCATCAAGATAGGGAGACCCTGGGAAGAACTCTCAGTGGCCCCAGCCAAGGTCGGCAGTGAATCCTGTTCAGACAGTCTGTCTATTATAGTATCTTATTAAAAACAAACTACACACATGGAATATATAATTCTACTGACTAAAACCACACACACATCGTTAGAATCTCATGATTCTAATCAATTTCATACGATCATATGGTTTCAGGGTGGAATATTCTAATCATTCATATGAACATATAAATCCCATTATCAGGGATCATGTGGGAAAAAAGCGTTAAACAAATTGATTGATTCTTCAAAGTCGCCACCATTTGCCTTGATGACAGCTTAGAATCAAGACATGCTTGAAAATATAGCGAGTGGTACTCGTGTTGGATTTGCCCCAAACGTATCATACATTATTGCTTTGCCACATTATCTACAGTATTACTTTAGTGCGTTGTTGCAAAAATGTTTTGAAACATTTGTATCCTGTACAGGCTTCCTTTTTTTCATTCTGTCAATTGGGTTTGTGTTGTGGAGTAACTACAATGTTGATGCATACTCAGTTTTCTCCTATCACAGCCATTAAACTCTAACTGTTTTGAAGTCACCATTGGTCTCATGGTGAAATCCCGGAGTGGTTTCCTTCCTCTCCGGCAACTCAGTTTAAGGCACCTACATCTTCGTAGTGTCTGTGCACCATCATAAGTGTAATTAATAACTTCACCATACTCAAAGGGATATTCAATGTCTGGAAAACCTCCCTGGTGTTTGTGGTTGAATATGTCTCTGAAATTCACTTCTCAACTGAGGGACCTTATAGATAATTGTATATGTGGGTTACAGAGATGAGGTAGTCATTCAAAAATCATGTTAAACATTATTGCACACAGAGTGAAACTTATTGTGTGACTTGTTAAGAACATTTTTACTCCTGAACTTTAGCTTTCCATAACAAAGGGACTGAATACATATTGACTCAGGACATTACAGCTTTTCATTTATGTGTAAAACATAAACATCCTCAAAACATAATTCCACTTTGACATTATGGGGTATTGTGTGTAGGCCAGCGACACAACATCTCCATTTAATCCGTTTGCAGGCTGTAACAACTACATGAGGCAAAAGTCAAGGGGTATGAATACTTTCTGAAGGCTCAGTCAGTCTGTTTATGGTCTGGTGCAGACCGTTACTAGGTTGGCAGTCTAGACATTTACATTTACATTTAAGTCATTTAGCAGACGCTCTTATCCAGAGCGACTTACAAATTGGTGCATTCACCTAGACTGTGTCTGTCAATTAAATGTAGGTTAGTTAGATACAAATTGTTCTGTCCAGTATGGATACAGTGTGTCCGGTTGTCAAAATGACGTGTGTGCGTGTCAATATGGGTCACACACACACACACACACGAAGCCTTTCACCCGCCTGTTCATATCTGTTTTGCCTTTGTCTATTCCACCGCTCCCCATGGTAACATCCTGGCAGCAGCCAATCAGAGAGCTGCCTGAGGGGGCCGAATGCAAACGCAGGATGATTATTTCAGGAGCTCCCGACTGCACCTGGCTCATTTCATTTGCAAATTAGAGTTGTGGACGGGGGTGGGGGGGATGGCAGAAAGGGTTTAACAATGGCAAGTCTCAAAATTCTACTTGGACAATTTAACTTTCGCTCATCTTACTTCTCCTGTCACTTTTTAAACGAGGCCTGTTTTTTTATTTATTTAACTAGGCAAGTCAGCTAAGAACAAATTCTTATTTACAATGTCAGCCTAGGAACAGTGGGTTAACTGCCTTGTTCAGGGGCAGAAGACAGATTTTTACCTTGTCAGCTCGGGGATTCGATCTAGCAACCTTTCGGTTAGTGGCCCAATACTCTAGGCTACCTTCCTCCCCTACACTCTAACCACTAGGCTACCTGCCTCCCCTACACTCTAACCACTAGGCTACCTGCCGCCCCTACACTCTAACCACTAGGCTACCTGCCGCCCCTACACTCTAACCACTAGGCTACCTGCCGCCCCTACACTCTAACCACTAGGCTACCTGCCTCCCCTACACTCTAACCACTAGGCTACCTGCCTCCCCTACACTCTAACCACTAGGCTACCTGCCTCCCCTACACTCTAACCACTAGGCTACCTGCCTCCCCTACACTCTAACCACTAGGCTACCTGCCTCCCCTACACTCTAACCACTAGGCTACCTGCCTCCCCTACACTCTAACCACTAGGCTACCTGCCTCCCCTACACTCTAACCACTAGGCTACCTGCCTCCCCTACACTCTAACCACTAGGCTACCTGCCTCCCCTACACTCTAACCACTAGGCTACCTGCCTCCCCTACACTCTAACCACTAGGCTACCTGCCTCCCCTACACTCTAACCACTAGGCTACCTGCCTCCCCATCAGGGTCAGTAGAATAACTGGCTCTGTAATTGGCTCCGTGTCTCTCTCGTCTCAACTGAACCAGGCGACGTGTCGGAGACAGTCTATCAAAGTTCTTCATTTTTATTTAACCTTTATTTACTTAAGGGGTGTATTTATTTAAAGGAAAACGGATTCATCTGAAAGTCCGTCTGGATGAATGAGGTCGCCCTGCAACTAGAGTTCAAAGAGGAGAAGAGGAATGAGAGGAAGAAGGAGGGAGAGGAGGAAAGGCTGTGTTTGGCTTCCCAGTGTCTCTACTCACCTTGAGGTCGCGGTGGACCACGCCCGTCTGGTGGCAGTGGAGCACAGCCTCGAGGATCTGCTGAATGCAATGACTGCATGCAAACACCAGGGGGCGTAGGTTATTGATGAGCTCACACTCACTGTCTGTGACATGCGCTCTGCTTGAGACTGGGGAGGGCAGCAGTGGTGGTGGGGATGATTGAGTGGTCTTTACTATCTCTCTCCCCCCCAACTACCACCCCTTGACCACTAGCACCCCAGTATAGAGAATTTATTTACCCAATTGGATGGGATTGCCTTGAATATAAGAGAAAGGCAAGGTGGTAGAGATTATAATAAGTGAATGAGGCTATAAGATTGGCCAGACATAATTTATGCAAAAGTATGTTCTGATTGCATCATTAAGAACCAGGACATCTGGCTATGACATCATCACCCACCCGCTATCCCCCCGGGTCATAAAACAGAAGTGGTGTTAACTCCCCGCCAGCTGTGAGCTCGACCCTGGGGAGGGAGTAGGGGGAGGTGAATGTATTGATACTATTTCACCTCAACCCTCCCACCAAAACAAAAAGGGGCTTATCAAATCCCCCAGGACCTAGACTCACAGCAGACGTTCTCCCAGGACCCAGACTCACAGCAGACGTTCTCCCAGGACCCAGGCTCACAGCAGGCGTTCAAGGCAGAGAGCCGAGGACCGGGAAAGAGATTCTACATGCATATCGTTTGTTTACAGAGGAGGGCAAGGTGAGCTGGTGTCACCTCATCTCCCTGCCGCCCCAGCCCCCTGGTGGGTCACCTGACCTCAGCCACAAGTAGTGATTGGTGGAGGGGTGGGGGTCAGGGTGGCTGGGAATGGAAGAGAGGAGGAAAGCTGCTTGTGTGGGTAGTAGGTAAGGGGGGTTGGTGATTGTTAATTTGTGGTGGAATTCGGGCGGGAGGGCAGGCGGGCAAGGGGCGGGCATGGTGCCAGCATAGTCTCTGTGTTGTGTACTAACCTTCATGTCCCTGTGAACTATACCACTTTGGTGACAATGATTTACACTTTCTAGAATCTGCTGTATGCATTGGCTGTGGAGGAGAGAGACAAGGCCAGAAGAAGCAAGGGAGGACGAGAGAACATAAGGGAGGACGAGAGAGAACGCAAGGGAGGACGAGAGAGAACACAAGGGAGGACGAGAGAGAACACAAGGGAGGACGAGAGAGAACACAAGGGAGGACGAGAGAGAACACAAGGGAGGACGAGAGAGAACACAAGGGAGGACGAGAGAGAACACAAGGGAGGACGAGAGAGAACACAAGGGAGGACGAGAGAGAACACAAGGGAGGACGAGAGAGAACACAAGGGAGGACGAGAGAGAACACAAGGGAGGACGAGAGAGAACACAAGGGAGGACGAGAGAGAACACAAGGGAGGACGAGAGAGAACACAAGGGAGGACGAGAGAGAACACAAGGGAGGACGAGAGAGAGAACACAAGGGAGGACGAGAGAGAACACAAGGGAGGACGAGAGAGAACACAAGGGAGGACGAGAGAGAACACAAGGGAGGACGAGAGAGAACACAAGGGAGGACGAGAGAGAACACAAGGGAGGACGAGAGAACACATCAGAGAACAGAAAAATGGACAGCAAAACTAAAATAATATAAAAATAAACAATTCAAGAGAGAAGTAGAGTCAAGTTCACATTTTGTTCTACCTCAAACTTTGGAAAGTGGTAAATCCATTTCTGTCACAATAATTATAAATCATTGACTTCCAATACCAGAAATGGCAAAAGATTTTGGCAATGAGGCCCTTTATCTACTTCCCCAGAGTCAGATGACCTAGTGGATAAAAATGTTATGACTGCGTGCAGTTTGAAGGAAGCTGCTAACTAGCTCTAGTGCAATTGCTAACTGACGTTAGCGCAACGACGAAGTCGATGGGTATCTGCTAGCATGCTAGACTTCCAGTAACTGCTTTAACCCTAGTTAGCATTTGCTCGCAAAACTACCTCCAACTTCCTTCATGCAAATGGTATCCATGAGTTCATCGGACTCTGGAGAAGGAGATTCAATGCCAAAATCCCCAAATATCCTTTTAAATTGAAAAGTACTTTTTGATATGAGTAGAAGCAGTCAGACTAGAATGAGAGGATTTCAAACTCTCAGGTCATTGTTTGTTAATGAACAATGCTATACAAGCAGACATAGAAGGTACTGTATAGATGTGCAGCCTGGTGATGGGAGAGCAACAGATGAAAAACAGAAGATTATCTGTATAAGATACATTACAGAGAGCACACACAGATATAACACAGACACCATAACCACTACAGCAACAACGAGAGGGAGGGTGTATACAGTAACACACCTATAGATTATTCACAGTTACAAACTACTATAATTGCTCATTATAGTGTGTGTGTGTGTGTGTGTGTGTGTGTGTGTGTATGCGTGTATGCGTGTGTTATATATAAACAGTACATTTATCATTGTCCTCATTAAATTGTGGCATTTTGAAACTAACTCTAATGATGAAAAATCCTCAACCCAAATACATTCTCTATAATGTGTGGTTTCAGGTCCACTGACATGTGTTTGACTAGACCAGGAACATAGCTGCTGTGAAGAAGGTGTGTCAGTACTATGCTACTGCTACTCACTGTTTATTATCTATACATAGTCACTTTACCCCTACCTACATGTACACTGCTGCTACGGTCTGTTTATTATCTATACATAGTTACTTTACCCCTACCTACATGTACAAATTACCTCAACTAGCCTGTACCCCCACACATTGACTCTAACGGTACCGGTACCCCCTGTATATAGCCTCGTTATTGTGATTTTATTGTGTGCATTTTTTAATATTTTCTTAACTCTTCTTGAACTGCACTGTTGGTTAAGGGCTTGTAAGTAATGTTTCACGGTAAGGTCTACACTGTTGGTTAAGGGCTTGTAAGTAATGTTTCACGGTAAGGTCTACACTGTTGGTTAAGGGCTTGTAAGTAATGTTTCACAGTAAGGTCTACACTGTTGGTTAAGGGCTTGTAAGTAATATTTCACTGTAAGGTCTACACTGTTGGTTAAGGGCTTGTAAAGTAATATTTCACTGTAAGGTCTACACTGTTGGTTAAGGGCTTGTAAGTAATATTTCACAGTAAGGTCTACACTGTCGGTTAAGGGCTTGTAAGTAATATTTCACAGTAAGGTCTACACTGTCGGTTAAGGGCTTGTAAGTAATATTTCACTGTAAGGTCTACACTATCGGTTAAGGGCTTGTAAGTAATATTTCACGGTAAGGTCTACACTGTTGGTTAAGGGCTTGTAAGTAATATTTCACGGTAAGGTCTACACTGTTGGTTAAGGGCTTGTAAGTAATATTTCACAGTAAGGTCTACACTGTTGGTTAAGGGCTTGTAAGTAATATTTCACTGTAAGGTCTACACTGTCGGTTAAGGGCTTGTAAGTAATATTTCACTGTAAGGTCTACACTGTCGGTTAAGGGCTTGTAAGTAATATTTCACAGTAAGGTCTACACTGTCGGTTAAGGGCTTGTAAGTAATATTTCACTGTAAGGTCTACACTGTCGGTTAAGGGCTTGTAAGTAATATTTCACTGTAAGGTCTACACTGTCGGTTAAGGGCTTGTAAGTAATATTTCACTGTAAGGTCTACACTGTCGGTTAAGGGCTTGTAAGTAATATTTCACGGTAAGGTCTACACTGTCGGTTAAGGGCTTGTAAGTAATATTTCACAGTAAGGTCTACACTGTCGGTTAAGGGCTTGTAAGTAATATTTCACAGTAAGGTCTACACTGTCGGTTAAGGGCTTGTAAGTAATATTTCACAGTAAGGTCTACACTGTCGGTTAAGGGCTTGTAAGTAATATTTCACTGTAAGGTCTACACTATCGGTTAAGGGCTTGTAAGTAATATTTCACGGTAAGGTCTACACTGTTGGTTAAGGGCTTGTAAGTAATATTTCACGGTAAGGTCTACACTGTTGGTTAAGGGCTTGTAAGTAATATTTCACAGTAAGGTCTACACTGTTGGTTAAGGGCTTGTAAGTAATATTTCACTGTAAGGTCTACACTGTCGGTTAAGGGCTTGTAAGTAATATTTCACTGTAAGGTCTACACTGTCGGTTAAGGGCTTGTAAGTAATATTTCACAGTAAGGTCTACACTGTCGGTTAAGGGCTTGTAAGTAATATTTCACTGTAAGGTCTACACTGTCGGTTAAGGGCTTGTAAGTAATATTTCACTGTAAGGTCTACACTGTCGGTTAAGGGCTTGTAAGTAATATTTCACTGTAAGGTCTACACTGTCGGTTAAGGGCTTGTAAGTAATATTTCACTGTAAGGTCTACACTGTCGGTTAAGGGCTTGTAAGTAATATTTCACTGTAAGGTCTACACTGTCGGTTAAGGGCTTGTAAGTAATATTTCACTGTAAGGTCTACACTGTCGGTTAAGGGCTTGTAAGTAATATTTCACTGTAAGGTCTACACTGTCGGTTAAGGGCTTGTAAGTAATATTTCACTGTAAGGTCTACACTGTCGGTTAAGGGCTTGTAAGTAATATTTCACTGTAAGGTCTACACTGTCGGTTAAGGGCTTGTAAGTAATATTTCACTGTAAGGTCTACACTGTCGGTTAAGGGCTTGTAAGTAATATTTCACTGTAAGGTCTACACTGTCGGTTAAGGGCTTGTAAGTAATATTTCACGGTAAGGTCTACACTGTCGGTTAAGGGCTTGTAAGTAATATTTCACTGTAAGGTCTACACTGTCGGTTAAGGGCTTGTAAGTAATATTTCACGGTAAGGTCTACACTGTCGGTTAAGGGCTTGTAAGTAATATTTCACGGTAAGGTCTACACTGTTGGTTAAGGGCTTGTAAGTAATATTTCACGGTAAGGTCTACACTGTTGGTTAAGGGCTTGTAAGTAATATTTCACAGTAAGGTCTACACTGTTGGTTAAGGGCTTGTAAGTAATATTTCACAGTAAGGTCTACACTGTTGGTTAAGGGCTTGTAAGTAATATTTCACGGTAAGGTCTACACTGTTGGTTAAGGGCTTGTAAGTAATATTTCACAGTAAGGTCTACACTGTTGGTTAAGGGCTTGTAAGTAATATTTCACTGTAAGGTCTACACTGTTGGTTAAGGGCTTGTAAGTAATATTTCACGGTAAGGTCTACACTGTTGGTTAAGGGCTTGTAAGTAATATTTCACTGTAAGGTCTACACTGTTGGTTAAGGGCTTGTAAGTAATATTTCACGGTAAGGTCTACACTGTTGGTTAAGGGCTTGTAAGTAATATTTCACAGTAAGGTCTACACTGCTGGTTAAGGGCTTGTAAGTAATATTTCACAGTAAGGTCTACACCCTTGCTGTATTCGGTGCATGTGACTAATAAAGTTGTATTTGATTGGAGTCTGTGTGAGTCTGACCTGGCATCTGCTTCGCTGTAGTACTCTCTGGCTACGATATCCTCAAACAGCTCCCCACCAGTCACCCTGGAAGAGATGGGAAAATGAGACATTGTTCATTCCAAGCGAGAAGTTGGGAAAACAGCGGGAGACCCGGAGAACAGTGTTGCAATTAGCTATGCAAATCTGCCATTCAGGCATCTTCAAGGAATAGAGAGAAAGGATATGAGACATAAAAAGATGTCATGAATTAAACAAAAAGACAATTATGCTTGTGCTTTCTGATCATTAGAATAACACAATCCAATGGTGTTAGAATCTCAACATTTATTGTTCACACTAGATTGGAATGCTGTGTATTTTACAATGAGCTAAATGTCCCAAATTCAAAGTGTTATTTCAAGGAACTGGGCAACTCAGGAGATGGGAATGTAACCACTCTTGGCACAACACCAGACTAATATTTGTTCAGTGCGCACACACTTAGTATTAGCCTAAGACATCATTTCATGGTAAAGGTTATAGGGAACTGAAGGTCACAACAGTTCATCTCGAAGACTTCAGGTTTGACCATGCAAATATCACTCCAAGACAATTTGTTTCCGATTTTAGCGTTTCTATTTTTAATTCCCATTCATTTGATAAAGTAGTCCCTCCTGTTTGTGTGTGAATTTAGTTTCTCTTTTCGCCCATGCATCATTTTCTGTTCCTAAATGTATACCACTGTTGCACAATACATGCATCATTTTCTGTTCCTAAATGTATACCACTGTTGCACAATACATGCATCATTTTCTGTTCCTAAATGTATACCACTGTTGCACAATACATGCATCATTTTCTGTTCCTAAATGTATACCACTGTTGCACAATACATGCTATTTTTTATCTTTATGTAAGCTCTATTGTTACGTATCAAAGATTTGTCCCAAGTCATTGTCCCCAAAACTCTATCCAGACAACCTTTCTCTGGGCCTACTGTCACATCCGACAAACCACAGGCATTCTCGCAAATGCTTTCAATTTGTTCCACATAACGCATTAGTAAGAAGTGGTCGTTCATTGAATGGAGGAACACATTAAAATATAAAATGGCAGGCAGGTGGATATAATAAAAGTATTTTAAAATGTACCTCTTCTATTCACGGTCAATGTGATTTAGCCTCACTGCAGTTTTATTGTTTGTTGTCATTCTTTACTTGGTTAAAAATAGAGGAAAGCTTTCATCCCTGATCTGATACTTAAAAAATAAAAAATAAATGTAACAGCCCATTAGTCAAATGAAATGCAGCAATTAAAATATATTGGAACTGATTTCCCCTTCCAGCTATCAAATAAAACACTGCCAAACTGCTACCAACACACAACAGACTGGTAGAGAGAGAGGAAGTCATGGTCTTCTTCTGAAGTTATATTGTTCTGTGTGTCAAAAATGTTTGAAATATGGAGCCAATATGCGATGGTGACAGAGTATAGAGAGAAACGAGAGCGAGAGAGAGAGACAGAGAGAGAGAGAGACAGAGAGAGAGACAGAGAGAGAGAGACAGAGAGAGAGACAGAGAGAGAGAGAGAGAGAGAGAGACAGAGAGAGAGAGAGAGAGAGAGCTGCAGTGAAGGAACACGGTAATCAAATCCCTCAGGTCAGGGTTCAAACTGATTTATAAGAGGCTAGGCAAACAAAAGTCTAAATCATACTGTAATATGTCCCCTTTAGACCAGATGACTCAGATGTCCTCAACAAACTCTGGGGCAGTTGTAGGCTTGAACTTCGGTCTGAATACTTATGTAAATAAGGTATTTTTTATTTTGAATACATTTGCAAACATTTCTAAAAGACTGTTTTGTTATGATTTTAAAAAAATAATGTTTTAATCAATTTTAGAATAAGGCTGTAATTTAACAACATTTTGAAAAAGCCAGGCCCACCCACCGGGGAGCCAGGCCCAGCCAATCAGAATGAGTTTTTTTAACTTTAGATTCTCTGGCAACAGCTCTGGTGGACATTCCTGCAGTCAGCATGTCCATTGAACACTCTCTCAAAACATCTGTGAAATTGTGTTGTGACAAAACTGCACATGGCCTTTTATTGTCCCCAGCACAAGGTGCACGTGTGTAATGATTATGCTGTTTAATGAGCTTCTTAATATACCACATCTGTCAGGTAGATGGATTATCTTGGCAAAGGAGAAATGCTCACTAACAGGGATGTAAACAAACTTGTGCACAAAATATGAGCATATGTAACATTTCTGAGATCTTTTATTTCAGCTCATGAAACCAGCACTTTACATGTTGCGTTTATATTTTTTGTTCAGTGTATATGGCTTTTTTTCAAGCTTGACCAGCTCTGAACCAATGGGAAGTGTAATGCACCCTTTTCCATTGGTTATGTAAATTCCCCAGAAGGGAGCAGTGAAGTGACAAGAGAACAGAGAAAAGAAAGAGCGAGTTGATGGAGAGAAGACGGTGAGAACAGATGCTAAGAGAGGTCATCTACGGAGCTGTGTTAGTTATTCCCAAACCTGGAGAGATTCTAGAGACACACACACACGGACAAAATATAATTAGTATTCAGGTTTACCTAACAATGACTACATTTACAGTGTGCATACAACCAAGGAACATGGTGTAGCAAAGAGCTGAGTACACAGTACTCATACAGTGCACAGTACTCATACAGTGCACAGTACTCACAGTACTCACAGTACTCACAGTGCACAGTACTCACAGTGCACAGTACTCACAGTGCACTCATACAGTACACAGTACTCATAGAGTACACCGGTACATACAAACATCAGTGATTCCTGTGTAGTGTTATAATATCCATTGGCGCGCACACACACACACACCCACCCACCCATTGAATAAGATCATTCTGTAATAAAGCAGTAATTGAGAGTGTGTTGGGGAGGAGAGCAGGGGGAGTGAGGACATGAAACAGATGGAGGAGGACGACGACACCGGGGGGAACATGCCCGCTGCTAATCTCCCATGATGCCCCACTGACAGGAGGACAATGCCGTCCTGCAATTTGCACTGGTGGAAATGTTCGCCAGCTTTGTTTACCTTACCTAAACTCATGCCCTGTGCGCGCGCGTGTGTGTGTGTGTGTGTGTGTATTTGAAGAGTTACACTGTGTCTACAGTGATCAGATTTCTTCTCTTAGTCTCTTCTAAATTTGGGTTAGATTGATTAAACCCAAATAACCTATTCACTTTTGAAGTAAGAATAGTTTCTAAATCCAATAACACTGCAGGCCTACTGAACTAGGTGTTTAAGGATACTGTACATATCTTAGAAAGCCACGAAGAAATTGCATTGTTTCTGGTCACTGTAGGACATTGTGGCTGAAGCCATGTCTTGCATACACCACTGGTCAGATGGTTGGGGTCGACGGTGGGTTATACACCACTGGTCAGATGGTTGGGGTCGACGGTGGGTTATACACCACTGGTCAGATGGTTGGGGTCGACGGTGGGTTATACACCACTGGGTTGGGGTCGACGGTGGGTTATACACCACTGGGTTGGGGTCGACGGTGGGTTATACACCACTGGTCAGATGGTTGGGGTCGACGGTGGGTTATACACCACTGGGTTGGGGTCGACGGTGGGTTATACACCACTGGGCGGATGGTTGGGGTCGACGGTGGGTTATACACCACTGGTCAGATGGTTGGGGTCGACGGTGTGTTACACCACTGGTCAGATGGTTGGGGTCGACGGTGGGTTATAAACCACTGGGTTGGGGTCGACGGTGGGTTATACACCACTGGTCAGATGGTTGGGGTCGACGGTGGGTTATACACCACTGGTCAGATGGTTGGGGTCGACGGTGGGTTATACACCACTGGTCAGATGGTTGGGGTCGACGGTGGGTTATACACCACTGGTCAGATGGTTGGGGTCGACGGTGGGTTATACACCACTGGTCAGATGGTTGGGGTCGACGGTGTGTTACACCACTGGTCAGATGGTTGGGGTCGACGGTGGGTTATACACCACTGGTCAGATGGTTGGGGTCGACGGTGTGTTACACCACTGGTCAGATGGTTGGGGTCGACGGTGTGTTATACACCACTGGGTTGGGGTCGACGGTGGGTTATACACCACTGGTCGGATGGTTGGGGTCGACGGTGGGTTATACACCACTGGGTTGGGGTCGACGGTGGGTTATACACCACTGGTCAGATGGTTGGGGTCAACGGTGTGTTATACACCACTGGTCAGATGGTTGGGGTCGACGGTGGGTTATACACCACTGGTCAGATGGTTGGGGTCGACGGTGTGTTATACACCACTGGTCAGATGGTTGGGGTCGACGGTGTGTTATACACCACTGGTAAGATGGTTGGGGTCGACGGTGGGTTATACACCACTGGTAAGATGGTTGGGGTCGACGGTGGGTTATACACCACTGGTAAGATGGTTGGGGTCGACGGTGGGTTATACACCACTGGTCAGATGGTTGGGGTCGACGGTGTGTTATACACCACTGGGTTGGGGTCGACGGTGGGTTATACACCACTGGTCAGATGGTTGGGGTCGACGGTGGGTTATACACCACTGGGTTGGGGTCGACGGTGGGTTATACACCACTGGTCAGATGGTTGGGGTCGACGGTGGGTTATACACCACTGGGTTGGGGTCGACGGTGGGTTATACACCACTGGTCAGATGGTTGGGGTCGACGGTGTGTTATACACCACTGGTCAGATGGTTGGGGTCGACGGTGGGTTATACACCACTGGTCAGATGGTTGGGGTCGACGGTGGGTTATACACCACTGGTCAGATGGTTGGGGTCGACGGTGGGTTATACACCACTGGTCAGATAGTTGGGGTCGACGGTGGGTTATACACCACTGGTCAGATGGTTGGGGTCGACGGTGTGTTATACACCACTGGTCAGATGGTTGGGGTCGACGGTGTGTTACACCACTGGTCAGATGGTTGGGGTCGACGGTGTGTTATACACCACTGGGTTGGGGTCGACGGTGGGTTATACACCACTGGTCGGATGGTTGGGGTCGACGGTGGGTTATACACCACTGGTCAGATGGTTGGGGTCGACGGTGGGTTATACACCACTGGTCGGATGGTTGGGGTCGACGGTGGGTTATACACCACTGGGTTGGGGTCGACGGTGTGTTATACACCACTGGGTTGGGGTCGACGGTGGGTTATACACCACTGGTCGGATGGTTGGGGTCGACGGTGGGTTATACACCACTGGGTTGGGGTCGACGGTGGGTTATACACCACTGGTCAGATGGTTGGGGTCAACGGTGTGTTATACACCACTGGTCAGATGGTTGGGGTCGACGGTGGGTTATACACCACTGGTCAGATGGTTGGGGTCGACGGTGTGTTATACACCACTGGTCAGATGGTTGGGGTCGACGGTGTGTTATACACCACTGGTAAGATGGTTGGGGTCGACGGTGGGTTATACACCACTGGTAAGATGGTTGGGGTCGACGGTGGGTTATACACCACTGGTAAGATGGTTGGGGTCGACGGTGGGTTATACACCACTGGTCAGATGGTTGGGGTCGACGGTGTGTTATACACCACTGGGTTGGGGTCGACGGTGGGTTATACACCACTGGTCAGATGGTTGGGGTCGACGGTGGGTTATACACCACTGGGTTGGGGTCGACGGTGGGTTATACACCACTGGTCAGATGGTTGGGGTCGACGGTGGGTTATACACCACTGGGTTGGGGTCGACGGTGGGTTATACACCACTGGTCAGATGGTTGGGGTCGACGGTGTGTTATACACCACTGGTCAGATGGTTGGGGTCGACGGTGGGTTATACACCACTGGTCAGATGGTTGGGGTCGACGGTGGGTTATACACCACTGGTCAGATGGTTGGGGTCGACGGTGGGTTATACACCACTGGTCAGATAGTTGGGGTCGACGGTGGGTTATACACCACTGGTCAGATGGTTGGGGTCGACGGTGTGTTATACACCACTGGTCAGATGGTTGGGGTCGACGGTGTGTTACACCACTGGTCAGATGGTTGGGGTCGACGGTGTGTTATACACCACTGGGTTGGGGTCGACGGTGGGTTATACACCACTGGTCGGATGGTTGGGGTCGACGGTGGGTTATACACCACTGGTCAGATGGTTGGGGTCGACGGTGGGTTATACACCACTGGTCGGATGGTTGGGGTCGACGGTGGGTTATACACCACTGGGTTGGGGTCGACGGTGGGTTATACACCACTGGTCAGATGGTTGGGGTCGACGGTGGGTTATACACAACTGGTCAGATGGTTGGGGTCGACGGTGGGTTATACACCACTGGTCAGATGGTTGGGGTCGACGGTGGGTTATACACAACTGGTCAGATGGTTGGGGTCGACGGTGGGTTATACACCACTGGTCAGATGGTTGGGGTCGACGGTGGGTTATACACCACTGGGTTGGGGTCGACGGTGGGTTATACACCACTGGGCGGATGGTTGGGGTCGACGGTGGGTTATACACCACTGGTCAGATGGTTGGGGTCGATTATATTGAAAGAAACATTGTACTTACAAGTCAAAGACCAGGTAGTGGAATCCCTCCTCTGATATGCTGTCATGGAGCCTCACTGTGTGAGAGAGAGCGAGAGGAGGGGGGAGGGGATGAGAGCGAGCGGGGATGATGAGAGCGAGTGAGAGGGGAATGGGATGAGAGCAAACGAGTGAGAGAGAGGGATGAGAGGAAGAGAGAGAGAAAGCAAAAGTCTGATTAGAAATTATGCCCTTCAGACGGAACCATTTAGTCATCCAGTCGGTGTGTGTGTGTCTGTGTAGCCCGCTGCTTGGCTGTGTGTGTGTGTGTGTCTGTGTAGCCCGCTGCTTGGCTGTGTGTGTGTGTGTGTGTGTGTGTAGCCCGCTGCCTGGCTGTGTGTGTGTGTGTGTGTGTCTGTGTAGCCCGCTGCTTGGCTGTGTATGTCTATGTGTCTGTGTAGTCTGCTGCTTCACTGCAAGTGTAGTCTGCTGCTTGGCTGTGTGTGTGTGTGTGTATATATAGTCTGCTGCTTGTGTGTGTGTAGTCTGCTGCTTGTGTGTGTGTGTGTGTGTGTGTGTGTGTGTGTGTGTGTGTGTGTGTGTAGTCTGTGTGCCAGGCAAAGAAAATTGAAAAAAGTCAGTGAGGAAGAGAAACTCATCCATTACACAAATGACCCTGATTTAAACGTCCTCACTCCTGCCTGACTCAATTGAACACAATACAGCAGGGTTCACACCAATGGTACTACACATCCCAAACTTGTTCAATGGACATTTCCTTTAATGTGTCAGCAGATGTCTTGTTGATGTATTGTGTCATACCAGCCCACTTCCCAACACATCAATCAATAACGGACGCTTAACCACATCAATAGCACGTCCTATAGCGTACAAAACGTTTCCATATGACAGAGACATCATACAGGGCGTATCAATGCTTCCTGTTGAAATATGACCCCGTTGAGAAGTGAACTGTATTTGGAGCAGTCTGCCTCGATACATGTCGTTATATAACCCCGATGTCCTATAGTCTAAACATGAAGGGTTCACAACCAGGGTTCTTCTTAGATCCTCAAAGTTCTCTGAAGAACCTTAGAAAATTGCCCCCCCAAATAGGTTCTTCCAAGAACCCCGTAGGTGGGGTTCATCGAGGAACCTCAGTTGGTGGGGGTTCTTGCAGGAACCGAACTGTCCAACAGAAACATTTTGATTTGAATTTAAAAGGACAGCAGGTACAGGCACTGAACTGAACATTGTAAAGATCAATATAAAAAGGTTTGTCCCTTGTGTGATCTAAATTGATATTGTTTTATGATGATCCCATCTGTCTTTTCATATTTGTGCAAATCTTTCTTAAAACAGAAAATGGACACAATTGAATGAATATCAAATCAACAAATAGGTAAGAACGTGGGTATGTGTACGCTATAAGAACATGTTGAAGGCTATAAGAACATGTTGAAGGCTATAAGAACATGTTGAAGGCTGTAAGAACATGTTGAAGGCTATAAGAACATGTTGAAGGCTGTAAGAACATGTTGAAGGCTATAAGAACATGTTGAAGGCTGTAAGAACATGTTGAAGGCTGTAAGAACATGTTGAAGGCTGTAAGAACATGTTGAAGGCTATAAGAACATGTTGAAGGCTGTAAGAACATGTTGAAGGCTATGTTGAAGGCTGTAAGAACATGTTGAAGGCTGTAAGAACATGTTGAAGGCTGTAAGAACATGTTGAAGGCTATAAGAACATGTTGAAGGCTGTAAGAACATGTTGAAGGCTATAAGAACATGTTGAAGGCTGTAAGAACATGTTGAAAGAACATGTTGAAGGCTATAAGAACATGTTGAAGGCTAAGAACATGTTGAAGGCTGTAAGAACATGTTGAAGGCTATAAGAACATGTTGAAGGCTGTAAGAACATGTTGAAGGCTATAAGAACATGTTGAAGGCTGTAAGAACATGTTGAAGGCTATAAGAACATGTTGAAGGCTGTAAGAACATGTTGAAGGCTGTAAGAACATGTTGAAGGCTGTAAGAACATGTTGAAGAACATGTTGAAGGCTGTTGTTGAAGGCTATAAGAACATGTTGAAGGCTATAAGAACATGTTGAAGGCTGTAAGAACATGTTGAAGGCTGTAAGAACATGTTGAAGGCTGTAAGAACATGTTGAAGGCTATGTTGAAGGCTGTAAGAAGAACATGTTGAAGGCTATAAGAACATGTTGAAGGCTATAAGAACATGTTGAAGGCTGTAAGAACATGTTGAAGGCTGTAAGAACATGTTGAAGGCTGTAAGAACATGTTGAAGGCTATAAGAACATGTTGAAGGCTATAAGAACATGTTGAAGGCTGTAAGAACATGTTGAACATGTTGGGCTGTAAGAACATGTTGAAGGCTGTAAGAACATGTTGAAGGCTGTAAGAACATAAGAACATGTTGAAGGCTATAAGAACATGTTTGAAGGCTATAAGAACATGTTGAAGGCTGTAAGAACATGTTGAAGGCTGTAAGAACATGTTGAAGGCTAACATAAGAACATGTTGAAGGCTATAAGAACATGTTGAAGGCTGTAAGAACATGTTGAAGGCTATAAGAACATGTTGAAGGCTATAAGAACATGTTGAAAGAACATGTTGAAGGCTGTAAGAACATGTTGAAGGCTAAGAACATGTTGAAGGCATGTTGAAGGCTAAAGAACATGTTGAAGGCTATAAGAACATGTTGAAGGCTGTAAGAACATGTTGAAGGCTGTAAGAACATGTTGAAGGCTGTAAGAACATGTTGAAGGCTGTAAGAACATGTTGAAGGCTATAAGAACATGTTGAAGGCTATAAGAACATGTTGAAGGCTATAAGAACATGTTGAAGGCTGTTGAAGAACATGTTGAAGGCTATGTTGAAGAACATGTTGAAGGCTGTAAGAACATGTTGAAGGCTATAAGAACATGTTGAAGGCTGTAAGAACATGTTGAAGGCTGTAAGAACATGTTGAAGGCTGTAAGAACATGTTGAAGGCTGTAAGAACATGTTGAAGGCTGTAAGAACATGTTGAAGGCTGTAAGAACATGTTGAAGGCTAAGAACATAAGAACATGTTGAAGGCTATAAGAACATGTTGAAGGCTGTAAGAACATGTTGAAGGCTATAAGAACATGTTGAAGGCTGTTGAAGAACATGTTGAAGGCTGTAAGAACATGTTGAAGGCTGTAAGAACATGTTGAAGGCTGTAAGAACATGTTGAAGGCTGTAAGAACATGTTGAAGGCTGTTGTTGAAGGCTGTAAGAACATGTTGAAGAACATGTTGAAGGCTGTAAGAACATGTTGAAGGCTGTAAGGCTGTAAGAACATGTTGAAGGCTGTAAGAACATGTTGAAGGCTGTAACATGTTGAAGGCTGTAAGAACATGTTGAAGGCTGTAAGAACATGTTGAAGGCTGTAAGAACATGTTGAAGGCTGTAAGAACATGTTGAAGGCTGTAAGAACATGTTGAAGGCTATAAGAACATGTTGAAGGCTGTAAGAACATGTTGAAGGCTATAAGAACATGTTGAAGGCTATAAGAACATGTTGAAGGCTATAAGAACATGTTGAAGGCTGTAAGAACATGTTGAAGGCTGTAAGAACATGTTGAAGGCTATAAGAACATGTTGAAGGCTATAAGAACATGTTGAAGGCTGGCTGGGTGCAGATGACTGAACTGCTCACTTTTGTGTCCGTGTCTGCAGGTATACAGACACGGAGGCGTACAAAGGTCTGTCAATTGGTATTGGTGTGTTATGGAGATCACATGTAGTATCCTCTTCCCTTTCCTCTTCAATGAATATCCCACAGGCCTCTACGTTATGGACTTATAGGGGTTTCCTCACAGTTTCAATCTGAAGAACCCCTAAAGGATCCTCCAGGAACCGTTACTGATTTACAGCATCTTAATGGGCTACACGGGTCACCATGCAGGAAACAGACCGTCAGGTGTTACCGTCTTTCAATTGGTCAGCAGGACAGGCCGAGTGGTCACCATGCAGGAAACAGACCGTCAGGTGTTACAGTCTTTCAATTGGTCAGCAGGACAGGCCGAGTGGTCAGCAGGCCAGGCCGAGTGGTCAGCAGGCCAGGCCGAGTGGTCAACAGGACAGGCAGAGTGGTCAGCAGGCCAGGCCGAGTGGTCAGCAGGCCAGGCCGAGTGGTCAACAGGACAGGCCGAGTGGTCAGCAGGCCAGGCCGAGTGGTCAACAGGCCAGGCCGAGTGGTCAGCAGGACAGGCCGAGTGGTCAACAGGACAGGCCGAGTGGTCAACAGGACAGGCCGAGTGGTCAACAGGACAGGCCGAGTGGTCAGCAGGCCAGGCCGAGTGGTCAGCAGGCCAGGCCGAGTGGTCAGCAGGCCAGGCCGAGTGCAGCAGGCCAGGCCGAGTGGTCAGCAGGCCAGGCCGAGTGGTCAGCAGGCCAGGCCGAGTGGTCAGCAGGACAGGCCGAGTGGTCAACAGGCCAGGCCGAGTGGTCAACAGGCCAGGCCGAGTGGTCAACAGGCCAGGCCGAGTGGTCAGCAGGACAGGCCGAGTGGTCAGCAGGACAGGCCGAGTGGTCAGCAGGCCAGGCCGAGTGGTCAGCAGGACAGGCCGAGTGGTCAGCAGGACAGGCCGAGTGGTCAGCAGGACAGGCCGAGTGGTCAACAGGCCCAGCCAAATCTCGGTTCTAATTCTTAGGGTTTTGGGTCTCTGAACAGGTGTCGCACACACCCAGCTATTTTGGCCTGATCCTCTGCACAGATGAACACAACCCTTGGAGAGGGATGACCATGAGGAGACCTTGCCATGGTTGGTATGTTAGGTTTATATGGTACAACCAATTAGCCAGCCATCAGTGTAATTAACACACAAGAGGAAAACGACTTCCCTGGGTGACATTATACAGATGGATGAGGGAGAGAGAGATGGGGGTGAGAGAGACTGGGGAGGGGGGAAAGGAGTTGGAGAAAGGGTAAGGTAGAGGTCAGGGAAAAATAAAAATGGCCAGCGTAAAGCATGATAGAGGGAGGAGAAAGAGGACAGGAATCCCCTTGGGTCCCAGTCGGAGATAACATCCCGCCTCCGAGGCATCTAATGAAGCAATCGCTTACACTCACCAGCCAATCAGAGAATGAAACCGAGACGGATGACCTCAAAGTAGGATGGATGGATGGATGTTCAGACAGAGTAAAGATGGCATACTGTAGCAATATGGGAACTTCCTTCGTTACACTCTTAGAAGAAAGAAAAAAAAGGTGCTATCTAGAACCAAAGAGGGTTCTTTCGGCTGTCCCCATATCAGAACCCATTGAAAAACCCTTGTTGGTGCCACTTAGAACCCTTTTGGTTCCAAGTAAAACAGTGTTGGGCTCCACATACAAGCCTTTTCACAGAGGGTTCTACATGGAACCCAAAATGGTTCTACCTGGAACCCAAAATGTTTCTCCTATGGGGACAGCTGAAGAACCCTTTTGTAACCCTTTTTTCTAAGTGTAGAATCACTTGGGTTATTATCTCTATAGCTAGGACCTTGAAGGGTAGGGTTTGAGACATCACCCTATGAGGGTATGGTATGAAACCTGACAGATTATTTAGACACTCAATAGGCAGCACAGTAATCCATCATGCTAGGCATTCACGTTATCCTGTTTGATCTGACAATTCATCTTGATGGTTGTATAGTCGTCTCAAATAAAACTGTGTGAACTCAGTGTTACTCTGTATCCTGATCCCTCTTTTGACGAACCTAAAGAATATTTAAAGGGCAGCTTTTTTGTAACGTTGCAAAAAATGTGAAACTTTTTGTTCTAAAATTTAGCAGAAAAGCTCATCCATGCTTTTGTCACTTCTAGATTAGACTACTGCAATGCTCTACTCTCCGGTGACCCGGATAAAGCACTAAATAAACTTCAGCTAGTGCTAAACACGGCTGCAAGAATCTTGACTAGAACCCCAAAAATGTATCATATTACTCCAGTGCTACCCGCTCTACACTGGCTTCCTGTTAAGGCGAGGGCTGATTTCAAGGTTTTACTGCTAACCTACAAAGCATTACATGGGCTTGCTTCTACCCATCTCTCCGATTTGGTCCTGCCGTAAATACCTACACGTACGCTACGGTCACAAGACGCAGGCCTCCTAATTGTCCCTAGAATTTCTAAGCAAACAGCTAGAGGCAGGGCTTTCTCCTATAGAGCTCCATTTGTATGGAATGGTCTGCCTATCCATGCGAGAGACGCAGACTCGGTCTCAACCTTTAAGTCATTACTGAACACTCATCTCTTCAGTAGGTCCTATGATTGAGTGTAGTCTGGCCCAGGAGTGTGAAGGTGAACGGCAAGACACTGGAGCAATGAACCGCCCTTGCTATCTGTGCCTGACAGGCCCCTTTATCTCCACTGGGATTCTCTGCCTCTGACCCTATTACGGGGGCTGAGTCACTGGCTTACGAGTGACCTTCAATGCCGTCCCTAAGAAGGGTGCGTCATGTCATGCCTTTTTTTCCCGCTATACACAACTTGAGTGGGTTGAGTCACTGAAGTGATCTTCCTGTCCGGTCTTGCGTACCCTCGGGCTTGTGCACTGGAGGAGATCTTTGTGGTCTCCGGGTAGTAAAGATGGTGGTCTTTTTATATCCCTCTAGTGGTGTGGGGTGGCAATAATAATAGCTCCAGGACTGAGAACTGAGACACATGCGCGCCCCCCCCCCCCCCATATCATCGTCTTGTTCTTCCGCCCCCCTCATCCTTCTCTTCCCGGGAAAGAACAAACAGTGTGAAAACAACCACACCAACACCCAGTGTGGTCGTCAAGTCTTACAGTGCCTTGGCCTCCGTGTCTCCCTTGGCAGCCCGCAAGGGACTGGGAGAACGTGGGCGAGGTCTGGTTTTAAACAGACTTTCAATGTTTATTTACCCAGGATCCACCTAAAAATGGCTTTGGGGCGTATCAAGGTTGGTTACCTTCAAAATGGGGATAGCCTACATGGGAGTGTGTGGAGGTGGGGGTTTATCCCTGAGGCGTGAGATATCTTGGGGATGGACACATTGCTGTTTTACCAGGCAAAAGGCCGGTCCTTTCTAACTCTTTTTTATTTTTTTTTGCCATGGATGATGGGACAGTTTCTTTGGCACAGTGGGCTGGCCAGGACTGAGACAGACGGTCAAGTGTGTGTGGGCGCGCGCCCGCATGTGTATTATGCAATAACAGTGTGATTGTCTTACTGCTACCAGTGAAGTGCCAGCTGGTATCATCGGACATGGCTCCAGTGTCCTGAAACACCACCCCCGTCTCAGTCTCCAGTATCTATGCTGCAATAGTCTGTGCGCCAGGGGCTTGGGTCAGTCTGCCCTATCTGGTGTGTATTCCTATCTGCTGTGAATTCCTATCTGGTGTGTATTCCTCCAGTATTCCTACTTGGTGTGTTTTCCTCCAGTATTCCTACCTGCTGTGTATTCCTCCAGTATTCCTACCTGGTGTGTATTCCTCCAGTATTCCTACCTGGTGTGTTTTCCTCCAGTATTCCTACCTGGTGTGTTTTCCTCCAGTATTCCTACCTGGTGTGTATTCCTCCAGTATTCCTACCTGGTGTGTATTCCTCCAGTTCCTATTCCTTCCTACCTGGTGTGTATTCCTCCAGTATTCCTACCTGGTGTGTATTCCTCCAGTATTCCTACCTGGTGTGTATTCCTCCAGTATTCCTACCTGGTGTGTATTCCTCCAGTATTCCTACCTGGTGTGTATTCCTCCAGTATTCCTATGGTGTGTATTCCTCCAGTATTCCTACCTGGTGTGTATTCCTCCAGTATTCCTACCTGGTGTGTATTCCTCCAGTATTCCTACCTGGTGTGTATTCCTCCAGTATTCCTACCTGGTGTGTATTCCTCCAGTATTCCTACCTGGTGTGTATTCCTCCAGTATTCCTACCTGGTGTGTATTCCTCCAGTATTCCTACCTGGTGTGTATTCCTCCAGTATTCCTACCTGGTGTGTATTCCTCCAGTATTCCTACCTGGTGTGTATTCCTCCAGTATTCCTACCTGGTGTGTATTCCTCCAGTATTCCTACCTGGTGTGTATTCCTCCAGTATTCCTACCTGGTGTGTATTCCTCCAGTATTCCTACCTGGTGTGTATTCCTCCAGTATTCCTACCTGGTGTGTATTCCTCCAGTATTCCTACCTGGTGTGTATTCCTCCAGTATTCCTACCTGGTGTGTATTCCTCCAGTATTCCTACCTGGTGTGTATTCCTCCAGTATTCCTCCAGTATTCTATTCCTACCTGGTGTGTATTCCTCCAGTATTCCTACCTGTGTGTATTCCTCCAGTATTCCTACCTGGTGTGTATTCCTCCAGTACCTGGTGTGTATTCCTCCAGTATTCCTACCTGGTGTATTCCTCCAGTATTCCTACCTGGTGTGTATTCCTCCAGGTGTGTATTCCTCCAGTATTCCTACCTGGTGTGTATTCCTCCAGTATTCCTACCTGGTGTGTATTCCTCCAGTATTCCTACCTGGTGTGTATTCCTCCAGTATTCCTACCTGGTGTGTATTTCCTCCAGTGTGTATTCCTCCAGTATTCCTACCTGGTGTGTATTCCTCCAGTATTCCTACCTGGTGTGTATTCCTCCAGTATTCCTATCTAATAATAATAATAGCTCCAGGACTGAGACACATGGCCACCCAAACCACTCTTCCTCCAATGGTCTCCCACGTTATATATTTTATCGCCAAGTCTTCTCATCGATAGACAAACAAAATGCCCCCCCCCCCATATCATCGTCTTGTTCTTCCGCCCCCCTCATCCTTCTCTTCCCGGGAAAGAACAAACAGTGTGAAAACAACCACACCAACACCCAGTGTGGTCGTCAAGTCTTACAGTGCCTTGGCCTCCGTGTGTCTCTTGGCAGCCCGCAAGTGACAGGGAGAACGTGGGCGAGGTCTGGTTTTAAACAGACTTTCAATGTTTATTTACCCAGGATCCACCTAAAAATGGCTTTGGGGCGTATCAAGGTTGGTTACCTTCAAAATGGGGATAGCCTACATGGGAGTGTGTGGAGGTGGGGGTTTATCCCTGAGGCGTGAGATATCTTGGGGATGGACACATTGCTGTTTTACCAGGAAAAAGGCCGGTCCTTTCTAACTCTTAAAAAAAATGTTTTGCCATGGATGATGGGACAGTTTCTTTGGCACAGTGGGCTGGCCAGGACTGAGACAGACGGTCAAGTGTGTGTGTGGGCGCGCGCCCGCATGTGTATTTTGGAATAACAGTGTGATTGTCTTACTGCTACCAGTGAAGTGCCAGCTGGCACATTGAACAGAAAGAGGAGAGGGATTAAATGTGAAGGAGAGCGAAGATGTTAAAAGGGTCAAGGACAGGAGAGTGGAGGACAGGAGAGTGGAGGACAGGAGAGTGGAGGACAGGAGAGTGGAGGACAGGAGAGTGGAGGACAGGAGAGTGGAGGACAGGGGAGTGGAGGACAGGGGAGTAGAGGACAGGAGAGTAGAGGACAGGAGAGTGGAGGACAGGAGAGTGGAGGACAGGAGAGTGGAGGACAGGAGAGTGGAGGACAGGAGAGTGGAGGACAGGAGAGTGGAGGACAGGAGAGTCAAGGACAGGCGAGTGGAGGACAGGCGAGTGGAGGACAGGGGAGTGGAGGACAGGGGAGTAGAGGACAGGAGAGTGGAGGACAGGGGAGTAGAGGACAGGAGAGTGGAGGACAGGGGAGTAGAGGACAGGAGAGTGGAGGACAGGAGAGTGGAGGACAGGAGAGTGGAGGACAGGAGAAAGTGAGGAACTGGTGGTGGAACACTGATTCACAGATGTTAGACTTGTACAGTATTTGACTAACCGATATTGGGGTGCTTGAGCAGACGACAAATCCTGGCCTCTCTTTCCAGCTTCTGGTGATCTATAGGAGAGACAAAACAGAAGGTGTCAGTCTTTGAGGCACACACACACACACACACACCTTAACCCCAAGGACTGTGGGATTCTCTCACATTGTAGTTATGGAGTTAGTGTTATCTTCTCTTGGGTTGTAAGATAAGAAGCCTGATACTGTTCTACTCCGGTTTTCACATAACAGTGACCACGCTAACAGTGACCACGCTAAAAAAGGTATTCCATGTGGCTTACGTGTTCCATTCCCAGACGCCAAAGTAGCGTAAATGATACACAACGCCAAAGTAGCGTAAATGATACACAACGCCAAAAGTACAAACAGATTAATGATCTGTAAATCCAGTAGGGTCAGATTACAGTCCAGTTTCCTGATACCAGAGGAATTGCTACAATACTACAGTAAATCCCATCACTTTCACCTTGCAGCAGAATGAGATGAAGGGTCACCATAACTTCCCAATCCAACATGATTCATTAGGAACTAGATGAAGGGTCACCATAACTTCCCAATCCAACATGATTCATTAGGAACTAGATGAAGGGTCACCATAACTTCCCAATCCAACATGATTCATTAGGAACTAGATGAAGGGTCACCATAACTTCCCAATCCAACATGATTCATTAGGAACTAGATGAAGGGTCACCATAACTTCCCAATCCAACATGATTCATTAGGAACTAGATGAAGGGTCACCATAACTTCCCAATCCAACATGATTCATTAGGAACTGGATGAAGGGTCACCATAACTTCCCAATCCAACATGATTCATTAGGAACTAGATGAAGGGTCACCATAACTTCCCAATCCAACATGATTCATTAGGAACTAGATGAAGGGTCACCATAACTTCCCAATCCAACATGATTCATTAGGAACTAGATGAACGGTCACCATAACTTCCCAATCCAACATGATTCATTAGGAACTAGATGAAGGGTCACCATAATTTCCCAATCCAACATGATTCATTAGGAACTAGATGAAGGGTCACCATAACTTCCCAATCCAACATGATTCATTAGGAACTAAATGAAGAGTCATAACTTCCCAATCCAACATGATTCATTAGGAACTAGATGAAGAGTCATAACTTCCCAATCCAAAATGATTCATTAGGAACTAGATGAAGAGTCATAACTTCCCAATCCAACATGATTCATTAGGAACTAGATGAAGGGTCATAACTTCCCAATCCAACATGATTCATTAGGAACTAGATGAAGGGTCATAACTTCCCAATCCAACATGATTCATTAGGAACTAGATGAAGAGTCACCATAACTTCCCAATCCAACATGATTCATTAGGAACTAGATGAAGGGTCACCATAACTTCCCAATCCAACATGATTCATTAGGAACTAGATGAAGGGTCACCATAACTTCCCAATCCAACATGATTCATTAGGAACTAGATGAAGGGTCACCATAACTTCCCAATCCAACATGATTCATTAGGAACTAGATGAAGGGTCACCATAACTTCCCAATCCAACATGATTCATTAGGAACTAGATGAAGGGTCACCATAACTTCCCAATCCAACATGATTCATTAGGAACTAGATGAAGGGTCACCATAACTTCCCAATCCAACATGATTCATTAGGAACTAGATGAAGGGTCACCATAACTTCCCAATCCAACATGATTCATTAGGAACTAGATGAAGGGTCACCATAACTTCCCAATCCAACATGATTCATTAGGAACTAGATGAAGGGTCACCATAACTTCCCAATCCAACATGATTCATTAGGAACTAGATGAAGGGTCACCATAACTTCCCAATCCAACATGATTCATTAGGAACTAGATGAAGGGTCACCATAACTTCCCAATCCAACATGATTCATTAGGAACTAGATGAAGGGTCACCATAACTTCCCAATCCAACATGATTCATTAGGAACTAGATGAAGGGTCACCATAACTTCCCAATCCAACATGATTCATTAGGAACTAGATGAAGGGTCACCATAACTTCCCAATCCAACATGATTCATTAGGAACTAGATGAAGGGTCACCATAACTTCCCAATCCAACATGATTCATTAGGAACTAGATGAAGGGTCACCATAACTTCCCAATCCAACATGATTCATTAGGAACTAGATGAAGGGTCACCATAACTTCCCAATCCAACATGATTCATTAGGAACTAGATGAAGGGTCACCATAACTTCCCAATCCAACATGATTCATTAGGAACTAGATGAAGGGTCATAACTTCCCAATCCAACATGATTCATTAGGAACTAGATGAAGGGTCACCATAACTTCCCAATCCAACATGATTCATTAGGAACTAGATGAAGGGTCATAACTTCCCAATCCAACATGATTCATTAGGAACTAGATGAAGGGTCACCATAACTTCCCAATCCAACATGATTCATTAGGAACTAGATGAACGGTCACCATAACTTCCCAATCCAACATGATTCATTAGGAACTAGATGAAGAGTCACCATAACTTCCCAATCCAACATGATTCATTAGGAACTAGATGAAGGGTCACCATAACTTTCCAATCCAACATGATTCTTTGGAAACTAGATAAATGGTCAGTGAATGGAACTGAATGGCCTGTTGGAACAGTAGTGTTATGTAACTCTGTGCTTTACACACAAACACAACGGACGGATATCGTCGCTCTGTATTCACCTTTACCTTCGCTCCTTTGTTTACGTGTTTGGATCATTCACCAGGTGTCTTAAGAGTGGAGCTACTAGGCTGATGTCAGTGAACTTGGCAGTCCACTGTGAAATCTGGTTCCCCCCCACTTCAGGGAAGAGTAATGTTAGCATGCACTTCTGGTGAGCTCATCTAGACAGAGTATTTTTCACACGGTTTATATTCATCATGCTGCCAACAGGATATCAGGCCACTGCAACACTTCGAGCTGCTCAACGACCACTTTGCAATAATAACACTTCCATGTGTGAATTAAATGTGACGCGAGTTAATTGAGATGTCAACATCAAGTGCTATTCATTTCAACACGATACCGGTACCTCAACTGGTACCCCAGGGAACATTCTCATTTACTAAAAGGGTAAGTATTTGAAAACCACTTAAACATTTAAATTCATCAAGGTTATTCACTACTGCAATTCCTCCAGGTGTTGCTTTCATCTTTCATGTGGCCGACCTCTGCGACCAGTCAATTATTTGACTTGAATAAATTCAGCCGACAGAACCAGGAAATGAACCAAATTTCAAGTGTAGCGCGGCGTGTCCTTCACAGATAAATCAAAAGTGGTTTGACAAAAGTTGTGGTAAATAGCCACATGGTAGCCCTGAAACCAAGAGGAGAGCTCATTTTGAATTATTTTTGAACCCCAATTCTTTTTGAACCCCAATTTGAAGAATTAATGACAGACTCGTTGCCGGCAAGTATGCTGGATTATTAATGCTTGATAAACAAGTTTGGCATAACGACAAAAGGTTACCTGAGGGACGCTGTGTGAGTGAGTCAGAGGTAGACAGAGTGTTCGGGACAAAGGGTTAGGAGAGCGCAGGGGGTTATAAATAAATTAAAAGGCAGGGTACGGGGCCTGAATGTTTATGTTACATGTAGGCAGGATTGGGGGTCAATTCAATTTAAATTCCAGTCAATACAGAAAGCAAACCAAATTACAATTCAAAACTGTCTTCATTGAAAAGCATTGAAATGTCAGTGTACTTCCAGAATTGACTGGAATTACAATGGAATTGACTAACCCTGTAGGTAGGCCTTTGTCAACATGTGCAGAGTTGAAGATCCCCTTTCTTGCTGTGACATTTGAAATGTAAAGTAAAAGTGAATAAAGGAAGTGGTTCATGTTCAGGTTAGATACATGTGTTGTGTTCGGTGTATCCATGTGGAATTCCAAAGGCATCGCCACAGGCAATTCTATAAGGGGTGCACTGCCATCTTTCACCTGCAGGGTGCGCTCAATAGTTCAGAACAGGTGGACAGGCAGGTATTTCACCTGCAGGGTGCGCTCAATAGTTCAGAACAGGTGGACAGGCAGGTATTTCACCTGCAGGGTGCGCTCAATAGTTCAGAACAGGTAGACAGGCAGGTATTTCACCTGCAGGGTGCGCTCAATAGTTCAGAACAGGTAGACAGGCAGGTATTTCACCTGCAGGGTGCGCTCAATAGTTCAGAACAGGTAGACAGGCAGGTATTTCACCTGCAGGGTGCGCTCAATAGTTCAGAACAGGTGGACAGGCAGGTATTTCACCTGCAGGGTGCGCTCAATAGTTCAGAACAGGTGGACAGGCAGGTATTGCGAGCGTGTGAGACTGGGTCAATGACCAGATCCTCATCAACTCTCTGGGTTAATGCCAGATCAATGCTACAGATATGTCAGTGAATCTGTGAATCAATCACCACCTTCCGGAGACACCTGAAACCCCACCTCTTTCAGGAATACCTAGGATAGGATAAAGTAATCCTTCTCACCCCCACCCCTTTAAAAGATTTAGATGCACTATTGTAAAGTGGCTGTTCCACTGGATGTCTTAAGGTGAACGCACCAATTTGTAAGTCGCTCTGGATAAGAGCGTCTGCTAAATGACTTAAATGTAAATGTTAAATGAATGTGTGTGTGTGTGTGCCTAGGTCTCATCTGAGCCATATTGGACCATGTCTGATCCGTTGTGAGATTATTCTAGAGACCACATGCTATTTTTAGGACCTATGATGCATTTGTGCAGCTCTAATCCACAGTCAGACGTAAACTTCACAGGGCCTGGAAGCTTTCCCATCCAATCTGACTCAAATGCCATAATCCTACACACACCAATCAGATGTCTATTCACAGCAGCCACATTTCCATTTCTCCAATCAGGTTTGCTTTTACAGGCCTGTAATCTGTGCTCCTCCAATCAGATGTGCTTTTCTATGGTAGTAATCCCTGCTATAAATAAATCAAATTTGACTTGATTTGATTTACTTGAGCCAGATGTGATGCGGTATCCTCGCTAATGAGCTCTCCAATCACGTCTTGTTTTACAAACGTCTAATCCCAAATCGCACCAATCAGATGTGCTTTTACAGGGCGGTAATCCCGATCGCCGGGCGGACTTTGGCGTGCTCCCATTCTCTCCCGTTGCCCCCTTTCTCATCCCAAGGCGGCATGCTCCCAATCTGTGACGTAACAGGATTTACAGCTGCTTACTCTCCTCCGTCTTCTTAATCATCATCATCATCATATTCTGACCCCATTCTGTTCCATACACCTTTAGTGAGTAGCTCTGGTGAGGATAATGAACTCCATGTTATTATGGTATTTCATTTCCGACATGGGAATTTCAATTGACCTACACAGAGAGACCATGTAAACGTCAATGTTTTCTTTCCCACAAACACTCGACAAAAACATGATTTGCAAGATCGAACTTGAAACCCCTATGTAGTTCCTCAAAACCGACTACCATAAATTATGTCAATCAGATGATGCATTTGGTCTGCAGCGTCATAAATGTGACACACAAAGAGACGGACTCGCCGTCCTTCTCTTCATTAACAGCTTCAGGTGGAGTGATTTAAAAAATGAGCAACACAACTAAAACCGTGTGGTGTGATTCGCCCCCAGAGCTGACCTATTTAAACGTTCGTCAGCCCCAGATGAGCAGAGAGAGAGAGAATGCTGTCAGGCCTGAGAAACAGGGGCAGCAGCTATTTTCACTGCAATCAACCCCGTCCTCAGTCACGGACATGATGAAAATCATCTGGTACCGCTGCTGCCCTCAGGTCCAGTCGATTCTCAGTCCCCAACGCCTTGAAGAGGCCAATTTAAATCGGTGTCTTGACCTGTTAGGATCATTAATAATGATGATCCTCTTAAGGACATACCCAAATCTAACTGCATGTAGCTCAGGACCGGAAGCAAGGATATACATATTATTGGTACCATTTGAAAGGAAACATATTTAAGTATGTGGAAATGTGAAATTAATGTGGTAAAATATAACACATTAGATCTGGTAAAAGATAATACAAAGAAATCTTTGAAATGCAAGAGAAAGGCCATCATTTATTATTCCAGCCCAGGTGCAGTTCAGATGTTGGCCACTAGACAGCAGCTGTGTATACATGCAAAGTTTTAGACTGATCAGTGAAGCATTGTATTTCTGTTCAAAATGTTGTATCAAGACTGCAAACATGTGCCTAATTGGCCTAGTAACATCTTTAAGTTCATAACTGTGCACTCTTCTCAAACAATAGTATGGTATTCTTTCACTGTAATAGCTAATGTAAATTGGACAGTGCAGTTAGATGAACAAGAATTTAAAGCTTTCTGCTAATATCAGATATGTCTATGTCCTGGGAAATGTTCTTGTTACTTATAAGCTCATGCTAATCGCGTTAGCTCAACTGTCCCGTGGGGGACCCACCGATCCTGTAGAGGTTTTAAAGCGCATTCCCCTCATGCCATTTCTTCCCTACCTGTTGATGCAGAGCTAGGCTGAAGGTGGGGTGTTGTGATGGCTGAAGTAAGCCCAAATGGTGACGAGCTGGGTACAGCATCCTCTTAAAGTTACAGGAGAAAATAAATGGAACCAGGATTCCCAAACCCCACTTCCTCTCCTTCTTCTGGGCGACTTCACACCAGACTGTCGGCCTTGGCAGCACAGTCAGACTGATTTAAATAGGGAGCCAATTATTTTCTGGAGACAGGCAGCGAGAAGAATAAAATAAATAAAAGGACAAAAAAGAAAAACAGCTCAACATTAAAAGCGAGACAGGAAGTTTGTGCAAGTCACCCTGAAAGTATCAGAGGATCCAGGGTAGTCCCTCATTAGAAGAACGCTTCAAAAGCAGACTGGTCCATTAAAATAAAATGGGCCATCATTTATCGCAAGAAGACATCGTCTTTACAGCACTTTGTAAGAGAAACAGATAGCCTGAATTAATTGCCATTGAAACTGGGCCACAGCATGGCCGGGCTTATAAACCCGATAACGTGGCAGTGAAGAGTGAAGAGTGAAGCACACGGCTGTATAGCCGACAACACACGATTACACACAAATGTTCCTCTTAAATGACATGCTGACCGCACCGCTCACATCGCCTGCGTGAGCGTTACAAAACAAATTTAAACATGTTATTCAATAATTGCGTGCACCAACCAAAGAGCGTCTGCGTTGCCAAGCACTAAAATAGAAGTCAGTTCTATTTGTGACGCTTTATAGAAGCAGATACCCACGGGCCATCTCATTGGTTTTACCCACCTGGGTGATTGAAAGATGAACTGAGTTCACGTGGTAACTATAACAGTTAGATGCCAATCGCCATATAAAGTCCAAAGAAGAAAAAGCCTGGAAGGAGATGATGACTAGAGACGATTCAGTTGACTGGTTTATGTGTGGATTAATTGTCAGAGTAGAGGACATTTGTGCATTTCAGGTAAAATAACAACAATATTTAATTCCCAGAACAAATTAGCTAGCAACAGCAAGCTAGCTAAATAGGAAAAATTAGCTAGTAACTGAAAGCTAGCTAGCTAAATTGCCATAATAAAAAATTAAAAAGCTTTTCGACCAGTGCAAAAATTAATATAATTGGTTCAGAGTTTGTTTTGATATTTTAACCTGCGTGTCTTGACAGCTTTTGGTGTGGAGACAAAATCAATTTGCGCACCATTGCGCCCGGACGGTTTGGGTATGGTGTTAAATTTTCTACGGAACTTTTTTACAATTTATAAATACAAAAAAAAAAAAAAAGAGTCTGCCAAACCCTGTCCGGCTAGATTGAACGATATGCATCTTCTAGAGCTCTATTGATGGGACAGGCACTTGTCAAAGTGTGCGATGACAGTGAAACACTACTGGTTTGAAAGTCTGTCTGTCCGCCTCCTCTGTGTGTGTGTGTGTGTGTGTGTGTGTGTGTGTGTACACTCTGTGGTTGCAGTCAAATGTCTTTACGCGGAGGGAGAGAGCATGATGCTCCTTCGTCTATGTGAGTCAATTTGCACGTCCCATTCAATGTGGTAATGATGAGTCGAAATCCACTTAAATGAATGTTCCAGAAAACAATAGGCTATTTTCTTTAACGCCACGGAAACGAAGCTCATGCTTCAATGGGGTAGAAGTCCGTGAGTTGTGGTTCTGGATGGCCGGCTAGCAACAATTACAGAAAAACTTCCTAGTGGCTTCTTTCAGCACATTCATTTATTTTATTTTGAGTGTTTCATATGCAGCCACGAAGTGCTGGCGCATAGGCTTACTGTGCTTTGATTGACGAGCAGCGAGCTTGACTAGTTTATAAAAGGTGTTGAACTGACTGAATAAAGTCGATCTCATAAAGCCTTCCCATTCATAACGTAGTTATTTATATACGTCCATCGCATCGGGACAACTAAAAATCTCATTTGTATTGTCGATATGAAGTCCATCAGGACTTGCCAGACAGTGACGTTAAAGTGAGTGACTCTTCAGTATCCTACCGAATCACATCGGTAAAAGAGCTATTCATTTGACTCCCTAATTTGCATACTGGTAGGCTTTTTAGCGATCATCTGCAGAAAAATTATTAAAACAGTAGATGAAAATAGCAAATCCTCCTCACTGCAGGAACAATATGTAGGCTAGCGGAAAGAGACTCACTCTGGTCCAAAATAAGATAAAAGAAAACAGATTGAATTGTTTAAAAAAAGCTAATGATACTTGTATGTTATTTTTAAAGACATTGATCTAGGGATTTAATCAACATGTTGATAATGGACCAGTCAACTGCTGTTTCCTGTGTAGCAAAGGCCATGATTAACACCAGTTTCATTCTTCAGTCATTCCTGTATTGCAGATAGCTGAGAAAATGCCTCTTAAATTGGAAGCTTGAAGCCTGTGGAAGTCAGCAGACTCTTACAAGATTATTTAAGAAGCAATCTGTGGGTCAGTTGTTAATCAAGCAATTTTTAAAATAAATGTTGTTATGCAATTCACAAAAGAGTAGCAAACACCTGTTGAAATTCTTTAATTATTGAACTGATGCCGTTCTCGCTCTTCTCTTTACACGTATGGTCACAAATTAATGGAGCATCTGTTCTGTTTACTTAAGAGACCAATTTTTCCATTTGAAATAGTGCCATCACAATTCTTTTGATTTTAAATGTAACCTTTAATACATTTAAGATCATTTTTGGCACTTTCTGATATAATAAAATACATAATTGTGGCAAATTCATATCTTGCAGTAAAATACTTTACTCTTGAAAGAGAAGACATGTTAAATGTAAAAAATAAAACATTGATGTTTAATGTCCTCTTAGAAAATAGTGCTGATCATATAGGCCTTGGCCTAGACGATATCCAAAACTACTAACAATACGCCGGATTCATACATTCTCACTATTTTAAATTGTAAACAATACCATAACACATTTTTCTAATCTGAGAGGTAAACTCAATAAAGTATTCAATAATTGATGGAATCAAGGCGTTACAATGTGCCACCAAAATAGTGCAAAAGTTCTTACCAAGGGGGACATGCCCCCCCGGGGATCCTGGCTGTCTACTTTGTCTTTTTCTATTTGGCTGACACACACGAAGTCAGGCATTTCCCTCTACCCCTATCCCCTAAAGACCAGAGGCTAGCTCTAGATAGACGGGCACTGGAACGGGCACAGCCTTAGCCTCATGATACAGTGATGATGACTCGGTGATCAAATGAGTGTTTCTATGATGATGTGCTGCTCACCCCAGTGTGTGACATCACAGAAGCCTAAGACCCTCTTTTGCAGATCCATACGCTGGCCACTCTTCAGCTCACACAGACATTATCATCAATATTAATCTGTGCAGCAGATTTTACAGACCCTGGCAGACCAAGGGCAATTATGTGATGAGACCAGAGTCGCGGTAAAGGAGAGAATCTGACAGAATCCCCATCAGAACAGAGACATTAGAGATACAGAATGTAATCCTGGTCAATTCTGCATGCACACCGTGATGGTCAGTGCAACCTACAGTACTTTTAGCCCAATGGACAAAAACAACCATGACTGGAGTTCACACACACATACATGCATAAAAAGGGCCGGGGTGTGGGGGGTCCATATATATAGTATGTCTGTCAAATGAGTCAACTAAATATGGAGAGCAACAGACTTTGCTAGTGTGTGTGGTCTTAGTCAACAAACTCCCGACCCTTGGCAGGAACAGGTAGTCAGTGCACATGTCACTGTAATACCAATGTGTGTCCCCTTCTCTCTCCCTCCCTCTAATCTCCTCAATAAGGGTCTGATTCCCAGGTGCGAGACAGTCTGCTACACTGTTCACTGACTTGTTTATGTGCATACAGTCTCTCTCAGACAGACCCACTGTCAGACATAGGCCCGGAGGACATCCAGGATCAATGAACACAGCCTCCTTAATTAACACAACACTACCTACTATCCAACACAATAGCAGCATTATATTCCATACGGTCTGAATGTTGTTGCCCAGTGTTAAGTTACCCAAACTGTTCTGAGCACATATAGTACCAGTCAAAAGCTTGGACACAGCCACTCATTCAAGGGGTTCTTTATTTTTACTATTTTGTACATTGTAGAATAGTGAAGACATCAAAACTATGAAATTACACATGAAATCATGTAGTAACCAAAAAAGTGATAAACAAATCAAAATATATTTTATATTTGAGATTGTTCAAAGTAGCAACCCTTTGCCTTGACAGCTTTGGCACTCTCAACCAGCTTCACCTGGAATGCTTTTCCAACAGGCTTGAAGGAGTTCCCACATATGCTGAGCATTTGTTGGCTGTGTTTCCTTCACTCTGCGGTCAAACTAATCCCAAACCATCTCTCATTTGGGTTGGGTGATTGTGGACAATGGTATTTTACCAAATAGGTCTATCTTCTGTATACCACCCCCACCTTGTCACAACTGATTGGCTCAAATGCATTGAGATAAGAAATTCCACAAATTAACAAGGCACACCTGTTAATTGAAATGAAGTACAGATGACTACCTCATGAAGCTGGTTGAGAGAATGCCAAAAGTGTGCAAATCTGTCATCAAGGCAAAAGGGTGGCTACTTTGAAGAATCTCAAATATATTTGGATTTGTTTAACACTTTTTTGGTTACGACATGATTCCATATGTGTTTCACTCATCGTTTTGAGGTCTTCATTATTCTACAATGTAGAAAATAGTCAAAATAAAAGAAACACCCTGGAATGAGTAGGTGTGTACAAACTTTTGACTGGTACAGTATGAGAGTATACAAGTGCTAAACCTACAGTGACATAAAATGTTCTGTAATTACCATAATGACAAAGATGGAGGATGCATTAAGGCTACAGGCACATAGACAGTTTTGCCATCAGTATGATGATGATATAACAACAAAGTGTTTTCCCATACCACAGAACGGCCAGGGGGAAATATTATGCAAAACAAGATGTCAACCTGTTTCAGGCAGAGAGAAAGATGGGACACACAGCTACAGCTTTGAATAACAAACAAATGTGCTAGAAAATGAGATGGAGGGATGGCAGGAGATAGGGATGAGGGGGAGAGAGCAGTCAAATATCCTATCTGGAAATGCAGTCAAATATCCTATCTGGAAATGGTTTGTGAGTGGGTGAATAAATGAACAAACAAGAAAATGAGTGAATGAATGAATGAATGAATGAACTAACCAATTAAATGAATGAACATGTTAAAAATAAATAAATGCAGGAGTATGTTATGAAAAAGGCTGAATACGTGTCTGTAGCAGTTGCAGAAATGTCTCTTTCCTAAACCCTGATATTGATCCCCAGTCACATAGAGGCAGGAGAGCTGTCCCTTGTTCAGTATTCAGCTCACACTCAGGTAGTCCGTCTCAGTCGGGCCTCCCCAGGTACAGACACTGAACCCCAGTCCTGCTCCACACACAACTGGCACGCAGATACGTACACCTGCCCAATCCACTTAAAAAGCACACACACAGGTAAGTAAAACAAACACGCTGCCTGGATGCAGCTAAGGCCCTAATCTCCCCTCCATTCTAAAGAGGATCTTCCTCTCTCATCACCCTGAGCCCTGGCCCAAACCGTCACATCGACACAAACCAGACAAGGCGACCAACTCTTTCAAAGACCACACTACACAATAGCAGTGCTGGCTGAAATATGGGAGCGGTGATAACACACCATCCTGACTCGCTGCTTCTCTCGGCTGTGTTGCCAAGGCAGCGAAAATAAAGTGTCGCAAAGGGTGGTCCTTAAGTCTAGACTGCCACTTCCACCTGCAATGTGACAAGACAGCAGGTATCAGAGAGGAGAAAGAGGGAGGGAGAAGAGGAAGGAGAGAGAGATGGGAAAAGAAGCAGAGATAAAAAGAGAAAGGAGGAATGAGTGAGAGCGAATGGAGAGGAGAGAGAGAAGTGGAGATACAAAAACTAGGGCCCTATGAAATCTGTTTTTTTTCAATCGAAAATTCAGTTGTTTTCTCCGTTTTTCCCAGTTTTTCACTCTGAAAATAAAACTAATAGAAACAAAAAAATAAATAAATTGGATGGTCTAAGTCCAAAACAATGCTTAAACCACATTTGAGATCTGGGGGAAATCCTTTTGGGTTTAATAACCCTTCGCACCAGCCAGAGACCGTTGTTATGTTAGCGGTCATGTGACTGCAGAGATTTCAAAACAAATGACCACTGGATTGACACAAATAATCATGATATCATTCTGCCAGGTGGGCATATGCTACTTTGTGGTTAATATTTCATTGAGAAGGTTTTTGGGAAAGCCTTTCCATCCAACAACAGACAGTTATCATTCATCGCTAATGGCTACACAGACTGTAGACATGACATACGAGCACCACACAGACAGGTCCATTCCTGTATCCTTCCAGGAAGTTGCAGGAAAAAAACAAATCACTGATGCATTTTGTTCATGTCTTAAGATGAACTTGGGCAAATGAATGCATTTTCAAATAAGTTCAATACTTTTAGTTGATTTCCTACTAGTTTAAATACATTTTAGAATTTTGTTGAATTCTGTTTTAATGTTTGGGGGGGGGGGGGGGGGGGGGGGGTAGGTGAGGAGGCTGAGTAGTTGCCATACCAGGTAGTGATGCAACCTGTCAGGATGCTCTCAATGGTGCAGCTGTAAAACGTTTTGAGGATCTGAGGACCCATGCCAAATCTTTTCAGTCTCCCGAGGGGGAATAGGTTTTGTCATGCCCCCTTCACGACTATCTTGGTGTGCTTGGACCATGTTAGTTTGTTGTTGTGGACACCAAGGAACTTGAAGCTCTCAACCTGCTCCACTACAGCCCCGTCAATGAAAATGGGGGGTGCGCTCAATCCTCTTTTTCCTGTAGTCCACAATCTCCTTTGTCTTGATCACGTTGAGGGAGAAGTTGTTGTCCTGGCACCACACGGTCAGGTCTCTGACCTCCTCCCTATAGGCTTCCTCATCGCTGTCAGTGATCAGGCCTACAACTGTTGTGTCATCAGCAAACTTAATGATGGTGTTAGAGTCGTGCCTGGCTGTGCAGTCATGAGAGAACTGGGAGTAAAGGAGGGGACTGAGTACGCACCCCTGTGGGGCCCACGTGTTGAGGATCAGCGTGGCGGATGTGTTGCTACCTACCCTTACCACCTGGGGGCGGCCCATCAGGAAGTCCAGGATTCAGTTGCAGAGGGAGGTGTCTAGTCCCAGGGTCCTTAGCTTAGTGATGAGCTTTGAGGGCACTATGGTGTCGAACACTGAGTTATAGTCAATGAATAGCATTCTCACATAGGTGTTCCTTTTGTTCAGGTGGGAAGGGGCAGTGTGGAGTGCAATAGAGATTGCATCTGTAGATCTGTTGGTGCGGTATGCAAATTGGAGTGAGTCTAGTGTTTCTGGGATAGTGGTGTTGATGTGAGCCATGACCAGCCTTTCAAAGCATTTCGTGGCTACAGACGTGAGTGCTACAGGTTGGTATTCATTTAGGCAGGTTACCTTAGTGTTCTTGGGAACAGGGACTATGGTGGTCTGCTTGAAACATGTTGGTATTACAGACTCAGACAGGGAGAGGTTGAAAATGTCAGTGAAGACACTTGCCAGTTGGTCAGCGCATACTCTGAGTACACATCTTGGTAATATATCTGGCCCTGCGGCTTGTGAATGTTGACCTGATTTAAAAAGGTCTTACTCACATCGGCTGCGGAGAGCGTGATCACACAGTCGTCCGGAACAGCTGATGCTCTCATGCATGTTTCAGTGTTACTTGCCTCAAAGCGAGCATAGAAGTTATTTAGCTCGTCTGGTATGCTTGTGTCACTAGTCAAGGTGAGACTGAACATGGACAAGGCGCAGGAGAAACAGAACAAGAGCTATTTGCACACAAAATAACCCGAAGCTAGTTTTAGTTGTTTCCCTAACACTTATATCTTTTCCTCGTTGTCCTCCGAGGTTTACCTCAGTGGAAGCCAACAATATTATACTGTTGGAGTAGTTGGACGCCCTACACTTCAGTGAAGCTCAATAGACAAGGTATGTTAAACTTTGGTTGACATTTGAGAACGCAATAAATTGTAGTTATGCTAAGCTTATAAAAATAAATAAAAGGATCCCGTCCCCCAGAACCAGTGAGTTTGTATCAGTCTGATTTTCAATGCTCTGAGTCGAGGGGAACCAGCTTGAGGTAGGCTATACCTTCCAAAAGGGTTGAAAAGTATCTCCTCTTTAGAGCACTGCGCTAATCGTAGTCTTAGAGTTAGAGCGTTGGGCCAGTAACCGAAAGGTTGCCGGATCGAATCCCCGAGCTGACAAGGCAGTTAGCACACTGTTCCCCGGGAGCGGGAGACATGGATGTTGATTAAGGCAGCTCCCCGCACCTCTCTGATTCAGAGGGGTTGGGTTAAACAGCAGGAAAACACATTTCAGTGCACAACTGCCAAGGTAATCCCCCTTTCCATCAAATGTTCTCACAGTAAAGTGTAACCTGTGTGTTTGCTTGTTTATGTGTCTGTCTCCTACCGGGTTACCTTTAACTCTGCTCCAGTTCTCCAGGACCAAGGGGTTCTGCCGGGTCCACCGGATGTCCTCCATTACCAACCACCCTCCAACTTTTCATTACATCATCAATAGTTACTGTTTTCATGATCTGCTGAGAAAGTTGTTGCTCTATCATACTGGGCACCTAATATGTGAGTTACACAGATGAACTAAACATACTAGCACTGCAAACACAAAGAGAGCAGCAGTGCCTGGACTTTGCAGCCTCCCTCTTCTGAGACTGGCTGCCTGTTGAGAACAAGTGACAGGCAGAACCTCCCACCCACACAGCAACACCACCGCTATATTCCACACACCAGAATTCTGTATTTTAGTCTGATTGCAATGTGAGTGCCCGCCCCCCCCCAAAAAAACTGTGATAAATGAATGACACTTTACTAAAAATAATCCAAGTTTATATTAAAATATTGGCAGGTTGGTTCACAAGGTGTTCATTGTTGTAAGTTATCCTTTGATGGTATTTATTTGTTCCACATTAATCAGTGTTGTATCCTAGGACCCCCACACACACACACACACACACGAAGTCAAAAGTTTACATACACCTTAGCCAAATACATTTAAACTCAGTTCACAATTCCTGACATTTAATCCTAGTAAAAATTAGGTCAGTTAGGATCACCACTTAATTTTAAGAATGTGAAATGTCAGAGTAATAGTAGAGAGAATGATTTCAGCTTTTATTTCTCTCATCACATTCCCAGTGGGTCAGACATTTACATACACTCAATTAGTATTTGGTAGCATTGCCTTTAAAATTGTTTAACTTGCATCAAACCTTCTTAGTAGCCTTCAACAATAAGTTGGGTGAATTTTGGCCCATTCCTCCTGACGGAGCTGGTGTAACTGAGTCAGGTTTCTAGGCCTCCTTGCTTGCACATGCTTTTTCAGTTCTGGCCACACATTTTCTATAGGATTGAGGTCGGGGCTTTGTGATGGCCACTCCAATACCTTGACTTTGTTGTCGTTAAGCCATTTTGCCACAACTTTGGAAGTATGCTTGGGTTCATTGTCCAGTTGGAAGATCCACTTGTGACCAAGCTTTAACTTCCTGACTGATATCTTGAGATGTTGCTTCAATATATCTACATAATTGTGATTCCTCATGATGCCATCTATTTTGTGAAGGGCTCCAGTCCAGCAAAGTACCCCCACAACATGATGCTGACATGCCCGTGCTTCACGGTTGGGATGGTGTTCTTCGGCTTGCAAGCCTCCCCCTTTTCCCTCCAAACATAATGTTCATTATGGGCAAAAAGTTACATTTTTGTTTCATCAGACCAGAGGACATTTCTCCAGAAAGTACGATCTTTGTCACCATGTGCAGTTGCAAACCGTAGTCTGGCTTTTTATGGCTGTTTTGGAGCAGTGGCTTCTTCCTTGCTGAGCGGCCTTTCATGTCGATATAGGACTCGTTTTACTGTGGATATAGATACTTTTGTACCTGTTTCCTCCAGCATCTTCACAAGGTTCTTTGCTGTTGTTCTGGGATTGATTTGCACTTTACGCACCAAAGTACGTTCATCTCTAGGAGACAGAACGCATCTCCTTCCTGAGAGGTATGATGGCTGCGTGGTCCCATGGTGTTTATACTCGCGTGCCATTGTTTGTACAGATGAACGTGGTACCTTCAGGCATTTGGAAATTGCTCCCAAGGATGAACCAGACTTGTGGAGGTCCACAGTTTTTTTCCCCCTGAGGTTTTGGCTGATTTATTTTGATTTTCCCATGATGTCAAGCAAAGAGGCACTGAGTTTGATGGTCAGCCTTGAAATACATCCACATGTACACCTCCAATTAACTCAAATGATGTCAATTAGCCTATCAGAAGCTTCTAAAGCCATGACATCATTTTCTGGAATTTTCCAAGCTGTTTAAAAGGCACAGTCATCTTAAACTTCTGACCCACTGGAATTGTGATACAGTGAATTATAAGTGAAATAATCTGTCTGTAAACAATTGTTGGAAAAATGACTTGTGTCATGCATAAAGTAGATGTCCTAACCGACTCAACCACAAAAGTGTACCAATGAGTAATGCGAGAATATTTTCTTCTATCATAATAGAGGACTAGTGAAATGCTACTATTTCAGTGTAGATAAGGGCAGATTGAAATAAAAACGACAGCCAGACAAGCCAGTGTCTGAATGAATGAAGAATGAATCCAACGGATTTGCACATGAATGGAGTGGAAATTAGCTTCGTGATCTGTAATGGTAAGAAACTTTAATGTGTCAGGCAGATTGCTACGTTTCGAAAATGGCAACGAAAACATGTCATTTTGAAGACATGGATTTCATGTTGTAATGTTAACAAGGTACCCAAAAGTAGTTTGAATTAATGTTTTCATTTTATTAGCTAAACAAAAAAAAGCTAAATTGGCGTGGAAATCAGCCGTTTGCATAGCGATGATGAAAAGAACAGCATTTAGGCTGTAATGATCTCCAAATTGTTCATCATTAGGTAATTACACCGTTGATATAGCAACGGATGCTAATAGTTTATCGAATACCATTGTGACATAGGAGGGGGACAGTAGTTGGCCCGGGGGACATTATTTGATATGACAGGCCCTGCAAAAGGCACTGTCAGAATAGCTACTGCATTCAGTGATGACTAAAATATCCACCACCGGGAACAAAACAATAACAAGGTGTTAGCGAGAGGACAGAGATGAGAGAGAGCGAGAGAGAGGACAGAGATGAGAGAGAGAGAGAGAGGACAGAGATGAGAGAGAGAGAGGACAGAGATGAGAGAGAGAGAGGACAGAGATGAGAGAGAGAGAGGACAGAGATGAGAGAGAGAGGACAGAGATGAGAGAGAGAGAGGACAGAGATGAGAGAGAGAGGACAGAGATGAGAGAGAGAGAGGACAGAGATGAGAGAAAGAAATGACTGGCAGAAATAGAAAAAGAGACCGACAGTGAAGAGCAAGATGCTAAGACCAGGCGCAACAGTGGACAGACACACAGAACATTTTATAAATAGATACAGAACGACTGAAATAGACAAATGAAACAGACACACAGAGAGCGCGAGACAGAGACGGACAGAGAGTCCCTGTGTGGCAGCCTCGGGGCTCTAGAATAGCTGTGGCAGGAATAGAGAGTTGTGGGCGGCAGCGTACGACGGAGATAAGACACCAAAACAACAGTCAGTTATCCCAGCGTGAGAGGAACACAGAGATTTACACAGACACAAATGAGAGGGGTAAAACAATAGTTCTGGTGTAAAATACCCAGTAGCTCTGGAGGAGGAGTGCACGGAGGTGTGGTTATTGTATTGTCGTCTATAACAAGCTGATGATTTCCAGCGCAGTCCCAACATCCACAATGATCATAGCAGTCTGCATTATCTAACAGGAACACCGCTAACAGAATACAGAACAGCTTCAGTAAATCATCACTGTTTAAAAAAAGACATTAGTTCTACATAAAAGACAAGTGCTTGGAGCTGAAGAAGTATGTAATATAACAGAACTTCAACAGGACATAAAGAATCATATTTCAGACACACATTGGTGGTATGGCAACTGCTCTGCATCGGACGTTAAGGCACTAGAGGTTAGTGCGTACAGCCCAGTACATCACTGGGGCCAAGCTTCCTGCCATCCAGGACCTATATACCCCCCCCCCCCCCACAAAAAGAGACTCCAAAGTCATTGACTGCTCTCTGCTACCGCACGGCAAGCAGCTCCGGGGCTCCGCATGGCAAGCCGCCAAAAGGCTCCTAAACAGCTTCGACCCCAAAGCCATAAGACTGCTGAACAATTAATAAAATGGCTACCCGGACTATTTACTTTGACCCCCCCACTGAAGCTACTAGCTGTTTATCATCTATGCAGTCACTTTACAAATGACCTCGACTAACCTGTACCCCCGCACATCGACTCGGTACACAGTGTGTGACAAGATCTCACAGACATCCAGGGGAACATCTTAGAGAGCCACACACGAGAGAGAGAGGCACATAACACAACACCGGGTGTAGCCTTCGCTTTGCAACAGAAATACAATCAAATAACAACTTGTTGTGTACATTTCAAGGTATTTTCATTGTAAAGAGTAGGGCCGGGACGATACCAGTGTCTCGATACTCGTTAGTATCGTGGCAAGGAAACAAAACACAAAGTGGATTTAACTTAAACAAACATCATTATGTTGTCATCCAGAGTCACATTTCTTTATTTTCCAAGCTACAGCACTAAGGTTGCAAGGGGAGAATATTTTACTGGAAATGTGTACCAGTAAACTACCAGAATGTTTGTATCGTTCAAGGATTTTATTTAAATCTATCACAAGACATCTAGTGGTCATTTAGGGTACTTCAGATCACAGGTGTCTAATTATCTCTGGCTCTATTGCCGTCTCACATGTCAAATATGTAATAAAGTGTGACTACTATCGTCAACATTATGCTTGTAGAGTAGAGGATGGCTCAGTGTAGAAGTGACAGCTAGAGGGACTGTGAAAACAGTTTGACACCTCGTCTCAGTGAGCACGGAAGGACACTCAGTGTTTCGGTCCAGCAAAGAGGCACACTACCCACAATGCTGCAGGGTGTCTCGCCACAGCATGGTGTGAAAACGCTGCGTTGTGAGGATCATGCGCCAATGACAACACACCATTGCAGAGCTGTGATCGTGAAAACAAACGCTCTCTGAATGACTAGCGATGATGGCACATTATAAGACTGTACAATCACAAACCTGCTTTAGATAATATGCTCTCAAGGGGCATTTAGTGTAATTTGCCAGGCGTGACTTGGATACCTTGGTTTTTAATTTCTCGCACGAAAAAAAGGATTTCATTACTGAATATAAGACTTCCCCTTGATAGCTCAATGTCAATCAGAATCAGGGAGAGACAGAGACCAGACGTATTCATTATACAGCACACACACACACCTCTCTCTACAGTAGGTATTACTTCCACTCGAACAGCCGCTCCACTGATGAGCATATAGCAGTCGACAGTAGAAGGCTCCCAGCTGGTCCCGTCAGGAAATTGTGAGATTCCAATGAGCGCTCAAATGTCAATAGATTCTCAAGGCCCTGTACTGGCTAGGAGAATATACAGTATTTACAACAGATCTAACCAATCCTGTGAAATATTATTGCTGCTCTTAAAGTGAAGCTAAATGATAATGGTGACATGGTATTAACCTCACAACACTGGGCAACATGCCCTATTCAAGCTCAGAAACTACAGTACAGCATATGACATCCCTACATCCGTGGTGACTAATGGTGTCAGTGGTGGGATTTCGATGGATCACACAAGGAGACGGAGAGCCTGGCGTCTATTTTTTTCTGCTACATCACGGCAAGCAAAACAGATGCAGCGAGTCTGGAACCAACAGGACCCTGGACAGCTTCTACCCCCAAGCTATAGGACTGCTAAATTGTTAACCAATAGCTACCCGGACTACTTGCATTGACCCTTTTTGCACTAACTCTTTTGACTCATCAAATACGCTGCTGCCACTGTTTATTATCTATCCTGTTGCTTAGTCACTGTATCCATACCTAGATGTACATACACTACACGGCCAAATGTACGTGGGCACCTGCTCGTCAAACATCTCATTCCAAAGTCATGGGCATTAATATGGAGTTGGTCCCCCCGTTGCTGCTATAACAGCCTCCACTCTTCTGGGAAGGAGTCCCACTAGATGTTGGAACTTTGCTGCGGGGACATTGGTCCATTCAGCCACAACAGCATTAGTGAGGTCGAGCACGGATGTTGCGCGATTAGGCCTGGCTCTAAGTCGGCGTTCCAATTCATCCAAAAGGTGTTCGATGGGGTTGAGGTCAGGGCTCTGTGCAGGCCAGTCAAGTTCTTCCACACCATTCAACAAAATATTTCTACATGGACCTTGCTTTGTACACCGGCCATTGTCATGCTGAAACAGGAGAGGGCTTTCCTCAAACTGTTGCCACAAAGTTGGAAGCACACAAATACATTCTCGGTGATTCTATGCTGTAGCATTAAGATTTCCCTTCACCAGAACTAAGGGGCCCAGACCCAACCATGAAAAACAGCCCCAAACCATTATTCCTCCTACATCAAACTTTACAGTTGGCTCTATGTGTTTGGGCAGGTAGCATTCTCCAGGCATCCGCCAAACCCAGATTTGTCGGTCGGACTGCGATGGTGAAGCGTGATTCATCACTCCAGAGAACGCATTTCCACTGCTCCAGAATCCAATGGCAACAAGGTTTACACCACTCCAGCCGACGCTTGGCGTTGCGCATGGTGATCTTCGGCCTGTGTGCGGCTGCTCGGCCATGGAAACCCATTTCATGGATCTCCTGACAAACGAAGTCACTCTTTTTCAGTAAGGCCATTCCAATGCCAATGTTTGTCTATGAAGATTGCCTGGCTGTGTGCTCAATTTTATACACCTGTCAGCAACAGGTGTGGCTGAAATAGCAGAATCCTTTAATTGTAAGTGGTGTACTTTTTATATATAGTGTATCAATTTCCTCGTACCCCTGCACATCGACTCGATACTGGGACCCTGTGTATATAGCTACTCATTGTGTATTTATTCCTCGTGTTATTATTTCTCTGCATTGTTGGGAAGGGCCCGTAAGTAAGCATTTCCCTGTTAGCCTGCTGGTTACAAAGCATGTGACTGATATCAATCAAATAGTTTTGGTGAGCGATAGCAGGGATAGTGCTGACAGTGTCCCCCTGAAAGTTCCAACTGGCTGGGAGCCAAGCGGCCTCTGGCCCTCATATCTCGAACTGGCAGACTGTGTGTATATGGATGGGATAGCCGACACGTGTTTGAGCCGTGATATGGATAAAGCTGGACGGGTCTGGAGGGTAGTGCTTCCTGGTTATGGTGATATTAAAATGTTCAGTACCACAGAGGGCTTTCTTTAGCAATAGTGAGAGATTGCGTGAGGTTTATGGGAAGTTTGTTAGATACAGTGACCACAACTCCGGCATAAACTTAAACTCATCATCTTGTTTATGAGACTCCGTACACACTTCAAAAGGAGTAAGTCAAACAGCTAATTTTGTATGGTAGCCTAAAAAAACACCAATACCCACAATTCCAATGGGCCTCCAGCCAGCCCAGGTGAAAAGGAGAAACTCACTCCATCTTTTATTTGATTCTCCTCTTTTCTCTCTCCACAGAGATATTTCTGTCAAAGATCTCTGGAACATTCTAGGATGTCAAAGACACTGGCAGTAGAGACCCTCGCAAACTTAAGTGAACAGAGTCATCTACATGCAGATTTTTTAGTGTCCTGTCAAGAGTTTGTCTGTTCTGAAGCTGCAGTGAGTGACACTGACAAATGCATACTCTCTCTGGCATTGGGCTCATTATCGTCAACAGAGCTCTTAGCAGAAGGAAATGGCCCAAAGATGTTCTTGAAAACCCCCCTCTACAACCTCTCTTGGACCCAACATGTGGGGACGAGGAGCTTGAGAAACTCTTACCAAATTCAAAAACGCAGCGCATCCAAGTCTATCAGCACAATCTGTATGTGCTTTAAAAGGACACAGTATCTTAGTCAAGTGGAAATGTGTCCAAAACGACTTGAATGTGAGTCAATACAGACACTTCTCACACACTGGGGCCCCTGTGTGTTTCACGATCAACTACACAGGGACAGTCAGATATGACGGTCGATATCCCACGGCGTAGCAAGAACAGCACTTCCTCCCAAAACATCTAGGCCGTTTCCCAGGCAAGCCTCCTCTATTGGACATCACGCCATTGATTTGACATTTCTCCTGTGAGAGTGGTGGATATCCAGTAGAGAAATGACTGGACTGATCCATCTGTCTATCAGTACAATTTGTACTGTGATCGACCTGGGTTAACCGTTGATTAGTGTGTAGCTGTGTAAAAAAAAAAAGAAAATAAAAAAAGGGCCCTTGACAGAAATCAGAGTTATGAAATGATCGTCAAAAGATGGTGGAAATGGAGTAAGAGGAGTTTGTCAAGATGGGGAACACACAGCAGCTGCCAGCTGCATAATCAAAGCTGTGAAAACCGTATTGAGAAAACCACAGGGGACGGGGGATAAATGGAAGAAGTGTTCTTTTGGGGGTAGACACCCTGATAGGATTATTAAAAAGATGGAGATTGAGATAGAGGCTGTGGAGAGAATGAAGATGGTGTGGAGACAGGAACAAAAAAAACAAAAAAAAAGAGGGAAAGTGGGCGAGAGAAACGATGAAAGAGAAATGAGGAGGAATAAAAATAGTGGTCTCGTTGAGGTGAAATGTAAAGAGTGATGCTAGGTGAGAGAAAGGAGAGTTAGTGAGACTGAGGAGGGTGGAGGGGAATGAAAATGGCTCTCTGCACGATAATTACATTTAATGTCTTTCCATTTCCCTAAATGTACACGAGGCCCGGGCAGCCATTCAACGACTGCTGGTTTGGAGCAACACTGTGGTCCTGTAGTAAAACACACCACTGGCACAAATGGGGAATTTTGGGGGGGAAAACAGCAGTAAGCCAATTAGATCCAGAGTCAGAGGAACATCACAAGTGAGGATATTTAGACAAACAGAAATGCCCAGTAGGCCTACAAAGCAAATTACACATTTTCAGGAATCACAATACAGTATGTTACATTACTTTTACTTCAGACATTAGAAGGTAGAAACCCAAAATATCTTACATGCTGAGGTCATCTCAAGTGTTGATGTGTATTGTAGATATACAATGACCTTATGCGTTGCTCTAGGCTTATATCCATTCACAATGAACTGTGTTAGCTAAATGTATGTAAGGGGAAATTTGTCATCTCGGTTTTCATTAGGGTAAATGCAACTCAACTTTGTGTGTGGTGGTGGGGGCAGTGTGCTGCGAGGTGGCAGGGGCAGCGCCGATGACATCGCCCCAGGTGACGGTGGTACACACAACTGTCTCCATGGAAACCCCGAAACAAAAAGTTGTCATTTCATGTTAGCTTCAGCATCCCTCCCTCTACTTCTCTCCCTAATCCTTCACTCGCTGAGAGCAGGCTGGCTTTTAGGTGAACTCCTGTAGGGAGGGGGGGGCAGAGGGTTCAGACGCTATGCTCTTTAACAACATCATGGACACTGAATGAGACGAAAAAATGAAGGTAGAGGGTGACAGTTTCATCACAGGTACATTACTAGAAGTCATAGAGTAGAGCTTAAGAACTATTTATGAGATGTTTCATCACATGTTTTTACAGTAGAGCTTAAGAACTATGTATCAAATGTTCCATAGCATGTTGTTTCTACAGTAGAGCTTAAACTATGTATCAAATGTTCCATAGCATGTTGTTTCTACAGTAGAGCTTAAACTATGTATCAAGTGTTCCATAGCATGTTGTTTTTACAGTAGAGCTTAAGAACTATGTATGAGATGTTCCATCACATGTTGTATTTACAGTAGAGCTTAAGAACTATGTATCAAGTGTTCCATAGCAAGTTGTTTTTACAGTAGCCTGGCAGATGTTGTCCCAAACATCGATAGTAGACTAACATCCCTCTGTTTCTCTCCCAGTCTCCATTTCTGCAGGTCAAAACAAGATTTAGCCTACAGATGGAATGGACCTAAATACTCTGCAAAAATGTCTGGGTGTGGCACTGCATTTTATTCCTGACACACACACACACACACACACACACACACAGTACTGTCATCCAGACTTTTAAGGATAAAGGTTAACATCCAAAGCCTAGAGGAGGAGGACAAGTCTGTGACATCACAGTGGCAGGCCTGCTCACATTTCTACACTTCCATATAGATACATACCAACAGACTCTTAAAAAGAGACAGGGACTGGGGAAATAACCACATGCTGTGTACAATCCTGTACCCCATTACAACATGTGCCAGTTGTGTGTGTGTGTGTGTGTGTGTATGGACAAGACTAACACTGAACAGAGGTTTCGCACTCAGCTCCCACATGTGAGGCTGCATTCATTTGATGACCAGAATTGAAAAATCATTTAGGTTTGAGGCTGTGACTGGACATATTCCAGCTGTAGGAGAGCGAGCCAACACTAACTCAACACTAAAGCAGCCCAGGGACCAACACAACACTAAAGCAGCCCAGGAACCAACACAACACTAAAGCAGCCCAGGAACCAGTTCATTAATTACTCTTAGTAATTGCTGCTGGCTGTTCTTCTAAGTGGAATGTTTTTAATCCACCAACTCTGTTGATAATCTAAAAATACAAAGCTTTGCCATTCCAGGAATGACGAAAGACCAATGAACAGCCAAGAAAAGACAAAAATAACCATTTTGATTAAAATAGAGATGAAGGGATTGTTCTCTCGCTAACATCTAGAACACGTTGGGCTCATTGTGTGATGACTGTTAACGAAGAGACGCACTGATTGACGAGGCTGTAGTAAAGCCCTGGGGACAGATTCATTATGGTGGAATTTGGGCCTGGTGGAGTTTAAAATGTCAACTGTCTGAGCTGCACTGATCTCCAGCCAAATCAAAGTAATCAGGATGGTGTTGTGTGATGCATTGCCCCCATCAGATTATGTTACTATCCGAGCGCCAGTAATCATAAAATCATGTTCCCCAACTAAACTGATGTGATCTATACAGATGTTGTCTCATTCTGTTTATCCTGGTGTTCTGAGCATGATGGCTGATGAGATCTGTCCTACACAATGCTATTGTAAGGAAGTTGAGCCTGATGCTTGAGACCTAAAGCTCACTGGAGGTCAGGTTCAAAGTCAACCTCTCAAGTTTCACACATCCAATGACTAAATCTTTTAGATCCGGATTCGGGAGGATTCTGCTTTTTAATTTAAAAACTGTGGAAACATGTACTCTTCACCCAGGATTTAATGTTTTTCTACTTTAAACCGTCCTACATATAGATGTGTTGGCATGTGAACAGGGGATAGTGTCTGGGATCAAAACAGTCCCGATGTAATCCCTTATCTCTGGAAAACGCATGCCTAGATCCCCACATTCTGTCATGACCTGTAGCAAGTCGTGAATTCCCAGAATTACAGCTATATGGGATTTGTGGATTCAGAGCTTGCCCACAACATTGACTGTAGACCAGAGCCATTCTAACCCCCCATCATTTCCCAGAAAGTTGTAACTACATTAGAATACAGTCTTTACATTGCAAATCCTACCCCAATGAATTTCAGGGATCTGTCATATACATGCACAATTCCCTGGTATTTGTTTTATTTTAGTAGGGTCTCTGCAGGGTAAATATTCCATGTTGTTTTTAGTTTTTTTTACAGGAGAGTTTAACATTACTGGGTAGAAAAGAACATTAGCCTGCCTTCTGAACAACTTAACCTAAGCAGTCTCAGAGAACACTTCATTTACAGAGAAGCTGAGAGGTCTCGTGCGATTAAATCCACCCTGTTTTCTTAGGGAGAGCCAGAGAAACCCAGAGGGGACTAGGTTTCAGTCATGTTGAGACTAGCCTACTAATATAGCTTTAATGTATTATTATTCTCATTTACCATTGTTGTCATATCATTACCTCTACTGTCCGACTATTGTTGTGTACTTTGAACATTTAAGTAATTTAACTTGCCATGCCAATAGAGTCTATTGAATTGAGAGAGCGAGAGAACAAGAGAGATCACACAGGAACGAGAGAAAAGGAAAAGGCGGGAGAAAGAATGAGGTGGGTGTGTCCAACTGAAGCGAAACTCACAAGAAAGTGTGAGCGTGCTACACAAACACAGCTGTGATTAACATCGGTAGACCTTGGCAGGCAGCTCCATGTTTGCAGGAGAGAACCAGGGCAGACATGTTATCTCCAAACCGTCTCCCCCACTCCGGAGTGCTCTCGGCTTGGGAAGCACGAGCGACGTTCAACCTCTCTCCCCCTCTCTGGGGGTATGTTTAAAGGGTGACTCACTAATACCAGAGAGCTGAGGGTTGGTTCTATGAGTCAACGTGTTGGCTGCTCACATTGCTGGTCGCGGCACAGAGCTGGGCTTGTGTTGTGCAGGAGGAAATTTCCCCATACATAAAAGCTTCTTTCTCAGCTACTGTAAGTGGTCCAGTTTTAACAAGACATTGGACTGGGGAAGTGGGAATTATTTACACCTCCAACTGGACATAGGGTCTAACGGGTCGTGTTTTGATACACGGTACGAAAGACTAAGTGACTCAAACTCGTGACATTTTTTAAAAATTCAAGCTCTGTGACGCTTGTGTAGGAGAGTTAAAATGGTCATTCCATCAAATTTAACAAATTATTAAAATAGTGCACTACGCAGAACAACCAGGTTAAGGGCCAGTGACCCAAACCTACAAAAAGGAATATTCCAAGTTTAGACAGAAGGGGAGAGTCAGAGCTCTATGATCTTTACTTTTGGTTTCTATTTTCAATTGTTGCACTACTAGTACTGCCTGTTGATGTTAAGTAGGCAGCTACAGTAGCTGGATGATATCAACATCTTCGATTTTTATTTCATTAAATGCATTTGATTTCATCTGGGTGCTTACGTCACCTAACACTCTGGTACTACCCGTAGCACCCGTTCTCCGCAGTCCGAGAAAACAGAAAAAGTATGTCGCAGATTAGAAATCCATTATGTTAAATAAACAAAGCATCCCAAGGTTAATGCTATAGGTATTGTTATGAGTGTGAGACTATTGAAACATGCAACTTTCAGAGTTTATCATTGTTATTGATATAGTTTTACAGAGTGTCAAAGTATCTTAATACTGTCAACACTGAAAGCAGCTGGCAATGTATTAGAGACAAAGGACAAATGATTGTGGACTACAGGAAAAAGAGGACCGAGCACGCCCCCATTCTCATGGACGGGGCTGCAGTGGAGCAGGTTGAGAGCTTCAAGTTCCTTGGTGTCCACATCACCAACAAACTAACATGGTCCAAGCACACCAAGATAGTTGTGAAGAGGGCACGACAAACCTATTCCCCCTCAGGAGACTGAAAAGATTTGGCATGGGTCCTCAGATCCTCAAAAGGTTTTACAGCTGCACCATCGAGAGCATCCTGACAGGTTGCATCACTACCTGGTATGGCAACTACTCGGCCTCTGACCGCAAGGCATTACAGAGGGTAGTCTATATGGCCCAGTACATCACCGGGGCCAAGCTTCCTGCCATCCAGGACCTCTATACCAGGCGGTGTCAGAGGAAGGCCCTAAAAATTATCAAAGACTCCAGCCTCCCTAGTCATAGACTGTTCTCTCTGCTACCTCATGGCAAGCGGTACCAGAGTGCCAAGTCTAGGTCCAATAAGCTTCTAAACAGCTTCTACCCCCAAGCCGTAAGACTCCTGAACAACTAATCAAATAGCTACCCAGACTATTTGCATTGCCCCCCCCCCCTTTTTTTTTTACACCGCTGCTACTCTCTTATCTATGCATAGTCACTTTAATAACTACCTACTTGTACATATTAACTAACTGGTGCCACCGCACATAGACTCTCTACCGGTACCCCCTGTATATAGTCTCACTATTGTTATTTTGCTGCTGCTCTTTAAATTACTTGTTACTTTTATAAGTAAGAATTTCACTGTAAGTTCTACGCCTATTGTATTCGGCGCATGTGACTAACAACATTTTATATGTGAGACAGGATGTGTTTTACCTTTCTTCATGCTCCTCTATAGAACAACTCGTCAGATGGTGCGTTGGAGACTGATGTGTTCCTGTCCTGTCTTTTCATAATATTACAGATCTATGTAAAAGCCCATAAAGAGAGTGGTGACGCTCTTCACTTCTTGGTTCTTCTGTTGTACATAAAGACCGTTACACTTGCATTTAATATTCATAAAATATATTTTAGATGAGCTTTTTAAAAAAAAGAGCCCATGCAAGCTCCGACACATACTTATCTAATCTACACTTGTGTTTCTGTAATGAAAGCCTTTCATTTTGATCAGAGGTCAGCGGGGGTGAAAAATAACTGCTGTCTCAGTGCAGCAGGAGTCCCCCACCCAAACCCACAAGAAGGAATGAGTGGGAGACATGGTCTGATGCCAGACTAAGAAGAGAGCAGTCCACTAATCAGAGTCCGTCTGTGTGATTAGAGTGGAGAAAGTGATCAGCACGGATTTAGCTTTTCCAGAAAGAACAAGGGAGTAATACTAGTCTTGCGTTGCCATGCCTTCAAAATAACATTGTTGAGAGAATTTTGTTTTGCAAAAACAGTTTGAATTGTTCGGTGATTTTGATTGGATGTCACATTTCAAGAACACTCCCCCACGCCCGTAGAAGGGTTGTTGTTGACTATGCTACTTTGAAGTGCTAGTTTTCAAGTGTGGCCGACAGCCTGCGATTTATTTTGAAATTGGATTACGCTGGTAAAGTCAAATGTCACAACACGTTCTAAAATCGCTCTGATGCCAAAGATCTTTTTTCCTTGTCTCCATTCAACCACATGGTTGTGCTATCTTGATGTAATTATTGTAAATTAAAAACACGGTCTGCAAATGCATTTGTAGATAACTGCCATGGAGGAGGGGGAAATTGCAGCTCCAGCTGTCAGTAAAATGAGAGTGTTGGCTACTGGATAGGACTGGCCATTTTGAGAGAGGACATTAGGAAAAGATTCTCCAGTCCCTCGAGGGTTCAACTTTGAGGACAGAGATAATAGAAACATAATCTTCTGTTTAATTGGAGTATAATGCAGAGGTGAAAGTAAGGCGGTGCGGTCTGGTAAGGCGATCCGGAAAAATAAGTAGTGGAGGGGGGGGGGGGGTACGCCGTACTGGTAAAACATGAGCCGATCACAATAATTAAAACAAAATGTCAAGAAAAGTGGTATAATAGCCTACAGTTATCAGTACTGCATGTCAGCAACATGAAAAACTTGCCAATGAAGTGGTGGTAGACCGATAGCCTAAGCTCTGTGGTTCAACGAAAACACGTAATATTGATATGGCCAGAATGGGAGACTATGTCCTCTTGCTGCGGTTCAGCTCATCTCTAAACAGATAAATGCTGTGAACCCGCGTGCTGCTAACATTCTAAAATGGTTGTGTCACCAGCGGTTGTTTTGTTGGCATGTTTAGTCCTCACTGTTGCTCCTACGGCACTAATCTGGTGAGCACCTTTGAAGCTCCGCGCCACTGATTTACACCGGGTTCTGACCAGTCTTTAGCCGATTTCCGCCATGGAACTTCCCCAGGCTAGTGTAACACTAACATACAGTAACACGTTTGGTTGTTTTGGCTCTGTACTCCAGCACATGGGATTTGAAATGATACAATGACCAACTAGGAGGTTAAATTGTAGCCTGACCGTTTTAATTTGAGAGTATTTTCATCCATATTGAGTGAACCGTTTAGAAATGACATTACTTGTATGTAGTCCACCGCAGTTTTGGCCCAGCATCCGGGTTAGGAGGCCGTCATTGTAAAATAATAATTTGTTCTTAACCGACTTGCCTCGTTAAATACAAATAAATTATATTTGTGCGTCTATAACTTTCTCTTTAAAAAAAAAAATGTTATACCCCTTTTTCTCCCCAATTGGTAGTGTCTACAGTCTTGTCTCATCGCTGCAACTCCCGTACGGACTCGGGAGAGGCGACGGTCGAGAGCCATGCATCCTCCGAAACACAACACAACCAAGCCGCACGGCTTCTTGACACAACGCACATCCAACCCGGAAGCCAGCTGTTGGAGGAAACACCGTGCGACCTGGTTAGCGTGCACTGCGCCCGGCCCACCACAGGAGTCGCTAGTGCGTGATGAGACAAGGATATCCCTACCGGCCAAACCCTCCCTAACCCGGGCGACACTAGGCCAATTGTGCATCGCCCCACGGAGCGGACGGCTGCGACAGAGCCTGGGCACGAACCCAGAGTCTCTGGTGGCACAGCTAGCACTGCGATGCAGTGCCCTAGACCACTGCGCCAACCGGGAGGCCTGCACTCCCGTAACATACAAAGACTGTCTTTACACAGGAAGCCCAGTTATGGTATTTCACCTGATTATTGGCAAAATATCAGAATTGGGCTGCCTGTGTAAATGCAGCCAAACAAACCCTCATCCCAATCTGCCCGTGTCTGTCATTAGTCCAAACCACTTCCCTGGGGGCTTTTGACAGATTTATGAATGTGATTAGTACACTGGAGCAGGAATTAAAACAGTGTAATCCAGCCATCTGGGGTAGAGAGAAGATGCAGTCAGCCTGTGACGCTCTGGCAATGATGCTGAGACTAGAATTCATTGTGATTATACCAATAAAAATAAATCACCTCGTCTATGAAACAGCAATACAGGTAGGTTTGACCTCGGAGACCAGCCAACCCGGACAGCGGATGAAACGAAAGAGAATTACGGTCTGTAATAAAGCACTTTTGTGGGGAAAAAAAACTCATTCTGATTGGCTGGGCCTGGCTACCCAGTGGGTGGGTCTGGCTCCCACGTGGGTTGGCCTATGCCCTCCCAGGCCCACCCATAGCTGCGCCTCAATCCTAATCCATAGATTAGGGCCTCGAATTTAATTGACTGACTTACTTATATGAACTAACTCAGTAAAATCATTGAAATTGTTTCATGTTGCCTTAATAGTTTTGTTCAGTATTAGATAAATGTGCAAATGTTTTTCTAGTGTGGCCCTTATTTTAAAATGTTACATTTTCCCCATTGGAGTCCTCTGAAAATAAGTAATGCGAGTACTCCAACAGTCAAAGGAAAAATGGCCATCTCGATTACCCACATACGTATTTAATACAGACTCTTCAGACACAAAATCATATTTTGCTTCCTCGAAGAGATAACTAGATTTGTAGTAATGAGCGTCTAGATTGGAACGTCCCGGAAACAAACCCCAAACACGGTGATAAGACAATGCAGTAGAAGGCAATACGTCTCAGTCTGCTATATGTCTGTCGAAGAAGTGGGTGACTCATTGCTAAAGCAGAGCCACAAAGCGATGTTGGCTAGGGGTAGAGGAACACACACACACTCATCTGGGATTGTAATGGGTTATTGTTATCATTAGGACAAATGTGAGAGACCTTCACGCAGGGATCATATGCACACTATATCCTTTGATTAATTCGTCTCAACTTGTCGTTGTGAACGAGTTTCAACATTCAAACTGTTTCCCTTTCATTTGACTGAGTGTGTCACCTACATAGGCACATTTGCATATAGGACATGCCAGAACAAGCTAATCAAAAGTGATATGAATCCCAATAGGCAGTGCATTAACGTGTGTGTACACACTCCCGCTCTCTTTCTCCCATTGACGTCGTAGAACTGAGTCATCTTTAACCGGAGGTGGTTCATCTCAACAGCAGTGTGCATCACAACGTCAATTATCTCAAATTGCTTACGAATGTGATCTGCATAATTGCAAAAACTAAAGTCTAATGACAAACTTTCCCTCCATAATCTGAAAAGTCCAAACAGTGTTACAGTGAGTCATATGATACCAGTGTTTCCCCTATATTCATTTTGTTAAATTGTTGGCACCGTACTTTTAAAATGCATAGTCGTAGCTAGCATACAGGCTCATCTCTGACCACACAGAGAATATGCATACAGGATAGAACCCTCATTCTCAGGAAATGGGAGACGGTGGGGCTAAAGCGAACATAGCACTGCCCTCAAAAGGACCTCTTGTTTTTTTTCTCCTCTCAGGACTAGATCGATCAGTCCAGTAGGATGGTGAGAGACGCAGCAGGTGCAGTGGCCCATCGTGTTGACTGGTGGTGGCACAGCATCTGAGGAAGACGCTAGTGGTCACATGGTGAGATTCTCTGCCAGGAGGTGCAGTGGCCCATCGTGTTGACTGGTGGTGGCACAGCATCTGAGGAAGACGCTAGTGGTCACATGGTGAGATTCTCTGCCAGGAGGTGCAGTGGCCCATCGTGTTGACTGGTGGTGGCACAGCATCTGAGGAAGACGCTAGTGGTCACATGGTGAGATTCTCTGCCAGGAGGTGCAGTGGCCCATCGTGTTGACTGGTGGTGGCACAGCATCTGAGGAAGACGCTAGTGGTCACATGGTGAGATTCTCTGCCAGGAGGTGCAGTGGCCCATCGTGTTGACTGGTGGTGGCACAGCATCTGAGGAAGACGCTAGTGGTCACATGGTGAGATTCTCTGCCAGGAGGTGCAGTGGCCCATCGTGTTGACTGGTGGTGGCACAGCATCTGAGGAAGACGCTAGTGGTCACATGGTGAGATTCTCTGCCAGGAGGTGCAGTGGCCCATCGTGTTGACTGGTGGTGGCACAGCATCTGAGGAAGACGCTAGTGGTCACATGGTGAGATTCTCTGCCAGGAGGTGCAGTGGCCCATCGTGTTGACTGGTGGTGGCACAGCATATGAGGAAGACGCTAGTGGTCACATGGTGAGATTCTCTGCCAGGAGGTGCAGTGGCCCATCGTGTTGACTGGTGGTGGCACAGCATCTGAGGAAGACGCTAGTGGTCACATGGTGAGATTCTCTGCCAGGAGGTGCAGTGGCCCATCGTGTTGACTGGTGGTGGCACAGCATCTGAGGAAGACGCTAGTGGTCACATGGTGAGATTCTCTGCCAGGAGGTGCAGTGGCCCATCGTGTTGACTGGTGGTGGCACAGCATCTGAGGAAGACGCTAGTGGTCACATGGTGAGATTCTCTGCCAGGAGGTGCAGTGGCCCATCGTGTTGACTGGTGGTGGCACAGCATCTGAGGAAGACGCTAGTGGTCACATGGTGAGATTCTCTGCCAGGAGGTGCAGTGGCCCATCGTGTTGACTGGTGGTGGCACAGCATCTGAGGAAGACGCTAGTGGTCACATGGTGAGATTCTCTGCCAGGAGGTGCAGTGGCCCATCGTGTTGACTGGTGGTGGCACAGCATCTGAGGAAGACGCTAGTGGTCACATGGTGAGATTCTCTGCCAGGAGGTGCAGTGGCCCATCGTGTTGACTGGTGGTGGCACAGCATCTGAGGAAGACGCTAGTGGTCACATGGTGAGATTCTCTGCCAGGAGGTGCAGTGGCCCATCGTGTTGACTGGTGGTGGCACAGCATCTGAGGAAGACGCTAGTGGTCACATGGTGAGATTCTCTGCCAGGAGGTGCAGTGGCCCATCGTGTTGACTGGTGGTGGCACAGCATCTGAGGAAGACGCTAGTGGTCACATGGTGAGATTCTCTGCCAGGAGGTGCAGTGGCCCATCGTGTTGACTGGTGGTGGCACAGCATCTGAGGAAGACGCTAGTGGTCACATGGTGAGATTCTCTGCCAGGAGGTGCAGTGGCCCATCGTGTTGACTGGTGGTGGCACAGCATCTGAGGAAGACGCTAGTGGTCACATGGTGAGATTCTCTGCCAGGAGGTGCAGTGGCCCATCGTGTTGACTGGTGGTGGCACAGCATCTGAGGAAGACGCTAGTGGTCACATGGTGAGATTCTCTGCCAGGAGGTGCAGTGGCCCATCGTGTTGACTGGTGGTGGCACAGCATCTGAGGAAGACGCTAGTGGTCACATGGTGAGATTCTCTGCCAGGAGGCTCAAAAGTAGAGTACAGAAAACAATAGCTTAGACATAAAATAGAAAATATCCTGAAAATAACCAAACAGCTTCTTCTGCAATAAAATCTAAGAACATATTGTAGGTTAGAGGTTGGCAGTTACACCAAGGAGACCTTTTTCAAAGGCTAATTCAAATGACCTACATCTAGTTGTCATAAGTATGCTACAACATTGGTATTCCTTTTTAGGAAACCTACTGGAAAACAGAAATCGCCGGCTGGCTTCTAGATGTTCTGGAATCCTGGGTTGAGTGAGTTCAGTTTCTCCGCATGGCCTGAGAGTTTAGCTCGACCAGCTAGCCATCTGTTCCTTGAAATCTCCCCCAGTCATCACACACTAATTAGCTCAGGGAAAAATACAAGAGAAAAAAAATATAATAAATAAAGAAGTTCCCTAACAGAGAGCCAGCAACTAAATGAGTGAGGAGACCGTTTTTAAGAAGCCAGAAACTGCATTTACATTTAACAAGTGTGGTCTTTAAGTGATAAACACATGGAAGCCAAACAGGCAAGTTGTATATCGTTATCAAATATAACGTAGGTCCATTTCTCAATGCTCAACATCCAGGCGAGACTCTAGGTTCTACTTATCACAGTAAGAATTCAGACACTATGAAAGCTTAAACCAAGTTTATTCTTCCCAAAAAGGATCTGAACCGACAAAAACATATTTACAACGGTGGTGGTATATGTAGCCCACTTTGGGTGGAGTCTCCTCCTTCTCGCTAAACCTGCTAGGCAGGAAACGAGACGGGCAATAAACTGTTCCTTCTCCCTTAACGTGACCTGACCTCCACCCCCTTCATCACTAATCCATGACTCCCTTTATCAATGTGATTGTTTCCCCTACACTCAGTACATTCCAAGCTTAATTGCCTCCACCATATACCTTCCCCTTACAGATAACCATTAACTTCTGCTGTAAACCCTCTAAACCATGGGACTCAATATTTCAATAGGATACCTGATAATTAACCTTATTTCAGGTTTAGGAGTCAGGACCCAGAATTCATCACTAGAAAGCCGATGCGGACATTGTACGCAACGCTGACCTCTGACCTCAACAGCTTTCGGACTGAACTTGGCAGGACATGTCGTCTAAAAGGTAAACAAACTAAAGCTATCTAAAATTCCCAAGAGAGCATGCATTCCAGCTGTGGTGTGTGTTTACACCATTTCTAAATGTATAAATCTGAGAATGTCTGAATACAGCACATCACTTAGGCTGCGTTTACACAGGCAGCCCAACTCTGATCTTCTGCCCAATTATGGGCAAAGGATCTGATCGGTCAAAAGACCAAATAGTGGCAAAAGATCAGAATTGGACTGCCTGTGTAAACACAGCCTTAGATTAGGCTTTGAACAGCATTGGGAAGTGGTCAAGGTTGGTGGAGCAGTTGCTCACGGCAAGAGCAGATAGCAGTGGTTAAGGCTAAGGTAACCACAGGTGGCTAACCATAGCCACCAGAGAGTACCTGGTAGAGAGCCTATAATGATTGGCAGCCCTGACTCATGGAGCAAGAATGTGAGGAGGACAGTGGTCCAACAGTACAGGTGAGGAGATTTACACTACGGCAAGATAAAAAATAAATACCAGAGGGTTGACTTTATTGATTTAACTGGGCAAGTCAGTTAAAGTCAATAAGAACAAATTCTTATTTACAATGACTGCCTACTCCGGCCTAACCCGGACGATGCTGGGCCAATTGTGTGCCGCCCTATGGACTCCCAATCACAGCCAGCTGTGATACAGCCTGGATTTGATACAGGTACTATAGTGACGCCTCTTGCACTGAGATGCAGTCCCTTAGACCGCTGCGCCACTCGGGAGCCCCTGTGTTTGGGCGTGTGCGTTTGTTCGCCCTAACACAATCGACTGGGTGGCTTGACCTCACAGGGAACAGCATGAGAATAACCTGCTACTACACAGATCCTAACAAACGTCTCATCTCGGTTTGGTGACAGAATGATTGTACTTTACTCCTCTAGTCTCACACCCAGTCAAGATGGAGGGAGAGAGACAGAGAGCTCCTCTAGTCAGGCACCCAGTCAAGATGGAGGGAGGGAAAGGAAGCTCCTCTAGTCAGACAACCAGTCAAGATGGAGGGAGGGAAAGGAAGATCCTCTAGTCAGACAACCAGTCAAGATGGAGAGATGGAGAGACTGCTCCACCAACCTTGACCACTTCCCAATGCTGTTGAAGCTCGCATCCGCTACAAGACCATGGTGCTTGCCTACGGAGCTGTGAGGGGAACGGCACCTCAGTACCTCCAGGCTCTGATCAGGCCCTACACCCAAACAAGGGCACTGCGTTCATCCACCTCTGGCCTGCTCGCCTCCCTACCACTGAGGAAGTACAGTTCTCGCTCAGCCCAGTCAAAACTGTTCGCTGCTCTGGCCCCCCAATGGTGGAACAAACTCCCTCACGACGCCAGGACAGCGGAGTCAATCACCACCTTCCGGAGACACCTGAAACCCCACCTCTTTAAGGAATACCTAGGATAGGATAAAGTAATCCCTCTCACCCCCCTTAAACGATTTAGATGCACTACTGTTCCACTGGATGTCATAAGGTGAATGCACCAATTTGTAAGTCGCTCTGGATAAGAGCGTCTGCTAAATGACTTAAATGTAAATGTAAATGAGAGAGAGAAAGGAAGCTCCTCTAGTCAGACAACCAGTCAAGATGGAGAGAGAGAAAGGAAGCTCCTCTAGTCAGACAACCAGTCAAGATGGAGAGAGAGAAAGGAAGCTCCTCTAGTCAGACAACCAGTCAAGATGGAGAGAGAGAAAGGAAGCTCCTCTAGTCAGACAACCAGTCAAGATGGAGAGAGAGAAAGGAAGCTCCTCTAGTCAGACAACCAGTCAAGATGGAGAGAGAGAAAGGAAGCTCCTCTAGTCAGACAACCAGTCAAGATGGAGAGAGAGAAAGGAAGCTCCTCTAGTCAGACAACCAGTCAAGATGGAGAGAGAGAAAGGAAGCTCCTCTAGTCAGGCACCAAGTCAAGATGGAGGGAGGGAGAGAGCTCCTCTAGTCAGACAACCAGTCAAGATGGAGAGAGAGAAAGGAAGCTCCTCTAGTCAGACACCAAGTCAAGATGGAGGGAGGGAGAGAGCTCCTCTAGTCAGGCACCCAGTCAAGATGGAGAGAGAGAACAAGCCATCACCAGCATCAAGCCTGCTCTCAATTTCCCTGACACTGCATTGGCTGGGTCGCATACAGTAGCAATGGGTCACAAACCGTTCTGTCGCTCGAAGAATAGCTTTTACAGCTACATTATGTCTGTGGACTCTCGAGGTGAATCATGCATCGTTAAAAACACCCTTAATTAGCCTCAGTGTGAACGGTTAATTACCAAGGGAGCGCATGAGGGGCGGCAGGGTAGCCTAGTGGTTAGAGCATTGGACTAGTAACCGGAAGGTTGCAAGTTCAAACCCCCGAGCTGACAAGATCTGTCGTTCTGCCCCTGAACAAGGCAGTTAACCCACTGTTCCTAGGCCGTCATTGAAAATAAGAATTTGTTCTTAACTGACTTGCCTAGTTAAATAAAGGTCAAATAAAAAAATGGAGGTGGCTGGTCTACCACATCCGGGTCATTACTGATGGAGTGGTGCCTGAACATTGACCCTGAAGTTTGTATGAGAGGAACTGATTCCCGGCTCATTAAAGCTCTGGCGTGACAATGTGGCTGATGAACAGAAGAGACGTCATATGACAGATACAAAATGCTACATTGGGGGTAATGTAGAGCAGTAATGTAGCATAAGAGGCAGTGATGACAATCACAGCTTTGAGTTATATACAGTATGATATCAGATGTAGGTTATGAACGCAACACGTGAGGAAACACACACACACACAGGTTCCTCCGCAGTCTATAGACAGGGTTGCACATTTTGGGGAATATTCAGAGGTGGAAACTTTCTGTGGGAATTAACAGAAATATATGCAAATGAATATTAATACCATTTAAATGTAGATGTCTTTTTTGCATTGGAGAGATATATATATATATATATTTACCATATCACATGGAGACAGAAACATAAACCTTATCATAAGTAGACATAATTGCAAATGATAAAATCCCTCCAATAGAAATAAAAACAATTTATTTACGAATTAAACTTTAATTAAATGAGGTGACTCTTCACATGGGATGATTTCACTGAACAACAAAAGATAGGGAATATTGAATGATCCTCAACGATCCGTCGCATCTCCCAAACACGTTTTCAACATACATCTGTAAAATGATAGTCTAGAAACTAAAGCTTTGGTTGTCTTCCTCTCAGGCTTCCATGTCTTCTCCCTGGACCTCCTCAATGTCCACCTCTTGAACGTCAGACTCTTGAGGCCTCATCTTCACTGTCCAACCTTGTTGAGGATAGCTCATTGTCAGGCTGGTTTGAATGATGTCTGTGAGTATAACAGAACTCATACGGCAGGCGACAACCTGAGAAAAATCCAACCAGGATGTGGGAAATCTGAGGCTTGTATTTTTTTTTTAAACTCAGCCCCTATTGTAGATACAGTGGGATATTGGTTATGTTGCACTATCTAAGGCTTCCACTAGATGTCAACCGTCTTTAGAAACTGGTTTGAGGATTCTACTATAGAGGGGCATATGAGAGCTGTTTGAGTAAGTGGTCTGGCAGAGTGCCTTGGGCTTTTGACGCGAGTTAGCTCTCGTTCCATTGCTTTTCTACAGACAAAGGAATTCTCCGGTTGGAACATTATTGAACATTTATGTTAAAAACATCCTAAAGATTGATTCTATACTTAGTTTGACAAGTTTCTACGGGCTGTAACGGAACTTTTTGAACATTTAGTCTGACATTCTGCGCAACCTGAACGCGCTTTTGGATTTGTTTACCAAACGCCCTAACAAAAGAAGATATTTGGACATAACTAATGGACATTATTGAACAAATCAAACATTTATGGTGGAACTGGGATTCCTGGGAGTGCATTCTGAAGAAGATCAAAGGTAAGTGAATATTTATAACGCTATTTCTGACTACCAAATATGGCAGATATCTTTTTGGCTGCTTTGTTGTCTGAATGCTGTACTCAGATTATTGCGTGGTTTGCTTTTTCCGTAAAGTTTTTTTTTTTTTTTTTTTTTTTTTTAAATCGGACACAGTGGTTGCATTAAGGAGAAGTATCCCTCTAATTCCATGTGTAATACTTGTATTCTCATCAACATTTATGTTGTGTATTTCTGTAACTTGATGTGGCTCTCTGCAAAATCAATGCATGTTTTAGAACTACTGAACGTAACGCGCCAATGTAAAATTAGATTTTTTTTATATAAATGTGCACTTTAGCGAACAAAACATATTGTGTAACATGAAGTCCTATGAGTGTCATCTGATGAGGATCATCAAAGGTTAGTGATTAATTTTTATCTCTATTTGTGCTTTTTGGGACTTCTCTCTTGGCTGGAAAAATGGCTGGATTTTTCTGACTTGGTGGTGACCTAACATGACCTAATCATTTGTGGTGCTTTCGCTGTAAAGCATTTTTGAAATCAGACACTGTGGCTGGATTAACGAGAATTTTATCTTTAAAATGGTGTAAAATACTTGTATGCTTGAGGAACTTTAATTGTGAGATTTGTTGTTTTGAATTTGGCGCCCTGCACTTTCACTTGCTGTTGGCGAGGTGGGTCCCACGTATCTCAGAGAGGTTAACTACGCCATCTAATTCCCTGCTCAGCAAGGAGGGGGGGTCACTGACTGCCTGGCCATGTGCCCTCTGCACACAGACACATCACATATGTGGCTGTGTGGAATAAAAATGCATGGCCTGGTCAGGGACAAACCCAGTGCAGCTGGGGTTAACTCCTTCCACCTCACCAGAGACAGCTAGAATAACAGACCCATGAATACATTCATTCAGATGAGGAAGGTAGAATACACTAAGGTGGGGGAGGAGTGAAAGAGAACAGCTACATTCTGCTTGTATTAGGGAGCGTGTAGGACAGACTCGGCTTGGAACATAAGCTAGACTAAAGCACCTGACACTTGCAAGACTGTGTAGCCCGCCGTGGAAGAATGACATGGCGATTGAGAGGATGACTGGTGTCGAGAGGGGATATTCGCAGTGTATATCATACATCTATACGAGTCTCATTACTGCGGTGCGTTTCTACAGGTAGTTCCTGACGCTCACCTCAACACAGAAGACATTTACATGTAACCTCTCTCACAGCAGCCCTAAGGACAGCAAAAGACACCAAGGGTCAGAGGTCAAGGTAAAAAATATATATGATTCCTTGAAAGTTTCCATTCCGTTAGATATCAGAGAGAAAGACAGACACATGACCATAGAAGGCCCGGTGAAGGGTGCCATCGTTCATTAAGAGTGGGAGAGCACCTCTGGGCTCCTGTGGAGTGGCCCCTCTCCCAGACAAAGGCTCTAATTAAGGGAGCCCCCGTCCCCCCTGACTCCCCACTGAGCCTACTGGCCTACTTGCCTAAATGAGGATTTAGACTGAAGCCCCAGGGAAAGGTCACATTTATGGAAATAGACAGATTCATCAGGGACGACAGGCTTTGCTTACATAGATTGGATCCGGGGTTCGATTCAATGTGATACACACAAACAAACGTTGTGTGTGTGTGTGTGTGTATTGGTGTGTGTTTGCACAAATGCAAATCAAAACCTCTTACACATGGTACAAGCTGAATTATTTTGCATTCATTCATGAACTGAAAATCCCTCCTCCCAAGCCCCCTCTGGTAAAAAAACAAAACAGAACAGGAATTCTGAATCAACTTTGATTTTCAGCTGTTTTTTTCTGTATATTATATGAGTGCTGCTACACCTGGCTATGCTATAGTGAAATGGAGGCTTAGATAGCTACCGCTCCATGGGGAGTTCACGTCAGGTCTGAAAATAAACCGAGCACACACCGAAAAATTTGACGCAAACAGGGCTGTTTTAGTCAACTGGAAAATGAGCTTGGAAACAGGCAAAGGAGAGAAAAGGACAGAACTGTTGTTGTTTTTTAAATCACACATGACACATGATCAGTCAGTTTTGTTTTAGTATTAGCGGTGATGGGAGAGTGGATATCTGATAGCCCTAAACACATCAGTCTGGGAAACAAGCGCTTGTGTGTGTATTGAGTGGTGCATAATCCATCGCGGTTATCATTCACAATGAGAAGAGACACTAACTAATTCATATTGATGGCGGTTCCCTCTTTAGAGTCAAGCGATCGATAACTTATCCATCCCCTTGGCAACAAACAAAGCATTTCATGGTTTTATCTAAATGACGAAACAGTAAATCAAAAGACCTGCCACCTCAAAAAAAATATATATATATTTAAGACAAAACATATGGATTTCATGACAAACAAAAACAGACGCATATAGTCTTTCCTGAAAGCACAGGAGACTGCGGTTGAAACCCTTCCTAGAGACGCCAACCCCGTGGTGAGACCAGATTCCATCTCTGGGATTTTCAAATCAAATTGTATTTGGCACATGCGTCAAATAAACCAGGTGTAAGACCTTAGTGAAATGCTTAATTACAAGCCCTTAACCAACAATGCAGTTAGGAGGCTATATCAATGTGGAGGCTATATACAGGGAGACCAGTACAGAGTCAATGTGGAGGCTATATACAGGGAGACCAGTACAGAGTCAATGTGGAGGCTATATACAGGGAGACCAGTACAGAGTCAATGTGTCAATGTGCGGGGGAACCGGTGTCGAGGTAATTGAGATAATTATGTACATGCAGATAGGGTTGTTAAAGTGGCTATGCATAGATAATAACAGAGGGTAGTAGCAGCGTGAGAGGGGGGGGTTGCACAAATAGTCTGGGTAGCTATTTGATTAGCTGTTCAGGAATCTTATGGCTTGGGGGTAGAAGCTGTTTAGAAGCCTTTTGGACCTAGACTTGCCGCTCCTGTACCGCTTGTCATGCGGTAGCAGAGAGAACAGTCTATGACGAGGGTGGCTGGAGTCTTTGGCAATTTTTAGGGCCTTCCTCTTACACCGCCTGGTATAGAGGTCCTGGATGGCAGGAAGCTTGGTCCCGGGAATGTACTGGGCCGTACGCACTACCCTCTGTAGTGCCTTGCGGTCGGAGGTCGAGCAGTTGCCATACCAGGTAGTGATGCAACCTGTCAGGATGCTCTCGATGGTGCAGCTGTAGAACCTTTTGAGGATCTGAGGACCCATGCCAAATCTTTTCAGTCTCCTGGGGGGAAATATGTCGTGCCCTCTTCACGACTGTCTTGGTGTGCTTGGACCATGCTAGTTTTTTGGTGATGTGGACACCAAGGAACTTGAAGCTCTCAACCTGCTCCACTACAACCCCGTCAATGAGAATGGGGGCATGCTCGGTTCTCCTTTTCCTGTAGTCCACAATCATCTCCTTTGTCTTGATCATGTTGAGAGAGAGGTTGTTGTCCTGGCACCACACAGCCAGGTCTCTGATCTCCCCCCTATAGGCTGTCTCATCGTTGTCAGTGATCAGGCCTACAACTGTTGTGTCATCAGCAAACTTAATGATAGTGTTGGAGTTGTGCCTGGTTGTGTAATCATGAGTGAACAGGGAGTACAGGAGAGGACCGAGTACACACCCCTGAGGGGCCCCCGTGTTGAGGATCAGCATAGCGGATGTGTTGTTAGCTACCCTTACCACCTGGGGGCGGCCCGTCAGGAAGTCTAGGATCCAGTTGCAGAGGGATGTGTTTAGTCCCAGGATCCTTAGCTTAATGATGAGATTTGAGGGCACTATGCTGTTGAACGCTGAGCTGTAGTCAATGAATAGCATTCTCACATAGGTGTTCCTTTTGTCCGAATGTGAAAGGGCAGTGTGGAGAGCAATAGAGATTCTTATGTTTGTTTAAGCAATTTCCCTTCGACACGCCGGCTAATAACATGTTCCGATGCACATGTGGCCAAGGCGTAGTGGCTTCCTGTCGTCATGTATCGTTCATGCTGTTCTGGTCTCTTCCCCCACAACTGTTCTTGTCACCGTTTGGCAGAAATGGAATGAAAATAAAAACCTGGACTATATTTAGCGATTCGTCGATGCGACCCAATTTAGGCTACAAATAAATATATTTGATTGATTGATTTGGTCATTCATTGAACATTGTGCAGTCAAATATAAAATAGCTTTGCTAAGGATCTATGAATAGTTTGCTCATTCTGATAGTTCATCACTGACAGACACCATCTCACTCGATCCAGCTCTTCCTCATCTCCCTCCCTCGGTTTCTGTTGTTTAAATGACATATTTTTAGCCTGCCCGTGAAACGCTCAGTCGGGGGGGGGACTGCCAATACACACACGTTCTCCTGACGCCATACCAATCGTTACATCTTTTCATTCCTCTGGTGTTCTAGAACTGCTCGGGGAATGCTCCAGCTTAGTAAAATATCCAGTGTGCTGATTGGCTCTGTCATGTAAAGCATTGAACTTCAGACACACACTATTCTGTAAGATGAGGGCTAAATGGACTGAGGGCTTTGCTCTTACACAAATACAGATTTACAGGAAATAAAACGAAACACTGTTTGTGACTCAACCCCCCCGTCCGTGAGTGTGAGAAGAGAGCAGAGAGCGAGAGAGACAGAGCGAGAGAGACAGCGCGAGAGAGCGAGGATAAGAGAGACCGAGAGAGAGCGAGCATAAGAGAGACCGAGGAGTGCAAGAGAGAAAAAGGAGAGAAGAGCAACAGACAGAGAAAGAAGAGCGAGAGATGGAGAAAAAGAGAGACATACTTAAATACCTCACAGGAGGTATACATGGAACAGAGTGAGAGAAAAAAAATCCCTCACACCTTGGGGAACCTTACAGCACAGTGAGTGCCCCAGATCCCCATATTAGACAGAGCTTTGGGGTGATTGAGTCATCTGTATTCATGCTGGTGTGAACATTCCCAGACACCAAGGTCAGCCATATTGGTCAGGCCGGGGTGACTTGTATTTATGGTGGGCTGTGTGCACGTGTGGAGAGGGGATTCTCAGTCTGTCCTTAACCCGCCGCTGGGCCAATTGTGCGCCGCCCTATGGGACTCCCAATCACGGCCGGTTGTGGTACAGCCTGGAATCGAACCAAGGTCTGTAGTGACACCTCTAGCGCAGACGCAGTGCCTTAAACCGCTGCGCCCCTTGGGAGCCCCCAATTAACCCATAATGTCTGTGTGGGTCTACACCCCTTTCATTAGCAGACAATGAGCCTGACAATGAGCCTGGTAGGATAGCCACAACTTTATGACATTCAGTTGGCTTCAAAAACACATCCTTCCTCATCTAACCACAAAGCAAGAGGCACAAAAACCTATACATACTAAATGCTAACCAATTTATAGAAGGGGGAAGTCACCAAGTGAGAGACAAGAAGAAGTGCAACAAGTCAAAAACACTCCCAAAGCCCATGCATTGACATAAGTGTGTGAGGAGATATAGGTCTGCACCTTCAACACACCTCCACACAGCGAGCCAAAAGGAGTGTGGGTTACCAGGGAGGGTCTATTCCCTAAGGAGTCCTACTATCGCACGAGACTCTGAATTTAGCCTCCCGTCTATCAGAAGTCACACGACCCACTTTGGGAATCCCCAGCGCAAAGAGTAACCTTGAATGTCCGAACTGTAGAACTCATTCCCTCAAACATAAAGTAAGACGGCTGTTATTAGATCAGTGCTCGTGGTGGACACAGAGAAGGGGGGGGACACACATATAGGGACAGACTGATTTGCTAACACATGATCTAACTAAGTCAATACAGAGATTAGATTGCTGAGGTGTTGAATAGAGGGTGGCACAGAGAGGGTTGAGAAAGTGTATTGGTGTTTTTTCCCCCATGATTGATCCCATTCTAGGATTGGCTCCACTGAGCCACGCCCGGCCCATACCCGAGAGAAGATGAGAGGCAAAAGGAGCGGGGAGATAGAGGGAGTGAAATAAATTGCAGTGAACCAAAAACCAATCCACTGTCTATATTTCTGTGCTTTGATAAGGCTTTAATAAACACCCTATAGGGGTATAGATAAAGATCACCCAATTGACAACAATATACAGGTTGGCAGAAGTAGATCACCCTGCATCCCACAGCTGGGATGTAATACCACCCCGGTGTCATGGCTAAATTCCCAACCTGGCCCCATTCCATCATGGCCACCTAATAATTCCTCTCATTCCTAATTGGGAAAATCCTGTATCACTCCTCACCTCGATAGATGATGAGGTGGGCGTGTGGTGAGCGTCCAGGCACAAAAATGTTTGCTGTGCATTGTGAGTGCTGCACATTGCTGGTGGATGAGGTGAGTTTGAGAGGTTTGGTTAAATGCAGAAGACACATTTCGGTTGAATGCATTCAGTTGTACAACTGACTGGGTATCCCCCTTTCTAGTATGTTCCTCCAGTCCTGCCCCTGGTATCTGACTGATACACAGACCTGGGGTTTCCCTCCTCCAAGGTCACCTTCAGCTGAGGAAGGGAGAGATCTCTCCTCCTCATCTCGCCCCACTCGCTTTATCTCTTAAATTCATTCCATTTCTGTCTCTCACAAAATCTTGCACATCAACTCACTTTCCCTCACCCATCTCTCCTCCCATTCCAATTTATTTCACTCCCTCTATCTCCCCGCTCTTTTTGCCTCTTTCATCTTCTCTCGGGTAGGGGCCGGGCGTGGCTCAGTGGAGCCAATCAGTCAAGCCAATCCTAGAATGGGATCAATCATGGAAAAAAAACACCAATACACTTTCTCAACCCTCTCTGGGCCACCCTCTATTCAACACCTCAGCAATCTAATCTCTCTTTACTCTCTGTACCATAAAGGGGATTGTGTAAGGAATTTGCTACAGCTTCCTCTCTCCAGCTATATTCTCTATCCAGTTATTCGTGTTCTGTTCTAGACATAGCTCCTGTCTGTGATACCAGTACATTCCCTTTTTTTAGTCCTAATCATCCCGCCCTCCCTCCCTCCTGTCATTTAGTCCTAATCATCCCTCCCTCCTGTCATTTAGTCCTAATCATCCCTCCCTCCTGTCATTTAGTCCTAATCATCCCTCCCTCCTGTCATTTAGTCCTAATCATCCCTCCCTCCTGTCATTTAGTCCTAATCATCCCTCCCTCCTGTCATTTAGTCCTAATCATCCCTCCCTCCTGTCATTTAGTCCTAATCATCCCTCCCTCCTGTCATTTAGTCCTAATCATCCCTCCCTCCTGTCATTTAGTCCTAATCATCTCTCCCTCCTGTCATTTAGTCCTAATCATCCCTCCCTCCTGTCATTTAGTCCTAATCATCCCTCCCTCCTGTCTCTTCGTCCTTACTTGTCTGTGTATGTGTCTGTCTGTCTGTCTGTCAGCAGCCCATTAAGGTTTGTGGAGGGATAATCAGCAGCACCATACAGACAACGGGAGCCCCGGCCCACGCACCAACCCAACCCGCTCCCCACAGCTGCCTCAGAAAGAAGGAGAGAGAGAAAATAAGGGGGAAAAAAACAGACCCAAGCTACTTCCTGGACAGGCAGTCCATTCTACAAAAGCAAGACTTTGTATAGTAGAACCAGGATATAGACCCAAAGGTCTTGAAGAATGCATTATTTCTACTACTGGCAGTATCCCTTCAGTTACCCCATAGTGACTGTGGTTGTGACACAGAAGACTACACTGTGACTCATGTCAGAAGTCAAAGCAGGTTAACTGATACCAGTATGAGAGTCATAACCTTGCTTGGTGTTTTCATCCCTCGCAAGGGGCACAAGGAAATAAAATGATAGAAGAACTGTAAAGACAGTTGGACATAACCCTGAGCGAGACTTCCCCAGACGTGGTTTGCCTTACTACATCAAATTACAGAAATGACTCATGTTCATACAGCTATGACTGTACATTGTCCACTAAAAAGTAAGCAGGAGCGAAATGTGGGGAAGTTGGAGGGCAGGTCACTTGGTTAAAAAGTGCATGAAGTCCAAAAATCAAGGAAATGTTGGAGATTTTTCCTGTCATTGACTGGTAGACTAAGACATGTGACTGCTCAACATTGCGACACAAACCAGAACCACATACAGCATTCCTCTGGGTAACGTCATTTTATCTGCTATTTACTGACAACTATGTGATAATAATGGGTGCTTCTCTACAAATGCATCACAGGAGGTTGGTGGCACCTTAATTGGGGAGGACGGGCACATGGTAATGGCTGGAGCGGAATGGTATCAAATACATCAAACACGCTGTTTCCATGGTTTCTATGTGTTTGATACCATACACTCCGTTCCAGACATTATTATGAGCCGTCCTCCCCTCAGCAGCCTCCTGTGAACTGCATACTAATGTAATTGCCATATTACCATGTAATGCGAAGAAAAACGCCAGGTAAAAAACTTACAACCATCACCTTTTTGTTTCTCACTGGAAACTTTTGACAGGGAGCTTTGGGGTATTCAGTCGTGTTCAACAAAAACTGCCAAGACAAGGTAAAGACACGGTAAAGACACCTACCCCGAGCAGATAGCTTCTTAGTGTTGATGATTTTGGCAGCATACTCCTGTCCGCTGGAGATCCTCATACATCTTTTCACTATGGAGAAAGCTCCCCTTTAGGACACACAAAGACGGTGATGAGTAGACGATCAAACTGACATGTTAGAACAATAGTGATGGCGTCTTTTTGTCGCCACTAATTTCGCCATGGTTCGTTTTTGAACAAATGCTGAAAATAAGGTCTGGTAAACACAGGCTTTGGAGAAGTTATACATTTTGTTCCATCGAAAAACCCTTTCCTTTCTCTATAGAGTGGTGAGGAGGAATCTACCGTGTCTGGAAGGGACTTCACCATACATTTTCTGGATTCATGTGCACCCAGCTATATCCTCTCCCAGATTTGTTTTCCCTGACTAAATTTGCTGGCTAGTTGAACTATGCTAATTTTTGTCCACATTGCCAAACTTCATAAATACTGCACCCTCAACTTCAAAACTCATTTTCTAGTTATACAATCATGTAACTAATACATTTGCTGAAAATAAACTTAAATGATTTATTGTTTTGTTGAATAGTCATGACTGGTTCGAGCTATCTGTTCGAGTCGTAAGACAACAGTGGCGAATTACATAATTTCCGGGTTTTAGGACTGCAAGCTATATATGGCAAGATAGCGAGCTCTGTTAAGCGCTAGCTTGTAGTCCTAACACTCGGAAATAAGACATGTCAGGTTTGTTCAGCCATTCCTAATGAATAGGGAATGAATAGGGTTTTGGAATAAACGCCAAAAATAAGGTCAGAGGTTAACACAGGCTTAGGAGATCTCATACTTTCTGTTCTATGAGATAATATCAGTCAGTTAACATGACCTTTATGAATTATGAAGCCTTTATGTGCTTTTTATCATTACATCAATTCTCCAACATTCACAAAAAGTGTCGTTACCCAAGAAGGCAAAGGTAACTGAACTAAATGACCATCGCCCCATAGCACTCACTCCTGTCATCAGGAAGTGCTTTGAGAAGTGAGTCAAGGATCATATCACCTCCACGGTCACCCTAGACCCACTTCAAATGTACCTACCGCCCCAATGGGTCCACAGACGATGCAATCGCCATCACACTGCCCTATCCATCTGGACAAGAGCAATACCTATGTACGAATGCTGTTCATTGACTATAGCGCAGCATTCTACACCACAGTACCCTCCAAGCTCATCATTAAGCTCGAGACCCTGGGTCTCAACCCCGCCCTGTGCAATTGGGTCCTGGACTTACTGACGGGCCACCCCTAGGTGGTGAAGGTAGGAAACAGCTCCACGTCACTGATCCTCAACACTGGGGCCCCACAAGGGTGTGCGTGCATACCCCTCCTGTACTCCCTGTTCCCCCATGACTGCATGGCCATGCACGCCTCCAACCCAAATCATCAGGTTTGCAGACAACAACAGTAGTAGGCTTGATTACCAACAACAAGACAGCCTACAGGGTGAGGGCGAGGTGAGGGTGAGGGCACTCGGAGTGTGGTGTCAGGAAAACAACCTCTCACTCAACGTCAACAAAAGGAGACGATCGAGGACTTAAGGAAACAGCAGAGGGAGCACACCCCTATCCACATTGACGGGACAGCAGTGGAGAAGGTGGAAAGTTAAGTTCCCCAGTGTACACATCACAGACAAACTGAAATGGTCCATCCACACAAACAGTGTGGTGAAGAAGGCGCAACAGCGCCTCTTCAACCTCAGGAGGCTGAAGAAATGTGCCTAGTCACCTAAAACCCTCAAATTTTTACAGATGCACAATTGAGAGCATCCTGTCGGGCTGTATGACCGCCTGGTATGGCTACTGCACCACCCACAACCGCAAGGCTCTCCAGAGGGTGGTGCAGTCTGCACAACGCATCACCGGGGGCAAACTACCTGCCCTCCAGGACACCTACACCACCCGATGTCACAGGAAGGATAAAAAGATCATCAAGGACAACAACCACCGAGTCACTGCCTGTTCACCCCGCTACCATCCAGAAGGCAAGGGTCAGTACAGGTGCATCAAAGCTGGGACCTAAAGCTGAAAAACAGCTTCTATCGCAAGGCCATCAGACTGTTAAACAGCCATCCCTAGCACATCACTGCCTACACACAGACTTGAAATCATTGGCCACTTTAATACATGGATCACTAGTCACTTTAATAATGTTTACATATCGTGCATTATTCATCTCATATGTATATACTGTATTTTATACCATCTTGCCTATGCCGCTCTGTCATTGCTCATCTATATATTCATATTCCATCCCTTTAGATGTGTGTGTATTAGATAGTTGCTGTGTAGTTGTTGTGGAATTGTTAGATTACATGTTAGATATTGCTGCGTTGCAATAACATCTGTTAACCATGTGCATGTGACCAATACAATTTGATTTGAAGATTATTATTGAACAAAATGTAGAAAATCTCCTTAGCCTGTTTGCCACAGACCTTATTTTCGGCGTTTATCCTAAACTGCCTTTTATTTTCCCCATAGGCTTTGTCCAACGAACCATGTATTTGACCTGATGCATACAACTCCAAAGAAATAGGGATATACTGAAAATATGCATCTAAATATTTCGTTTATTTGCGTCAATGGTGTACACAATAATTCAAGTTTTAGTAGTCAAACTCAGATGGAGATGGCCGTGAGAGGCCCATGCTCAGTGGACCACTGTGGAGAGTAGGCCTAGGCTAGAAGATGCAACCTCACGCTGGAAAAAGCACTGAAGACCGCGTAAGTGCAAGTGACCTAATTGTCCCCAACCCCGCAAAGCCGCCCGTGCTTTGCTGGTAAAGTAGGGCAGGCTACAGTCAGTAATGTCAAGGGATTCTTCTCAGTCACCCAGGGTTAGCGCTGCTTTTAAAAACATTTAACGCCGTAACCTTTCGCTCTGCCATGCTTTAAAACCCATCACTCATATCGATGCGTTTACATTGTTGCTAAAACTATGGCATTTATTATTTTGTTTATGGTTATAAATAGACCCAATAAAACCATGTCGAAATGGGCATGTGCGCTGGCCGCTTGGCAATAGCAATCAGTGGATCAATAAGTCATATTTATGTCAATTTCATTTTGCTATGAGCAAGGAATGACATCACAGCTGGGAAAACAAGGGATTTCTCCATAATTTCTCCATAAATGTAGACACTACCAATTACGACCGCTAGGAAATTACCGCCCCAATACAGTTGTTGTTCCACTAAAAGGGCGGTGACTTGTTAGACGAAAATGTCAAGAGCGATTGAAATACTACGTAAACATTCAGAAAAGATATCAAAACAAACGCAACGACGGTTTTGGAAAGAAAAGTTAGGAAATATACATTTTGAAGACCAAACGTACGGTTTGAATACAACGGGTACGGTTTCTGTGCACCACACACAGGTAACAGGTAATCGAGAATAACCACCCGTTTAGAGCACCAGTAGCTAAACATAATCCAATGCAGATATGTATTGGAGATAAATAACAAAAACATTGAAAATACTTACTTTCCCAGCTCTTCGTAGAGATTAAACTCGTCGGTAAATCTGGTACAGGTTGTCAAAGCCATGGCAAACGACGCGTGCAGGGGAGAGGGAAGACTGTCTCTTTCGGTCGGGACTTTAAACCTCAGTCTCCAACGTTTCAAAGTGATACTTGTCTCCTCTGAAACGATAAAACAAAATAACAGAATAAAAATTAACTGCAAATCTTCTTTTTACTTTTCCTGGTCAGTTTCCGAATCCAGGAATTGTTCTTGGCACGGAGTTCACGGGTTATCAAGGACGTCGATACTCCGGGTCGCGTTCCCCTGCGCAGAAGTTACATGAATTAACCAATGGTTGCGTGCAACATCATCGACTGTGTCATCGTCTAGCAGATGGCTATAACATATGATGTGGTTAGTTAAAGTTAAAATACCTTTCTAGACGTTGTAAGGTTTGGCATACGTCAGCAACGCTTGGGCAGAGGCACGCGTCCCTTCTATTATCTGTGCCTGCCTACACTTCGCTTTGAGTGCGATACTTTTTCTATCGAGCGCTTCCTGATTTTGAAAACTGTGGAGTACAACGCCTCCCCCTAGTTGTAACCACGGACCCTTTACAGTCAATGTCACGGACCCTCACTGTGAAGAGGCCAACATTTATCAACGACTGTAGCCCAGGGATCATCAACAAAATTCAGCCGCGGGCCTATTTTTCTTGAGTGGATGGTCAGGGTTCGGAACATAATTACAAATAATTTGTAGGCTGCAAATTGGCCTCATGAAGCCCAAACGGATATAATATTGAACTAAAACAATAATTCCAGACCTTACTGCCTTCTATATGATCACATATCTCTTATGTGTGGGAATACTTTGGAACATAGTATTTCCCAAATTAAAATAACTTGGAGCTGATTTGCTGGTGTTTTAGTATTTAATGTCGTCGTCCCCCCGTCCCCCCATAAAAAAAAAAATCAGAGTAGAGCACAGTAATCTGGGTAGCAGGCAAGCGGCGCATTACAATATTTTTTCAGATCAGAAAACGTATAAATAAAATCAACCCTGCTGTAGCCTATAGTGCATTCGGAAAGCATTTAGACCACTTCCCCTTTGTCCACATCTTGTTACGTTACAGCCTTATTCTAAAATGGATCAAATATTTTTTTCCCCCTCACCGAGCTACACACAAAAACCCATAATGCCAAAGAAAAACATTATTTTTAGAAGCTGTTGCACTTTTATTAAAAATAAAAACAGAAATACCTTATTTACATATGTGTTCAGACCCTTTGCTATGAGACTCGAAATTGAGCTCAGGTGCATCCTGTTTCTATTGATCATCATTGAGATGTTTCTACAACTTGATTGGAGTCAAACTGTGGTAAATTCTATTGATTGGACATGATTTGGAAAGGCACAAACCTGGCTATGCAAGGTCCCACAGTTGACAGTGCATGTCAGAGCAAAAACAAGGCATGAGGTCAAAATAACTGTCCGTAGAGCTCCGAGACAGGATTGTGTCAAGGAATGAATCTGGGGAAGGGTACCAAAACATTGCTGCAACATTGAAGGTTCTAAGAACAGAGTGGCCTCCATCATTCTTGAATGGAAGAAGTTTGGAACCACCAAGGCTCTTCTTAGAGCTGGCCGCCCTGCAAAACTGAGCAATTAGGGGAGAAGGGCCTTGGTCAGGAAGGTGACCAAGAACCCGATGGTCACTCTGACAGAGCTCCAGAGTTCCTCTGTGGAGATGGGAGAACCTTCAAGAAAGACAACCATCTCTGCAGCACTTCACCAATCAGGCCTTTATGGTAGAGTGGCCAGACCGATGCCACTCCTCAGTAAAAGGCACATGACAGCCCACTTGAAGTTTGCCAAAAGGCACTTAAAGACTCTCAGACCATGAGAAACAAGATTCTCTGGTCTGATGAAACCAAGATTGAACTCTTTGGCCTCAATGCCAAGCATCACGTCTGGAGGAAACCTGGCACCATCCCTACGGTGAAGCATGGTGGTGGCAGCATGGTGGATGTTTCTTAGCGGCAGGGACTGGGAGACTAGTCAGGATCGAGGAAAAGATGAACGGAGCAGAGTACAAAGAGATCCTTAAAGAAAACCTGCTCCAGAGCACTCAGGACCTCAGACTGGGGCGAAGTTTCACCTTCCAACAGGACAACGACCCTAATCACACAGCCAAGACAATGCAGGAGTGACTTCGGGACAAGTCTCTGAATGTCCTTGAGTGGCCCAGCCAGAGCTCGGACTTGAACCCGATTGAACATCTCTGGAGAGACCGGAAAACAGCTGTGCAGCAACGCTCCCCATTCAACCTGACAGAGCTTGAGAGGATCTGCAGAGAAGAATGGGAGAAACTCCCCAAATGCAGGTGTTCCAAGCTTGTAGCGTCATACCCAAGAAGACTTGAGACTGTAATCGCTGCCGAAGGTGCTTCAACAAAGTACTGAGAAAAGGGTCTGAATACTTAAGTAAATGTGATATTTTAGTACATTTTGTCAAATAATTTAGCAAAAATGTCCAAAAACCTGTTTCTGCTTTGTCATTATGGGATATTGTGTGTCGAGTGATGAGGAAAGAAACAAACAAATGTTTTTTTGTTGTTTAATTTTTACCCTTTTTTCTCCCCAATTTCGTAGTATCCAATTGTTGTAGTAGCTACTATCTTGTCTCATCACTACAACTCCCGTACGGACTCGGGAGAGACGAAGGTTGAAAGTCATGCGTCCTCCGATACACAACCCAAGCAAGCCGCACTGCTTCTTAACACAGCGCGCATCCAACCCGGAAGCCAGCCGCACCAATGTGTCAGAGGAAACACAGTGCACCTGACAACCTTGGTTAGTGTGCACTGCGCCCGGCCCGCCACAGGAGTCGCTGGTGCGCGATGAGACAAGGACATCCCTACCGACCAAACCCTCCGTAGCCCGGACAACGCTAGGCCAATTGTGCGTCGCCCCACGGACCTCCCGGTCGCGGCCGGTTACAACAGAGCCTGGGCCGAAGCCAGAGTCTTTGGTGGCACAGCTGGCGCTGCAGTACAGCGCCCTTAACCACTGCGCCAAGAAACAAACAATTTAATCAATTTTAGAATAAGGCTGCAACCTACATTTTTTTTGAAAAAGTCAAGGGGTCTGAATAGGTTCCAAAGGCTGTATGTTGCATATTTTGTATTTTTTTAAATATATTTGTGGAAAAAAAGGTGTAGATTGTCCCGTCTTTCAAGATCCTTGAGCAGTAAAACAAATACATTTTCTCGCACCCTCATGGCAAAATGTGTAAAATAGCATGAGATTAGCTATAAAACTGCACATTTTACTCTCTGCCCCATGGTAAAATAAAATATCCTACAAATATTTTTACAGACCTTGTAGTGGGGCCTCGCGAAACTTCACTACACCACAGGAGACTGCTGAGGGGAAAATGGCTCATAATAATCTGTGGAACGGAGGGAATGGAATGGCATCTACCACGTGTTTAATGCATTTGATACCATTCCACTAATTCCACTCCAGTCATTACCACGAGCCCGTCCTCCCCAATTAAGGTGCCACCAACCTCCTGTGATGCATACATACAGGCGAAAAAGTAATCCAACAATTTTAAACATCTAAACGTTTGTTGTGTGTATTTAAATGAGTATTTATTGTGGTTTTATTGAATGGCTAGGGTGAGAAGACAGGAAAAGTGTGAGGAGTGCGAATCTGAAGGGCAGTTATTTATACTCAAACCCTCGTCAATTGTGATATTCTTATATGCCGGGCTCAGTGACACTTAGTCTGGCTAACACCTAACACTCTAAGTCCTCTTGACTTCAGAGTCTGGGATGGCTCTTTGATGTTATCGGCACAATAATGAAGGGGGCTGTGCTTTTACTGGTTGGCTCTCCTCTGTGTCTTTCCTACTTAAACATCGACATGCACAGCCATTCACAGCCCCCGAGTGCCACCCCCTTCCATTACAGTGGTTGGATTCTCAAATCCAAACGAGAGGTCTGAACCCCCGAGTGGAAAAAAAATAATAAACATTTGAGTGAACCAATCAAACCCGTTGCACAATTTCTGAGCAAATATCGCGTTAATCAAACGGCCTCCTCTCCAGACGAGTGTGTCACAGCTCTCCCTGAAAGGGTAGGCAACACTGTTCCCGGATTGCCACAGGTACTGTGGGATTTTGTTCCAACTAGGCACCACATCTGACCAACTGAGCAAATTGATCAGTTCAATGGCCTAAATTCGACACCCCTGGTCTTCCTGGTAGGTTCAATCCAAAACATGAAGTGGCTGTGGCCCTCCAGGACCAAGGTTGCCTGCCCCTCCACGACCAAGGTTGCCTGCCCCTCCAGGACCAGGGTTGCCTACCCCTCCAGGACCAAGGTTGCCTACCCCTCCAGGACCAGGGTTGCCTACCCCTCCCCAGGACCAAGGTTGCCTACCCCTCCAGGACCAAGGTTGCCTGCCCCTCCAGGACCAAGGTTGCCTGCCCCTCCAGGACCAGGGTTGCCTGACCCTCCAGGACCAAGGTTGCCTGCCCCTCCAGGACCAAGGTTGCCTGCCCCTCCAGGACCAAGGTTGCCTGCCCCTCCAGGACCAAGGTTGCCTGCCCCTCCAGGACCAAGGTTGCCTGCCCCCCCAGGACCAAGGTTGCCTGCCCCTCCAGGACCAAGGTTGCCTGCCCCTCCAGGACCAAGGTTGCCTGCCCCTCCAGGACCAAGGTTGCCTACCCCTCCAGGACCAAGGTTGCCTGCCCCTCCAGGACCAAGGTTGCCTACCCCTCCAGGACCAAGGTTGCCTGCCCCTCCAGGACCAAGGTTGCCTGCCCCTCCAGGACCAAGGTTGCCTGCCCCTCCAGGACCAAGGTTGCCTGCCCCTTTGCACTAGACCAAACACATATTGTCCTGCTCTGTCAAATTGTTAGAAATAGTGTCACTTCTGTCCCATCATATGATAGAGATTATAGTCATACAGGCGACATTCGATTATTTCCCAGAATGCCATTCACATTTCTTACCATATTTGCATCAGCTCCATCAATGTTCTATATTTGGAATAACTGAGGTGTCTGTGCACTAGCCCAGTGGTTCCCACCCAGGAGTACTAGGACCCCTGGGGGTACTTGGTCTATCCACAGGGGTACTTGGTCTATCCACAGGGGGGGTACTTGGTCTATCCACTGGGGGTACTTGGCCTATCCACAGGGGTACTTGAGAAGACTCATGAGACAAAATGCACATGAGGGGAACTTCAGGGATACTCCGGTTAGAGCATAATTCAGTTGGTGGTACAGTAACCCAAAACGTTTGGGAACCACTACACTAGCCTACTGATTTCTGGACTCAGACCGCCCTCTTGTGGGAATATTATTATTATTGTATTTCACCTTTATATAACCACGTCGGCTAGTTGAGAACAAGTTCTCATTTACAACTACGACCTGGCCAAGATAAAGCAAAGCAGTTCGACACATACAACGACACAGTGTTACACATGGAATAAACAAACATACAATCCATAAAACAGCAGAAAAATAAGTCGATATACAATGTGAGCAAATGAGGTGAGAAGTAGGGGTAAAGGCAAAAAAGGCCATGGTGGCGAAGTAAATACAATATAGCAAGTAAAACACTGGAATGGTAGAATTGCAGTGGAAGAATGTAGAGATAAGTAGAGAATGTAGAGATTATGTTGGGGTGCAAAGGAGAAAAATTATAAATAAATACAGTAGGGGAAGAGGTAGTTGTTTGGGCTAAATGATAGAATATAAGGATGGTGCATGCACTTTGCCCTGCCCCATGTCTCACTGCTCAGTCTAGACATCACTGCTCCATTTATTGTCTGATCATGGTCATGTCCTGTGTGACCACAACTGACCGATACTGACTACATTAACTTTCATGCCCAGTGAACTATCACATACACAGATTAAACTGATCAGAATGTCAGGCTATGGCCAGACCCTGACCATACAAGGATAATGTCAGGCTATGGCCAGACTCTGACCATACGAGGATAATGTCAGGCTATGGCCAGACTCTGACCATATGAGGATAATGTCAGGCTATGGCCAGACTCTGACCATACGAGGAGAATGTTAGGCTATGGCCAGACCCTGACCATACGAGGAGAATGTCAGGCTATGGCCAGACCCAGACCATACGAGGATAATGTCAGGCTATGGCCAGACTCTGACCATACGAGGAGAATGTCAGGCTATGGCCAGAGTCTGACCATATTAGGAGAATGTCAGGCTATGGCCAGACTCTGACCATATGAGGAGAATGTCAGGCTATGGCCAGACTCTGACCATACGAGGAGAATGTTAGGCTATGGCCAGACTCTGACCATATGAGGAGAATGTCAGGCTATGGCCAGACTCTGACCATACGAGGAGAATGTTAGGCTATGGCCAACCTCTGACCATATGAGGAGAATGTCAGGCTATGGCCAGACTCTGACCATATGAGGAGAATGTCAGGCTATGGCCAGACTCTGACCATATGAGGAGAATGTCAGGCTATGGCCAGACTCTGACCATATTAGGAGGAAGAGATCAGAATAATTTGTTACAGAGTAAAAAGGGAGAGTCAGTCAAACATCCTATTTATTTACATGTCAGGGGTGACTGGCAGTACATAATACCTAGGGGAGAGTGGGGTAAGTTGAGCCACCCTGTCCCGCAGTTCAACTTACCCTGTCCCTCAGTTCAACTTACCCTGTCCCTCAGTTCAACTTACCCTGTCCCTCAGTTCAACTTACCCTGTCCCGCAGTTCAACTTACCCTGTCCCGCAGTTCAACCTACCCTGTCCCTCAGTTCAACTTACCCTGTCCCTCAGTTCAACTTACCCTGTCCCTCAGTTCAACTTACCCTGTCCCTCAGTTCAACTTACCCTGTCCCTCAGTTCAACTTACCCTGTCCCGCAGTTCAACTTACCCTGTCCCGCAGTTCAACTTACCCTGTCCCGCAGTTCAACCTACCCTGTCCCTCAGTTCAACTTACCCTGTCCCGCAGTTCAACTTACCCTGTCCCTCAGTTCAACTTACCCTGTCCCTCAGTTCATCTTACCCTGTCCCTCGGTTCAACCTACGGTGTCCCTCAGTTAAACTTACCCTGTCCCTCAGTTCAACTTACCCTGTCCCGCAGTTCAACTTACCCTGTCCCTCAGTTCAACTTACCCTGTCCCTCGGTTCAACTTACCCTGTCCCTCAGTTCAACTTACCCTGTCCCTCAGTTCAACTTACCCTGTCCCTCAGTTCAACTTACCCTGTCCCTCAGTTCAACTTACCCTGTCCCTCAGTTCAACTTACCCTGTCCCTCAGTTCAACTTACCCTGTCCCTCAGTTCAACTTACCCTGTCCCTCAGTTCAACTTACCCCATACTTACCCCATAAGCTGTTTTCAAACCTGTCATGTTTACGTGAATTCTGATTATCTACACATCCTGAAATCTATGTAGATAACTTTGTTAGAAACAATATTTCCCTTGATGGAGTGATGCTGAATGTACAAAATGGCTCAACTTACCACTTACCCAACTCTCCACTGCCTCATGCCATACTCCTTCCATGTGTGCGTGTGTGTCCATGTGTGTGTGCGTGCGTGTCCGTGTGTGCGTGCGTGTGTGTCCGTGTGTGCGTCCGTTCGTGCGTGTGGGTTTGTGACCACTCATACAACTGTTTATGAAGCCAAGATGTTTGGGAAAGTTTCTGACATGGGCTACAAGTGAAAATGTCTCAAATCAATGATTTTATTTATACAGTAACACGTGTCAGAAAGGACAACATCTTTCCATGTATAATTTAGGATGAATATATTTCCATATGAATTGTGATCCCTCGTATTTTGACAGTGATTAGACGCAACTGACACATATGGATACACATTCTACACAGCATCATATGCGGTGCCGTCACGTTTGATAATGATTGACAGTTTGACATTAGACATCCTCATGTTCTCTACCCGCACAGTTTAATCCTGACTAAATATGCACACTATGACATTTCCCAAGCGGCCCGTCATTAAAATGAACGATGAACTAACTCATGACCTTACATTTAATAATGGTACATCTTTCTCTTGACGCAGGGAGAACATGTGGACTTCACATGAAGCCTCGGAGCTCCTCTGATATCTCTATCTGCTTCAGTGGGAAGGTCAACAATAGACTCGGAGCTCCTCTGATATCTCTATCTGCTTCAGTGGGAAGGTCAACAATAGACTCGGAGCTCCTCTGATATCTCTATCTGCTTCAGTGGGAAGGTCAACAATAGACTCGGAGCTCCTCTGATATCTCTATCTGCTTCAGTGGGAAGGTCAACAATAGACTCGGAGCTCCTCTGATATCTCTATCTGCTTCAGTGGGAAGGTCAACAATAGACTCGGAGCTCCTCTGATATCTCTATCTGCTTCAGTGGGAAGGTCAACAATAGACTCGGAGCTCCTCTGATATCTCTATCTGCTTCAGTGGGAAGGTCAACAATAGACTCGGAGCTCCTCTGATATCTCTATCTGCTTCAGTGGGAAGGTCAACAATAGACTCGGAGCTCCTCTGATATCTCTATCTGCTTCAGTGGGAAGGTCAACAATAGACTCGGAGCTCCTCTGATATCTCTATCTGCTTCAGTGGGAAGGTCAACAATAGACTCGGAGCTCCTCTGATATCTCTATCTGCTTCAGTGGGAAGGTCAACAATAGACTCGGAGCTCCTCTGATATCTCTATCTGCTTCAGTGGGAAGGTCAACAATAGACTCGGAGCTCCTCTGATATCTCTATCTGCTTCAGTGGGAAGGTCAACAATAGACCACTAACGCCCCGAAGGAATTAAACCTCACTTTCTTTATTACAAAACAAAAATAAAATATTCTTTGGAGAAGATAAAGGTTAAATCAAATGAAACAAATTAAAAGTAAGGACAGATGGTGAGAGGGGCCATATCATTTCAGCCCACTAGTGTAGTAGACTATGCATCCCAATATTCTCCTTTCCAGATGTTGGATCAGATTGTGATGGGAAACTTTACCTCCTTCGACTAATACCATGAGTAGGGCTCTGGGGAAAAACCCAAAGGCTTATAATTGCAGAGCAACTATAGCTGTAGGACACAACTACTGCTGCCCATACTGCTGTCCTGCCTATTGCCCATACTGCTGCCATGCCTATTGTCCTGCCTGCTGCCCTGCCTATTGTCCTGCCTGCTGCCCTGCCTATTGCCCATACTGCTGCCCTGCCTATTGCCCATACTGCTGCCCTGCCTATTGTCCTGCCTGCTGCCCTGCCTATTGTTCTGCCTGCTGCCCTGCCTATTGTCCTGCCTGCTGCCCTGCCTATTGACCATACTGCTGCCCTGCCTATTGCCCATACTGCTGCCCTGCCTATTGCCCATACTGCTGCCCTGTCTATTGTCCTGCCTGCTGCCCTGCCTATTGCCCATACTGCTGCCCTTCCTATTGCCCTGCCTGCTGCCCTGCCTATTGCCCATACTGCTGCCCTGCCTATTGTCCTGCCTGCTGCCCTGCCTATTGCCCATACTGCTGCCCTGCCTATTGCCCATACTGCTGCCCTGCCTATTGCCCATACTGCTGCCCTGCCTATTGTCCTGCCTGCTGCCCTGCCTATTGCCCATACTGCTGTTGTATCTTCGGAGGGCCGCAACTCCACTTGTACATTTTCCTCTCCCCATGTCTCTTTCATTAACTCCCTCTTTTTCTCTCTCTCTGTCAGTCCCTTCACCTCTCCTCCCCGCTCTCTCGCTGCTCTAACTCTCCCTCCCTCTTTCCCTCTGTTAAGACTTTCGGCAATAGGAAACCTTGGCTGCCAAATAAACTGGTTGGAGCCCTCAGAGGCAATGAGACTCCTGAGTGGTTTTCGTCTGAAGGGTGAAGGGTGGACATGTGGGAGGGAGGGGACTGGCACTATGACGACGGCTCTGGTAGGGGCTGACGCACCCCAGCTGTGCCCTCACCTCCAGAAAGACAGAGGGCTCTAGGAGTACCACACTCCTTGGTGCTCCAGGCTCTTTACACACACACTACATGCAGTACATCGCAAGTACACTATACACACACACTCACTTGTGCGCACACATGCACAGTCAGTGCATTTATTTGTTAAATGCTGGCTCATCCTGGGTTATTAATGAATAGGGTGTGTGCTTGAAAATGATGATTATAAATGACTGGCTTCTCTGAGGAACATTCCAACCTAGTTGACAGAGAGCTGTCCAACACTTCCTCCACTTCCTGAGTCAGTTGACAGAGAGCTGTCCAACACTTCCTCCACTTCCCGAGTCAGTTGACAGAGAGCTATCCAACACTTCCTCTACTTCCTGAGTCAGTTGACAGAGAGCTATCCAACATTTCCTCCACTTCTTGAGTCAGTTGACAGAGAGCTATCCAACACTTCCTCCACTTCCTGAGTCAGTTGACAGAGAGCTATCCAACATTTCCTCCACTTCTTGAGTCAGTTGACAGAGAGCTATCCAACATTTCCTCCACTTCTTGAGTCAGTTGACAGAGAGCTATCCAACACTTCCTCCACTTCCTGAGTCAGTTGACAGAGAGCTATCCAACATTTCCTCCACTTCTTGAGTCAGTTGACAGGAAGCTATCCAACAGTTCCTCCACTTCTTGAGTCAGTTGACAGAGAGCTATCCAACATTTCCTCCACTTCCTGAGTCAGTTGACAGGAAGCTATCCAACATTTCCTCCACTTCTTGAGTCAGTTGACAGAGAGCTGTCCAACACTTCCTCCACTTCTTGAGTCAGTTGACAGAGAGCTGTCCAACACTTCCTCTACTTCCTGAGTCAGTTGACACAGAACTGTCCAACACTTCCTCCACTTCCTGAGTCAGTTGACAGAGAGCTGTCCAACACTTCCTCCACTTCCTGAGTCAGTTGACAGAGAGCTGTCCAACACTTGCTGAGTCAGTTGACAGAGAGCTGTCCAACACTTCCTCCACTTCCTGAGTCAGTTGACAGAGAGCTGTCCAACACTTCCTCCACTTCCTGAGTCAGTTGACAGAGAGCTGTCCAACACTTCCTCTACTTCCTGAGTCAGTTGACAGAGAGCTATCCAAGCACTGTTCATAACACAAACTGTTCACACCACTCTTGTTGGTGGAGAGACATTTTGAAGGTTTAAAGCTCATTTTATGCAAAACTACACATTTTGTCATTGGGTGCAGAGAAAATATTGCTGTTTTAAAGCTAATTTTCTTGCAATTCTATGCGTTTTGCCATGTCTAATATGTATTCATGTGATATTTGAGTGATTCAAACATTACAACAATATATGGGTTAAAAAAACACTAGCTAATAAAAACTAGCTGGCATGGACTAGTTGATCTGGACATTTCTGACAAGTTATAAATAGCTCTCTAAGGTCTGCAATCATTGACATGACAAGAGGAACTGATGATGTACTACCCAATTAAAACATTGCACCTTGTGCCTTCTACTATTACAACTTTCAAAAGTAAGTTGAATGCTGGACTGAGTTCCTTTAAAATACAGTATATATATATATATATATTGCGATGCGCCCCACAGTTTGGGAACCACTGATATAGACAACGCTGTGAAAACCTGCTGGCGCTCAGTTTGCTTTCTGTTTCATACATGATGACAGAGAAACAGCGGAGGACTGATCTCATACGCATCATTTGGATTGGGAATATTCATAATATATTCATAATAAATTCATATTCATAATAGATATTCATAATTTCCTTCATCTGCCAATGAAGGACATAGAGTAAATAGTCTGCATGTTTGCCTCAATTAGCATATTTCTCTCTAGTCTCCCAATGGACAAACTAAACAGTCAATGTGTGTTTTGAGAAACTGAATGTGATTAATCAAAGAAGGAGGAGCCAGTGAATCATCAACCAATACAGGTTACATCATTGGTCATTTGGTAAAATAAATCTGCCTTTCAACCTGGGAAACGTGCTTGTTCCACGCTTGGACCTGCCTTCCATTGTCAGCTATGGGTAGTGGCCACGGTCAAGGGACGGCTAGGATCAGAAGGGGTCACCCATGACATCATTGCAAACAGAAACACTAGTTCCTGCATATCCTATGATATAGGAGAGAACAAGATATTCCTTTCTCATGGTCCGTCACGCGAACCTGCAACCAAAATTACAGAAAGCCATAATCTATGACATCATCATACCTCTGAGTGATGCGTGTGACTTGTGAGTTGATGAATTGATTCAACCATAACTTTTGGTCAGCGCATTCATTGTTGAGGGTGTAGTCTTTAGAGTGTTCTTGCCAGTATAATCAGTGACTCCGGGTCAGAGTGGAGGAGGAAATCCTCCTGGCCATTGTCATGGTGTATTCTGTATGGGAGTAGAAGGCGTTACCCCTCCTGTGGCTAATGGTATGGCCCAGCTCTCAGTGGGCGGAGCAGGGCGTGTGGTCAGCGGATCTGATAGAGAGCATGCTGTTGAGAGATGGATAGGTCCACTGGGGGTGGGAGTGTTGGGGCCCTCATTGGAGAGAGCTTAAAGCTGACAGCACAGCTGGAGGGCTAGCTCCCCCACAGGCCTGGGCCTGTGTTAGAATGGGAGAAAGGGGGGGGGGGGGGAGACTATGGAAAGACAAGCAGGAGAAGAGTAGACAAAGAAGAGAGTGAAGGATTGAAATAGAGGGAGACGGGGATAAACGCAGACAAGTGAGGGGTAGGGATAGAACTAACTAGAGGATAGATTCAATCAAAGATCTGCGATATAGTGCAATTGAAATGTAAAGGTCATTTCAGACTGAGCCGACATATTCAGTGTTTACCGTGAATGCAGTCTCTGCAAAACACATACGTCCATACACACAAACACTATACTGACAGAAGCACACATGTACTTAAGCACACACACGCCAACGCCCACACTCCACACCTCCACACAAGGACCAATAGATGTCACTGTTAATATTTAGGCTTAACTCAGTTGTGTATGTGGAGCTGTAATTTTGCATGACAAGAGAACACTATGTTTTTCCAGCTGCAGGTATGACACGCAAAGTGTGTGTGTACAATGTGTGACTGTGTGTTCCTACATAAACTTCCCATCATAACAAAGCAAGGCAGCTCCTGTTCCCACAGGCAATGGATGTAACATCCTAACACATCAATCACTAACCTTGAAGACACTTCCTGGGCGGAGCGTCTTCCTCCTGGGCAGAGCGTCCCCACCACCAAATGATGATTATTTTTCAATGTTTTTATGGGGCAGAATGACAGATGAACAGTATTAAAGCTAATCCCATTGCTTTTTACACATTTTGCCATTAGGATTAGAGAAAATGTTGCTGTTTTAGAGCTCGGGACAATCTCAACTTTTTCCCCACAAATATTTGTCTTAATATTTAAAAAAAATTTTTTTTATATATTTTGATAGACCAAAGTATCAGCTATCACATTATGTAAAGGTACAATATCTTAATAAAATACAAAAATTATTGAATCATCACAACTAATTATAAGGCATTTCATTTGTACAAGTATTGTCCAACAAGTGTTTAAAGGCCTTGATTGTTTAATTTGATTATTCCAATATGTAATACAAATCTCCAAACTTGTTTTTGTTTTGTTTTATATCACTGTATAATACTCCAGAGCTAATTTTGTTAGCATTTTGGCATGTTTTTCTAGATTTAGAATGTAAAACAACATTAATATAGCAAACATGAACCCTTAGTTCTAACAGAAAATTCTTCCATTGTTTAAGATTGTTGCAGAACAGTGACCTAACCTAAACTTAACCACACTGCTAACCTTATGCCTAACCCTAACCTTCAATTAAGACCCAAATTATATATTTTGTTTTCATTCATTTTTACAATATAGCACATTTTTACTTTGTGGCTGTAGTAACTAGTGGAAACCACATTACACCATTGACAAATATGAGTGAGGTGGCGGCCATCTTTAATCCCATAGAACCCCTTATTAAAAACTCCATTACTTCTCCTGATTGGAATGTGACATTCCTGCCAAGAGATTTGGGAGTGCAGACTTGCAGTGTTTGCTATATGTGTGCTTTTGCAAGAGTGCCAATTACATTTGCCGTTTTTGGTTGCATTTACGAGATTTCACATGGATTATTACATCTATGTATGTTTTTCTTCGTTGGACAACAGCTGCATGGCATTCTGTATCATCTTTCATCGCTGAGAGAGAGAGAGACGATGTACATCAGGATCTTAGCTGTGTCAAGGTGTTCAGATGTAGTCACTGCCAGCTGATCCGGCCTTCTCTAATTTGCACCTTGATCATGCGGAAACCCAAACCGTACAGACATGGCTGTTCGCATGAGTGCTGAATGAAAAGTTACCACAATTATCAGGATCAAAGCATATTACTGTGTTATTATTTTACCTTTATTTAACTAGGCAAGTCAGTTAAGAACAAATTCTTATTTTCAATGATGGCCTAGTAACAGTGGGTTAACTGCCTGTTCAGGGGCAGAATGACAGATTTGTACCTTGTCAGCTCTGGGATTTGAACTTGCAACCTTCCGGTTACTAGTCCAACACTCTAACCACTTGGCTACCCTGCCGTAGGTGACCAAATACTTATTTTCCACCATAATTTGCAAATAAATCCTACAATGTGATTTTCTGGATTTTTTTTCTAGTCATTTTGTCTGTCATAGTTGAAGTGTACCTATGATGAAAATTACAGGCATCTCTCATCTTTTTAAGTGGGAGAACTTGCACAATTGGTGGCTGACTAAATACTTTTTTGCCCCACTGTAAAGTGTATATATATATATATAATGTATATATAGTGTATACATGGATAAAAACAGAGGTGTGTATATATAGTGTATATATGGATAAAACAGAGGTGTATATATATAGTGCATATATAGTGTATATATAGTGTATATATGGATCAACTCAGAGGTGTATATATATAGTGTATATATGGATCAACTCAGAGGTGTGTATATATAGTGTATATATATAGTGTATATATGGATCAACTCAGAGGTGAGGGTATATATAGTGTATATAAATAGTGTATATATGGATCAACTCAGAGGTGAGGGTATATATAGTGTATATATGGATCAACTCAGAGGTGAGGGTATATATAGTGTATATATATAGTGTATATATGGATCAACTCAGAGGTGAGGGTATATATAGTGTATATATGGATCAACTCAGAGGTGAGGGTATATATAGTGTATATATATAGTGTATATATGGATCAACTCAGAGGTGAGGGTATATATAGTGTATATATATAGTGTATATATGGATCAACTCAGAGGTGAGGGTATATATAGTGTGTATATATAGTGTATATATGGATCAAATCAGAGGTGAGGGTATATATAGTGTATATATGGATAAAACAGAGGTGAGGGTATATATAGTGTATATAAATAGTGCATTTTTGGATCAACTCAGAGGTGTGTATATAGTGTATATCTGGATAAAAACAGGGGTGTGTGTATATATAGTGTATATATATAGTGTATATATGGATCAACTCAGAGGTGTGTATATATAGTGTATATATGGATAAAATCAGAGGTGAGTTTATATATAGTGTATATATATAGTGTATATATGGATCAACTCAGAGGTGTGTATATAGTGTATATCTGGATAAAAACAGGGGTGTGTGTATATATAGTGTATATATATAGTGTATATATGGATCAACTCAGAGGTGTGTATATATAGTGTATATATGGATAAAATCAGAGGTGAGTTTATATATAGTGTATATATATAGTGTATATATGGATCAACTCAGAGGTGTGTATATAGTGTATATCTGGATAAAAACAGGGGTGTGTGTATATATAGTGTATATAGTGTATGGATCAAATCAGAGGTGTGTTTTTATAGTGTATATAATGTATATATTGTGTATATATGGATAAAAACAGAGGTGGCACCACAGGTTCAAAAGTGGTGTGGCAAAATTCCTACCGGTCTTTTCTGGAGCCTGGAGTTTTTCCTGATCTCATGACCTGGTCAGGTAAAACTCTGGGTCCTATTTATAGGCTATGACAAAATATTATGTTTTATTATTGAAGATGGCTTCCCTTTTCATCTGTGCTATGACAATAGGACTGGGGTTTTTCTTGTCGGGTCATGTGACTTGGAAAAACTCTTCTCGGTCGGTTAGCCTCGGTCGGTTAGCCACCATAGAGGGGGTTTATGTGGTGTAGCTTGAGATCATGACTTGGCACGGATTGGGTTAGGGGGAGGTGGGGTGGTCTGTATGGGAGAAGAGTGCATCACGCTCTGGGGAAGGTTCCAGCAGCGAGCCCCTATCTCTGGCTGTCTGGATGGGGACCATCCAATAGTATGGAAAGATTGTATTTCTAGACCTGGTTGGGTTAGTTGAAATGCGAGCTAACATTCCGGTATTCCACTTTGTGGAATTCTACTTTGTCATTTGGATTTAAAGTAGCAAACAATTTGGTCGTCCTTGGTTACATTCTTGAGCTATGACCAGCTGTGCATCCCATGGGGAGAGCGGCTTAGCATGGGGATCTGGTCATGATTAAAAAACGACATTTTAGATTTACAGGAGAGAAAAGAAAAAACTACAGAAATGGGTCTCTTTACTCAATTGTAGCACCACCAGTAATAGCACCAAGCACAAGGCTCACATTAATACGAGCATGTGGAATGCATGTAAAGAGCAGCACTTAACAACATCACACTTTTATAGAGATACATTTAGGTGGGGATCTATCATCATCAAGCATTGTATATAGCTTTAGGGGGCATTTAACAGTCATTTAGCATCATTAAATGACTGATTTGGCCATAAAATACAAATAAAACGAAGCAACAGCACCTCTTTCGTTTTTTAAACGTTGGGGTGCGTACCTCATCAAAAAGTGTGCGTTCGGCCTCCCGAGTGGTGCAGTGGTCTAAGGCACTGCAGTGCTAGCTGTCCGACTAGAGATTCTGGTTTCAAGTCCAGGCTCCGTCACAGTCGTTCGCGACCGGGAGACACATGGGGCGGCGCACGATTGGCCCAGCGTCGTCCGGGTTAGGGGAGGGTTTGGCCGGGCAGGGATGTCCTTGTCTGATCGCGCACTAGCGACTCCTGTGGTGGGCCGGGCGCAGTTCACACTGACACGGTCGCCACAGTGTTTCCTCTGACACATTGGTGTGGCTGGCTTCCGGGTTAAGTGGGCATTGTGTCAAGAAGCAGTGTGGCTTGGTTGGGTTGTGATTCGGTGGACGCACGGCTCTCGACCTTCACCTCTCCCGAGTCCGTACGGGAGTTGCAGCAATGAGACAAGACTGTAACTACCAGTTGGATACCACAAAACTGGGCAGATAAAGGAGTAAAAAAAATAAGATCAAAATACAAAAGAAAATAAATAAGTGTGCGTTCGTGCCTGTGTACACGTCTATTGACCACGCCATGGAACAGGAAGTCAAATGAAACACCTTGATGTATTGGTTGTGAGTTACGTTCCTCTGCCCATCCCATGTGAGTTGTTCCCATTAATGGGATTTCTGTTTTTCCCTTGAACGTTTAGCTGTTCAACACTAAGACTGATAAATCTGATAAATTTGAGCATTATATTATTTTTCTGGTCACAAATAAACACTGACTGCCGCCCGACATATGAGACAAATGGGTCTGATAAAAATGTCGATAAATGCTTGAGACAGGGAGCGAGAGAGAGAGAGGGAGCGAGAGAGACAGGGAGCGAGAGAGACAGGGAGCGAGAGAGCGGGAGCGAGAGAGAGAGAGAGTGGGAGAGAGAGAGCGGGAACGAGAGAGTGGGAGCGAGAGAGAGACAGGGAGACAGAGAGCGGGAGCGAGAGAGTGGGAGCGAGAGACAGGGAGCGAGAGAGAGCGGGAGTGAGAGAGAGAGAGAGAGAGAGAGAGACAGGGAGCGAGAGAGAGAGAGAGAGACAGGGAGCGAGAGAGAGAGAGTGGGAGCGAGAGAGAGAGAGAGAGAGAGAGACGGGGAGCGAGAGAGAGAGAGTGGGAGCGAGAGAGAGACAGGGAGCGAGAGACAGGGAGCGAGAGAGAGCGGGAGTGAAAGAGAGAGAGAGAGAGAGAGAGAGAGACAGGGAGCGAGAGAGAGAGAGTGGGAGCGAGAGAGAGAGAGAGAGACAGGGAGCGAGAGAGAGCGGGAGTGAGAGAGCGGGAGCGAGAGACAGGGAGCGAGAGAGAGAGAGACAGGGAGCGAGAGAGAGCGGGAGCGAGAGAGAGACAGGGAGCGAGAGAGAGACAGGGAGCGAGAGAGAGAGACAGGGAGCGAGAGAGAGACAGGGAGCGAGAGAGAGAGACATGGAAGTACAGAGAGAGAAAGATGGTGAGAAAGACAAGAGGTGGAATGAGACAAATGAGAGAATGAGAAAAACATATTTTATTTTGTTAGCTAATTTGTTTTACATTCAGGTTTATCTGGTGCCAGACTAGACAGAACTAATGGGGAGAACATAGATTGTTCTAAAGTTCAGACGGACTGTCCTCATGAAACAGAGTAAATCTCAGTTGACTATCCAATATAAATCCGACATTTTGTTTTCATTTTCTTGCAACACTACAATCAACAGCTAATATAACATAACTATTCATCTTTTTTCTTTTTCTTTAGCCCAAATATATGGTGCTGTCTACAAAGATTCATTCTATATTTATTTTCTCTTTGCCTAAATGTCAGAAATCTAATAAAAATCGTAAGGTCACAGAAGTTCAAGCATGCAATCAAAATCTAGAAAAATAAACATTATATAAAGGCCCTAACTCATAGTCTTGAGGTCATAGGTGCTGGGTCTGACAGTAGTTATTAAAGTGGGTTGTTTCCTTAAAGCCTACTCTCTGAGGCAAATATAGGTCCATTTGTCCATTGAGTTAATGTAATATCCAAAGCACCAGTCCATTAAAGTCTTCAAATCATTGAGCAGGACAATCTTTAAAGAGCGATCGTGTGTCAATCCCTGAGATCTGACCATCTAAACGTCTTTCACAACAAAAAGGCACAGCAATAAATAAAAAGACTAGTCCTCCACCTTTCTTTCAGTCCTTCAGCTTCCTCTTCTTCACTTTCTTCTTCCGTCTCTTCTTGGCCAGGTTGTTGGTAAGGAGGTTAGTCTCTCTATCATCTTCATCCTCTTTGTACCAGGGTCCCCACACCCCTCCGTTGAAGTTAGGATTGGAGCGGGAGTCTTTAGCAGGGTAGCGCACCGGGATGGCCGTCCTATTGTACTGTGCTAGCCGCATTAGCATCTTCTTCACTATGTGTGGGTAGCGTAGAGACAGGTCCACTCTCTCGTAGGGATCGGCTATGATGTTGAACAGCCAGACGGACTTCCCCTGGTCCCAGCGGACATATTCGTTATGCCAGCGGTTGGTCAGAAGCAGATTGGAGAAGGTCTGCGGAGGGACCCAGTCGCTGTAGCCAGGCACCCCCGTGAGAAGCTTCCAGTGGCCCACCCGGAGGGCGGCTCGGATGGCCGTATTCCAGAGGCCATAGCCAGCCTTCCATGAGCCGTTCTTTGCCTTGGTGTAGATGGGGTCGATGTTGTGCAGAATGTCGTGGCGGGGGGACTGGCGGCCCTCGCTGATGGCCTCCCACACGTCGTAGCCATCCAGGTTGAGATCTTCGTCCAGGGTCCCCTCCCCCAGGGACACCAGGGTGGGGAACCAGTCTGTGATGTGGATCAATGCCCGGCATCGGGTCCCCTTGTTCAGTAGCAGGGGACTGTGAACGAAGCCTACGGCCCGGATTCCCCCCTCCCAGTAGGTGGCCTTGCTCCCCCTGAGAGGCCAGTTGTTGCCCCCGGCCATGGGCTGACCCCGTTGTCTGACGAGTACACTATCACTGTATTGTCGTAGAAACCGTAACGCTTCAGTGCCAGCGTGAGGTTGTGGACGGCCTCGTCCAGGCAGGACACCATGGCGGCGTACTTGCGACGATGTAAGTTAGGGATGGACTTGTAGCGCTCCAAGTAGCGAGCGGGCACCTGTAGCGGGGAATGGACTGCCTGAAAGGCCAAGTAGAGGAATAAGGGTTTCTGGGGGTTGTGGTGTGCCAGGATGTCCACAGCTTTTTGGGTGAACATCAAGGTTGAGTATCGGCCCCGATCCTGTTCCCAGGCTGCCTCCTCCCCTTCGTACAGGTCATAGCCACACATGCCGGGACCGTCACATTTATAGTGGCTGTAGTAGTCACCACTACCCAATAGGGACCCAAAGAATGTGTCAAAGCCGCGCTGAGTGGGCATGCAGCCACGCTTGTAGAAGCCCAGGTGCCACTTGCCCACCATATGGGTGGCGTAGCCTGCCTGCCGGAGCTTTTGGGGTAGTGTGACATTCTCCAGGGGCAGGCAGTTGGCCTGGGTGGGCCTGATGACCGAGTGCTGGAGGCCCGTGTGGATCTGGTACCTGCATGTGACACAGAGAAAAGAAAGGCTGTTAGTCAATCAACCAGTCAACCAATCGACCAAGCAAATCTTATATATGACCTTTGCTACAAAGTACACCTCTAAAGAGAAGGCCAAGGTGACCGTGTCTATGAAACATAGCTAGTTTGGATAAACATTGTGAACCAGAGCGCAGAGGGAGAGACCATCCTCATCTGGCCAGTCAGAGTATCCAAAACCAGTCATACATCAAATAAAGTGTTTGCTAACATTTACAGTTAAATATAATATAGTTGGATGCAGTATTGTGGTATGACAGGTCCATACATGTGTCATGATTCTACCATGGTGTTTGGATTTGTCCTTCCTCACTATCTGACATACACCCGTTAGCTTGGCTTCCTAAACCTCGAATCCTTGGAATTCTATGCTTGAATTGTAGAATTCTATGGTATATGATGTGCACAGAAATAGTTCCAGATAGGTATAGGCTATACTAGAAAGATACTTTTCATACAATTTGAATATGATACGGTATGATTTCCAAATAAACCAAACAGTCTGCCAAGGTTCTGGTAATACATTGACAATTCATCCAGTTTAAGTTTCTAAAACGCCAGATTAGGTCGTTTCTTTCACTCTACAATGAATCCTTTCACAGAGATTTTAAATGCAATGAGACGGCACAGAATCAGCGTTGTATTACACACAGTACGCATTATTCAACCTCATTCTAATTGCAATGGACTTAATCCAAAGCCAACAGGTATAGACTGACAGCTGAGCGAGTTTGACAGGAGATGTCCAAGAGCAATATGCCAGAGGATGAAGTCATTGTAGTGGTGAAATGACTTAACAGCTACAATTACCTCTGGACTGACTTCATCATTGTCTGACTCTCCTGCTATCAGACAGAGAAAACCAGACTTCCTCAATCCCTTTTTTCTCTCTCTTCCTCCTTTGCCTTCCCCTCCTCCCCTTCTCACTCATCCCTCTTTCTCTGCTGTGGCCAGTGGCAAAAAGGCACAATCACTCACCAGGGAAATGGGAAATGGCATAGGCGGTCGGTGTGCACGTTGAAAAAGGAGGCTTCGTTTGGAGGGTGGTCTGGCGAACCAGGGCTTTCTTTGAAAAAGGAGGCTTCGTTTGGAGGGTGGTCTGGCGAACCAGGGCTTTCGTTGAAAAAGGAGGCTTCGTTTGGAGGGTGGTCTGACGAACCAGGGCTTTCTTTGAAAAAGGAGGCTTGTTTGGAGGGTGGTCTGGCGAACCAGGGCTTTCTTTGAAAAAGGAGGCTTCGTTTGGAGGGTGGTCTGGCGAACCAGGGCTTTCGTTGAAAAAGGAGGCTTCGTTTGGAGGGTGGTCTGACGAACCAGGGCTTTCTTTGAAAAAGGAGGCTTCGTTTGGAGGGTGGTCTGGCGAACCAGGGCTTTCTTTGAAAAAGGAGGCTTCGTTTGGAGGGTGGTCTGGCGAACCAGGGCTTTCTTTGAAAAAGGAGGCTTCGTTTGGAGGGTGGTCTGACGAACCAGGGCTTTCTTTGAAAAAGTAGGCTTCGTTTGGAGGGTGGTCTGGCGAACCAGGGCTTTCTTTGAAAAAGGAGGCTTCGTTTGGAGGGTGGTCTGGCGAACCAGGGCTTTCTTTGAAAAAGGAGGCTTCGTTTGGAGGGTGGTCTGACGAACCAGGGCTTTCTTTGAAAAAGGAGGCTTCGTTTGGAGGGTGGTCTGACGAACCAGGGCTTTCTTTGAAAAAGGATGCTTCGTTTGGAGTGGTCTGGCGAACCAGGGCTTTCTTTGAAAAAGGAGGCTTCGTTTGGAGGGTGGTCTGGCGAACCAGGGCTTTCTTTGAAAAAGGAGGCTTCGTTTGGAGGGTGGTCTGACGAACCAGGGCTTTCTTTGAAAAAGGAGGCTTCGTTTGGAAGGTGGTCTGGCGAACCAGGGCTTTCTTTGAAAAAGGAGGCTTCGTTTGGAGGGTGGTCTGGCGAACCAGGGCTTTCTTTGAAAAAGGAGGCTTCGTTTGGAGGGTGGTCTGACGAACCAGGGCTTTCTTTGAAAAAGGAGGCTTCGTTTGGAGGGTGGTCTGGCGAACCAGGGCTTTCTTTGAAAAAGGAGGCTTCGTTTGGAGGGTGGTCTGGCGAACCAGGGCTTTCTTTGAAAAAGGAGGCTTCGTTTGGAGGGTGGTCTGGCGAACCAGGGCTTTCTTTGAAAAAGGAGGCTTCGTTTGGAGGGTGGTCTGGCGAACCAGGGCTTTCTTTGAAAAAGGAGGCTTCGTTTGGAGGGTGGTCTGGCGAACCAGGGCTTTCTTTGAAAAAGGAGGCTTCGTTTGGAGGGTGGTCTGGCGAACCAGGGCTTTCTTTGAAAAAGGAGGCTTCGTTTGGAGGGTGGTCTGGCGAACCAGGGCTTTCTTTGAAAAAGGAGGCTTCGTTTGGAGTGTGGTCTGGCGAACCAGGGCTTTCTTTGAAAAAGGAGGCTTCGTTTGGAGGGTGGTCTGACGAACCAGGGCTTTCTTTGAAAAAGTAGGCTTCGTTTGGAGGGTGGTCTGGCGAACCAGGGCTTTCTTTGAAAAAGGAGGCTTCGTTTGGAGGGTGGTCTGACGAACCAGGGCTTTCTTTGAAAAAGGAGGCTTCGTTTGGAGGGTGGTCTGGCGAACCAGGGCTTTCTTTGAAAAAGTAGGCTTCGTTTGGAGGGTGGTCTGGCGAACCAGGGCTTTCTTTGAAAAAGGAGGCTTCGTTTGGAGGGTGGTCTGGCGAACCAGGGCTTTCTTTGAAAAAGAGGCTTCGTTTGGAGGGTGGTCTGGCGAACCAGGGCTTTCTTTGAAAAAGGAGGCTTCGTTTGGAGGGTGGTCTGGCGAACCAGGGCTTTCTTTGAAAAAGGAGGCTTCGTTTGGAGGGTGGTCTGGCGAACCAGGGCTTTCTTTGAAAAAGGAGGCTTCGTTTGGAGGGTGGTCTGGCGAACCAGGGCTTTCTTTGAAAAAGGAGGCTTCGTTTGGAGTGTGGTCTGGCGAACCAGGGCTTTCTTTGAAAAAGGAGGCTTCGTTTGGAGGGTGGTCTGACGAACCAGGGCTTTCTTTGAAAAAGTAGGCTTCGTTTGGAGGGTGGTCTGGCGAACCAGGGCTTTCTTTGAAAAAGGAGGCTTCGTTTGGAGGGTGGTCTGACGAACCAGGGCTTTCTTTGAAAAAGGAGGCTTCGTTTGGAGGGTGGTCTGGCGAACCAGGGCTTTCTTTGAAAAAGTAGGCTTCGTTTGGAGGGTGGTCTGGCGAACCAGGGCTTTCTTTGAAAAAGGAGGCTTCGTTTGGAGGGTGGTCTGGCGAACCAGGGCTTTCTTTGAAAAAGGAGGCTTCGTTTGGAGGGTGGTCTGGCGAACCAGGGCTTTCTTTGAAAAAGGAGGCTTCGTTTGGAGGGTGGTCTGTCGAACCAGGGCTTTCTTTGAAAAAGGAGGCTTCGTTTGAAGGGTGGTCTGGCGAACCAGGGCTTTCTTTGAAAAAGGAGGCTTCGTTTGAAGGGTGGTCTGACGAACCAGGGCTTTCTTTGAAAAAGGAGGCTTCGTTTGGAGGGTGGTCTGTCGAACCAGGGCTTTCTTTGAAAAAGGAGGCTTCGTTTGAAGGGTGGTCTGTCGAACCAGGGCTTTCTTTGAAAAAGGAGGCTTCGTTTGAAGGGTGGTCTGTCGAACCAGGGCTTTCTTTGAAAAAGGAGGCTTCGTTTGAAGGGTGGTCTGGCGAACCAGGGCTTTCGTTGAAAAAGGAGGCTTCGTTTGGAGGGTGGTCTGACGAACCAGGGCTTTCTTTGAAAAAGGAGGCTTCGTTTGGAGGGTGGTCTGGCGAACCAGGGCTTTCTTTGAAAAAGGAGGCTTCGTTTGGAGGGTGGTCTGGCGAAACAGGGCTTTCTTTGAAAAAGGAGGCTTCGTTTGGAGGGTGGTCTGACGAACCAGGGCTTTCTTTGAAAAAGGAGGCTTCGTTTGGAGGGTGGTCTGGCGAACCAGGGCTTTCTTTGAAAAAGGAGGCTTCGTTTGGAGGGTGGTCTGGCGAACCAGGGCTTTCTTTGAAAAAGGAGGCTTCGTTTGGAGGGTGGTCTGACGAACCAGGGCTTTCTTTGAAAAAGGATGCTTCGTTTGGAGGGTGGTCTGACGAACCAGGGCTTTCTTTGAAAAAGGAGGCTTCGTTTGGAGGGTGGTCTGGCGAACCAGGGCTTTCTTTGAAAAAGGAGGCTTCGTTTGGAGGGTGGTCTGACGAACCAGGGCTTTCTTTGAAAAAGGAGGCTTCGTTTGGAGGGTGGTCTGGCGAACCAGGGCTTTCTTTGAAAAAGGAGGCTTCGTTTGGAGGGTGGTCTGGCGAACCAGGGCTTTCTTTGAAAAAGGAGGCTTCGTTTGGAGGGTGGTCTGACGAACCAGGGCTTTCTTTGAAAAAGGAGGCTTCGTTTGGAGGGTGGTCTGGCGAACCAGGGCTTTCTTTGAAAAAGGAGGCTTCGTTTGGAGGGTGGTCTGGCGAACCAGGGCTTTCTTTGAAAAAGGAGGCTTCGTTTGGAGGGTGGTCTGGCGAACCAGGGCTTTCTTTGAAAAAGGAGGCTTCGTTTGGAGGGTGGTCTGGCGAACCAGGGCTTTCTTTGAAAAAGGAGGCTTCGTTTGGAGGGTGGTCTGGCGAACCAGGGCTTTCTTTGAAAAAGGAGGCTTCGTTTGGAGGGTGGTCTGGCGAACCAGGGCTTTCTTTGAAAAAGGAGGCTTCGTTTGGAGGGTGGTCTGGCGAACCAGGGCTTTCTTTGAAAAAGGAGGCTTCGTTTGGAGGGTGGTCTGACGAACCAGGGCTTTCTTTGAAAAAGGAGGCTTCGTTTGGAGGGTGGTCTGGCGAACCAGGGCTTTCTTTGAAAAAGTAGGCTTCGTTTGGAGGGTGGTCTGGCGAACCAGGGCTTTCTTTGAAAAAGGAGGCTTCGTTTGGAGGGTGGTCTGGCGAACCAGGGCTTTCTTTGAAAAAGGAGGCTTCGTTTGGAGGGTGGTCTGGCGAACCAGGGCTTTCTTTGAAAAAGGAGGCTTCTTTTGGAGGGTGGTCTGTCGAACCAGGGCTTTCTTTGAAAAAGGAGGCTTCGTTTGAAGGGTGGTCTGGCGAACCAGGGCTTTCTTTGAAAAAGGAGGCTTCGTTTGAAGGGTGGTCTGACGAACCAGGGCTTTCTTTGAAAAAGGAGGCTTCGTTTGGAGGGTGGTCTGTCGAACCAGGGCTTTCTTTGAAAAAGGAGGCTTCGTTTGAAGGGTGGTCTGGCGAACCAGGGCTTTCTTTGAAAAAGGAGGCTTCGTTTGAAGGGTGGTCTGTCGAACCAGGGCTTTCTTTGAAAAAGGAGGCTTCGTTTGAAGGGTGGTCTGGCGAACCAGGGCTTTCTTTGAAAAAGGAGGCTTCGTTTGGAGGGTGGTCTGACGAACCAGGGCTTTCTTTGAAAAAGGAGGCTTCGTTTGGAGGGTGGTCTGGCGAACCAGGGCTTTCTTTGAAAAAGGAGGCTTCGTTTGGAGGGTGGTCTGGCGAACCAGGGCTTTCTTTGAAAAAGGAGGCTTCGTTTGGAGGGTGGTCTGGCGAACCAGGGCTTTCTTTGAAAAAGGAGGCTTCGTTTGGAGGGTGGTCTGGCGAACCAGGGCTTTCTTTGAAAAAGGAGGCTTCGTTTGGAGGGTGGTCTGGCGAACCAGGGCTTTCTTTGAAAAAGGAGGCTTCGTTTGGAGGGTGGTCTGGCGAACCAGGGCTTTCTTTGAAAAAGGAGGCTTCGTTTGGAGGGTGGTCTGACGAACCAGGGCTTTCTTTGAAAAAGGAGGCTTCGTTTGGAGGGTGGTCTGGCGAACCAGGGCTTTCTTAGCCGCATCTTAAATGATTTCAAACGTATCCACCAAAACACTCGCTTTATTCACACTTGGACACAGTTCTATTCAAGTCTTTGCATGTCATTTTAGCAAACTGTATCTTGGAAGTGCAAATACTGTAGTCTACTTACTGCAGTAACATCTTGCCCTTGACTTGAACTTTAATAGCAGATAGCATTACTCTATGTGTGTTATGGAAACTGGCCATTAAATCCCTGGAAAACATTTAGTTTAGTTGATGAAACATTGGAGTGTTCTTAGTGATTTTAGATTGAATTGGTTGTTCCCTAGGTAATTCACTTAACATTTTCACACAGCATTAAACTGTCAGACAGATGTTGACCAGGGTTTGCAAAATGTCATTAGGTGTGTGTGTGGTTTGTGAGCTGTATGTGTGTGTGTGTTAGTGTGCGTATGCCTGAGTGTGTGTTTGCATGCAGGGATTAGCTAATGGACATCAGAAAAAAGTGGGGGTGAGGGTAATGGTGTAGTCTCTGTATTTGTATTTGTTAAGGATCCCCATTAGTTCCTGCCAAGGCAGCAGCTACTCTTCCTGGGGTTTATTATGGATCCCTATTAGTTCCTGCCAAGGCAGCAGCTAATCTTCCTGAAGTTTATTATGGATCCCCATTAGCTGTTGCCAAGGCAGCAGCTACTCTTCCTGGGGTTTATTATGGATCCCCATTAGCTGTTGCCAAGGCAGCAGCTACTCTTCCAGGGATCTGGCAAAATGAAGGCAGTTATACCATTTTTAAAACATTACAATACATTCATAACAGATTTCACAACACACTAAGTGTGTGCCCTCAGGCCCCTACTCTACTACCACATATCTACAACACAAAATCTATGTGTACGTATGTATAGTGTGTATGTTATTATGTGTGTTTGTGTTGCTTCAGAGTCCCCGCTGTTCCACAAGGTGTAACTCCTTACAGTACAGTATACTATGCCTCAGGAGTCAGTCAGGTGGGAGGACTGTCTGTCTCAGTGAACAACTGAACACATGGAGCACCTCCTCCTCCATCTCTCCTCCTCCACCACCTCCACCTCTCCTTCTCCTCCTCCACCACCTCTCCTCCTCTACCTCTCCTCCACCTCTCCTTCTCCTCCTCCTCCACCTCTCTTCCACCTCTCCTTCTCCTCTACCTCTCCTCTACCTCTCCTCCACCTCTCCTTCTCCTCCACCTCTCTTCCACCTCTCCTTCTCCTCCACCTCTCCTCCTCCTCTCCTCTACCTCTCCTCCACCTCTCCTTCTCCTCCTCCTCCACCTCTCTTCCACCTCTCCTTCTCCTCCACCTCTCCTCTCCTCTACCTCTCCTCCACCACTCCTCCTCCTTCTCCTCCACCTCTCCTTCTCCTCCTCCTCCTCTCCCAAACCTCTTTTTCTCCTCCACCTCTCATTCTCCTCCTCGTCTCCTCCACAATCTCTCCTCCACCTTTCCTCCTCCTTCTCCTCCACCTCTCCTTCTCCTCCTCCTCCCCTCATCCACCTCTCCTTCTCCTCTACCTCCTTCTCCACCTCTCCTCCTCCTCTCCTCCACCTCCTCCTCCACCTCTCCTTCTCCTCCACCTCTTCTTCTCCTCCTCCTCCACCTCTCCTTCTCCTCCCCCTCCTCTCCTCCACCTCTCTTTCTCCTCCTCCTCTCCTCCTCCTCTCCTCCACCTCTCATTCTCCTCCTCCTCTACTCCACCTCTCCTCCACCACCTCCTCCACCTCTCCTTCTCCTCCACCTCTTCTTCTCCTCCTCCTCCTCCACCTCTCCTTCTCCTCCACCTCTCCTTCTCCTCCCCCTCCTCTCCTCCACCTCTCTTTCTCCTCCTCCTCTCCTCCTCCTCTCCTCCACCTCTCCTTCTCCTCCTCCTCTACTCCACCTCTCCTCCACCACCTCCTCCTCCACCTCTCCTTCTCCTCCACCTCTCCTTCTCCTCCTCCACCTCCTCCTCCACCTCTCCTCCTCCACCTTTCCTCCTCCTCTCCTCTCCTCCTCCACCTCCTCTCCTCTCCCCTCCTACACCTCTCCTTCTCCTCCTCCACCTCTCCTTCTCCTCCTCCTCTCCTCTACCTCCTCCTCCACCTCTCCTTCTCCTCCTAAACCGCTGTGTGGCAGACCGTTAACAACACACTTGGTAGCAGTGTTGCTGTTTGTTCCCATGTCCTTAAGAGTGTAGTGTAATTACAGTACATTCAACAAGCAGAGATAGGGACATTATACCCAACATAGTATACCCAACACCCGTCATTTAAACCCCAAGATCCTCAGGGGCTCTATTTTAACAAACCTAACACAATGAGAAATATAAACCCTGGTGGTAGCACTTTTGGTCCTGGGGTTTGTCCGAAATATTTTCACGATTTTCATTGCCATTATTATGAGCTCAATAGCTGCCGGTAGTGTGAAAAGAGCTGGGTTTTGATAAATAAACAAGTTGTAGGTGTGATGAGGGCCACTCACGGGTCAGTTAAGGCGTTCCAATGTTTAAGAAGGCATGCGATTGTCTCACGTTTTGTCGGTTATTGACGGTCTTTGAGATGTCATCATCTCCAATTCGTCTGGGGCCACGGAATATTCTAGTCCTAGTCCATTGTGGATCGATACTACAGTTTATTAAATAGCAGAGGCTAACGACTGATAGCAACATAAAACAGAAACATACAGTGTTGGCTCAATATGTTTGGATTGTTGACAGTCAACATTGTTGTAATTGGCTTCAAACGAGTATAGGCCTTAGGCATCGCACTCTCCTCAAATAAAAAATACTAAGCTCCTGTAAATTGTGCGAGACATGTGTGAGACATGTTCTCAACAAGCCAGATATAGCCTAGGACTGCTGTTGATATGGTGTTATAGGACTGGAACTTTTGTTTGGAGGAGCGTGTGTTTGGTAACTGGACAAGAGGCGGCGTTTGGAAATGGGGATCGATATATACAAGCGGAATGGAGGATTCACAGCAGGTAGGCCTATGTGAATTAGGAATAATTCATTCCAAAGCATGTCGGCAAAAGCCTCACAAGCATAAACCTTTTATGTATCGACTCCTTGGCTAACGGATGGCCAGGATCAGAGAGACCAGGCACGTTGTTGTTGAACCCGCTTCCGTTATAGCAGGGAAAGGGGCTTGCTTTTTATTCAAAAAGAAATACAATACAAATTGTTAAAGGAAAATAACTTAAAATGTTTCTAAAGAATGTCCCTGGGTTGTCTCATTCCATGATGGGCATATAACCTCCATGGAGGAGTTGTACTGTACGTCCACAAGAACAACAGGAGCTGTCTGAAATAATGTAATAGCCCACATAGATAAAAAGGGGATGTCCTCTCACAGCCTTGTCAAACTTGACCTTATAATAAAGCTTTAGTGATTGTGGTCTCACGAGAAACCCTTTATCGATAGTCTGGGCGACTTGGCGACAGCATAGGGGTATGACAAAAAAAAACTTTACTGAGAGGAGGAGAGGCTATGCTTGGCTTTTAAAGAGTAATTTTCATGAACATGTTTTTTTCTTCATGTAAAACCAGATGTTTTAGGCTTATTTATAGTGAAACACGTCAATTCTGGGCTTCATTTTGACAGATGGTTCTAAAAGTGATATATTTCGGTCTTTTAGTAATAAATCTAGATATTTTGGACCCTAGCGGTTGAACTTGACCATTGAAATCGTGACGTAGACAATAGTGTGCCACTGCAGCCTGCAATTCTGGGCGTTCCTGCAGGTGGGCATTCCCCCCTCGAGCATCCCATTGGTTCCTTCATGAACCCCCCCCCCCCCGACATTGTTATGTGTGGCACTTTTGGGTCTAAAGGAAAATAAGCGTATGATCTGTGTTTTCCCAGCCCCACCTCCCAGAGTCCTCCTTGCTAGCTAGCGGCAGTGACACTGCTAGACGGCGTCCTTCGCTCCCGCCTGCCCTCACAGTCGTGAACAAAACTGTGGGAACCTGACAGGCGGGGGCGACTGCACTGGAGCACCCCCACCTTCCAGAGTGGAACGTCCCAAATTGCAGGCTGCAATTGCACCCTTCTCGATGTAGAGGCACATCATCTCAAGGGAGTAGTCGGTATGAAATACATTCCTTTCTAAATGTACTGGGTGGTACAATATATTTGCATGATGCTTCCTTGATTAGACTACTGACGTTACAAAAAAATTCAAAAGGCACATTTCCGCATATGACCAAATGAAACATGTTTGCTTACCGTTTCATGCACATTCAACTAGAAAATCACATTGTAAGATTTTTAATGAATTTATTTGCAAATTATGGTGGAAAATAAGTATTTGGTCAATAACAAAAGTTTATCTCAATACTTTGTTATATACCCTTTGTTGGCAATGACAGAGGTCAAACGTTTTCTGTAAGTCTTCAAGGTTTTCACACACTCTTGCTGGTATTTTGGCCCATTCCTCCATGCAGATCTCCTCTAGAGCAGTGATGTTTTGGGGCTGTTGCTGGGCAACACGGACTTTCAACTCCCTCCAAAGATTTTCTATGGGGTTGAGATCTGGAGACTGGCTAGGCCACTCCAGGACCTTGAAATGCTTCTTACGAAGACCCAGCCACGTTTCATCTTCAATGCCTATGCCCTTGCTGATGGAAGGAGGTTTTCACTCAAAATCTCACGATACATGGCCCCATTCATTCTTTCCTTTACACGGATCAGTCGTCCTGGTCCTTTTGCAGAAAAACAGCCACAAAGCATGATGTTTCCACCCCCATGCTTCACAGTAGGTATGGTGTTCTTTGGATGCAACTCAGCATTCTTTGTCCTCCAAACACGACGAGTTGAGTTTTTACCAAAGAGTTATATTTTGGTTTCATCTGACCATATGACATTCTCCCAATCTTCTTCTGGATCATCCAAATGCTCTCTAGCACACTTCAGACGGGCCTGGACATGTACTGGCTTAAGCAGGGGGACACGTCTGGCACTGCAGGATTTGAGTCCCTGGCGACGTAGTGTGTTACTGATGGTAGGCTTTGTTACTTTGGTCCCAGCTCTCTGCAGGTCATTCACTAGGTCCCCCCGTGTGGTTCTGGGATTTTTGCTCACTCTTCTTGTGATCATTTTGACCCCACGGGGTGAGATCTTGCGTGGAGCCCCAGATCGAGGGAGATTATCAGTGGTCTTGTTTGTCTTCCATTTCCTAATAATTGCTCCCACAGTTGATTTCTTCAAACCAAGCTGCTTACCTATTGCAGATTCAGTCTTCCCAGCCTGGTGCAGGTCTACAATTGTGTTTCTGGTGTCCTTTGACCGCTCTTTGGTCTTGGCCATAGTGGAGTTTGGAGTGTGACTGTTTGAGGTTGTGGACAGGTGTCTTTTATACTGATAACAAGTTCAAACAGGTGCCATTAATACAGGTAACGAGTGGAGGACAGAGGAGCCTCTTAAAGAAGAAGTTACAGGTCTGTGAGAGCCAGAAATCTTGCTTGTTTGTAGGTGACCAAATACTTATTTTCCACCATAATTTGCAAATAAATTCATTAAAAAAATGTTTTTTCTCATTTTGTCTGTCATAGTTGAAGTGTAACTATGATGAAAATTACAGGCCTCTCTCATATTTTAAAGTGGGAGAACTTGCACAATTGGTGGCTGACTAAATACTTTTTTGCCCCACTGTATATATATATATTATTTTTTTCCTCTTTTATTTACAATATTCATCCCGTTGCCACACTCTTCTAATTGTGAAACGTGAAAGCATACCTGTGAGAGGGGTCGCCCTGGCATTAGGTTTTTATACAGTACCCAAGACCAATCTGTGAGTTAATTGGACTATTGGAAAAAGAGCAACTGCGTAAATACTGCAATGCAGATTGGATTGAGCCCCATCTCTTCATTTTCTAGGTGATGATTGCACCTTTCGTCCCAACACAATGTGCCGCAATAAATGTGAGTCTACATTTCAAATATTTTTTTGCGCCCCATGGGGGATTGGAATTTACACCGCAAGTGGCAATAGATGTCAGGAACTCGGTGCCTTACCACTGTGAGATAACTGTACAGAGCCTTATCGCCGTGAGATAACTGTACAGAGCCTTATCGCCGTGAGATAACTGTACAGAGCCTTATCGCCGTGAGATAACTGTACAGAGCCTTATCGCTGTGAGATAACTGTACAGAGCCTTATCGCCGTGAGATAACTGTACAGAGCCTTATCGCCGTGAGATAACTGTACAGAGCCTTATCACCGTGAGATAACTGTACAGAGCCTTATCACTGTGAGATAACTGTACAGAGCCTTATCGCCGTGAGATAACTGTACCGAGCCTTATCGCTGTGAGATAACTGTACAGAGCCTTATCGCCGTGAGATAACTGTACAGAGCCTTATCACTGTGAGATAACTGTACAGAGCCTTATCGCTGTGAGATAACTGTACAGAGCCTTATCACTGTGAGATAACTGTACAGAGCCTTATCGCTGTGAGATAACTGTACAGAGCCTTATCACTGTGAGATAACTGTACAGAGCCTTATCACTGTGAGATAACTGTACAGAGCCTTATCACTGTGGGATAACTGTACAGAGCCTTATCACTGTGAGATAACTGTACAGAGCCTTATCACTGTGAGATAACTGTACAGAGCCTTATCACTGTGAGATAACTGTACAGAGCCTTATCACTGTGAGATAACTGTACAGAGCCTTATCACTGTGAGATAACTGTACAGAGCCTTATCACTGTGAGATAACTGTACAGAGCCTTATCGCTGTGAGAACTGTACAGAGCCTTATCGCTGTGAGATAACTGTACAGAGCCTTATCACTGTGAGATAACTGTACAGAGCCTTATCACTGTGAGATAACTGTACAGAGCCTTATCGCTGTGAGATAACTGTACAGAGCCTTATCGCTGTGATATAACTGTACAGAGCCTTACCACTGTGAGATAACTGTACAGAGCCTTATCGCTGTGATATAACTGTACAGAGCCTTATCGCTGTGAGATAACTGTACAGAGCCTTATCGCTGTGAGATAACTGTACAGAGCCTTATCGCTGTGATATAACTGTACAGAGCCTTATCGCTGTGATATAACTGTACAGAGCCTTATCGCTGTGATATAACTGTACAGAGCCTTATCACTGTGAGAACTGCTCGTGATGCTGTGAGAACTGCTCGTGATGCTGTGAGAACTGCTCGTGATGCTGTGAGAACTGCTCGTGATGCTGTGAGAACTGCTCGTGATGCTGTGAGAACTGCTCGTGATGCTGTGAGAACTGCTCGTGATGCACATCATTTTATTATCAGAGCGTACCTCTGGACTTCTGGTAAGTATGCTTTAGTGAGAAAGTGTTGTTCGGGATCAGGTACAACTATGTTTATCCCAAGATGAATAACTTCCTTCACCCACAACTTCTCACATGAAGGCATACATTTTTTAAAAGTTGTTGGGGAAAGGCTGAAATTGGGGTTGGGAACAAATTGGGAACAAAAAAAGCACATATGTCTTGTTTCATGTGCATATGGTTACTGTGCGTCACGGCTGGATAGGCAGCGCTTCTTCTGTCAAAATCCATGTCGTAGCCAACCCGTTACCACTAAAACCAGCTCTTAAATATCCCCACCAGAGCATTACTGAAATTGCCACTTCGGCACACGTTTTTAAGGACACACCTCAGATATTGCCTCCCCACCTCAGCACAAGCCAACTCATATAAAACGGGTAAATGACCAATCCTGGCTCTAGGGTTGGAAAATAGAAGAGCGACGGCTTTACCAGGTCAAAATCACTAACGACTGTGCTTTTGACAATTACGCTGGCTTCACGCCAGCCACAAACAGAGCGTCTAGTGTCTTTTTAAAGGAAAGGAGCTGTATGTTGAAGAAGACACTGTGGAAGGAGCTGTATGTTGAAGAAGACACTGTGGAAGGAGCTGTATGTTGAAGCAGACACTGTGGAAGGTGCTGTATGTTGAAGACTCTGTGGAAGGAGCTGTATGTTGCAGAAGACACTGTGGAAGGAGCTGTATGTTGCAGAAGACACTGTGGAAGGAGCTGTATGTTGCAGAAGACACTGTGGAAGGAGCTGTATGTTGCAGAAGACACTGTGGAAGGAGCTGTATGTTGAAGAAGACACTGTGGAAGGAGCTGTATGTTGCAGAAGACACTGTGGAAGGAGCTGTATGTTGAAGACACTGTGGAAGGAGCTGTATGTTGCAGAAGACACTGTGGAAGGAGCTGTATGTTGCAGAAGACACTGTGGAAGGAGCTGTATGTTGAAGACACTGTGGAAGGAGCTGTATGTTGCAGAAGACACTGTGTAAGGTGCTGTATGTTGAAGAAGACACTGTGGAAGCATCAGTGTTAAGTACATCTGAATGGGTCCTGAGATTCTCAACACTGGCAAATAACAAATGGAGACCTTAAAATTGATATATACATTTTTAAATATAACATTTAAGATATTGATATATCAGAATTCATCTTTAAAGTCGAGACCGTGAGGATAGAAATGGAAACGATCATTTAATGTTCACCATCCATAAGGGCACAGAGAGGAATCCATACTGGTACCAGAGAGGAATCCATACTGGCACCAGAGAGGAATCCATACTGGCACCAGAGAGGAATCCATACTGGTACCAGAGAGGAATCCATACTGGCACCAGAGAGGAATCCATACTGGCACCAGAGCAGAATGCAAACCAGGGAGTGTTGGTTTCATGTGGACCTGGGATGATCTGGGAACCAGAGTGTTTGTTGGTTTCATGTGGGCCTGGGATGATCTGGGAACCAGAGTATTTGTTGGTTTCATGTGGGCCTGGGATGATCTGGGAACCAGAGTGTTTGTTGGTTTCATGTGGGGATGATCTGGGAACCAGAGTGTTTGTTGGTTTCATGTGGACCTGGGATGATCTGGGAACCAGAGTGTTTGTTGGTTTCATGTGGGCCTGGGATGATCTGGGAACCAGAGTGTTTGTTGGTTTCATGTGGGCCTGGGATGATCTGGGAACCAGAGTGTTTGTTGGTTTCATGTGGGCCTGGGATGATGGCTTCTCACCAGTTAGTAGTCTGAGCAGGGGACTGTTGCCCACCACTCCACAACAAACACACTCACTGGGGAATAAAGGAAGCATTGTTGTGCTGACTGGATATCATTAGCTGGATCCAATATGTCTACAAAGAACTATTAGATGGATGGGAAAAAGAGAGAGGAGGGGGAACCAACATCTGTCTTAGGGTAGAGACTAGAGAGACTCAATGAAGTGAGCTCTTTGGAGATCCGTAGTGGAACTTGGAGCTGAGCTTGTAGGCTTCGACTACAGCTATAATATATTAATCGACATATGTGGACTTTATCTCAAAGGACTTTACAATGCTATATAGAATGTGCAGAGCAAGCTTTCATAAAACGCTTTAGTTTCCATCTATAGGCCGTTATCTCTACAGCTCTTTTCACAAGCAATTACACGTTTATATTTATTCTCGTCCTTTGTCGATAAATGTCCATTAAACATTGTTCCTGGAGGTTTTCTGCTCCATTATATTCCCTCTCTGCCAGACATGGACCACTTTGTTTAGATTCTATCGGCGCATATAATCAATATTCCAGTCCATGCCGTCAGTTCATTTGTTTTTATTTGTCCAGCTTCGTGTTAAAGCCAAGGATTGAAATCTAGGATTGAGAGGAAAGAACAATATCTCCCTGAGGGTATCTTAACTTCCAGATGATCAAGCCCCACAAAATCACAATGGGACACAACTACAAGTGCAAATGCATCCTAGAGCTGTGTGCGTTTGTGTTCATGCGAAAGGGAGGGAGAGAGTGCTTGTGTGAGCAAGGAAGCTCGTGAGTTCATCATATACTCCTAACCCTCCGGAGTCTTGGGTGTTGCTGGTGCTCACACACCAAAAGGTTACTGACTTGTAATGAGAATGTCATGCCATGCATGGAATCTCTGTTTCCTACATAGATCAGTCATCTGAACAGAATATCTTGATGTGGACTGGTACAAGGTGGAACTCCAGGAAGTCTATATCTATCTATCTATACCTGTAGGATTTGGGGATTTCAAGAGAATGGTACGGGTCTTTAGTGGTTGAAGAACAGTTCTACTTTCTAGTCTTTTAGGCCCTTAAAAAATATGACTGGAGTCATGAGCATATTCAAGATGTGCCCCACTTCCCTCAGCCACACCCCATGTTAAATACAGCCCATTTACAAACACCTTTTAACATATTTCATGGCATGAACAGGCCTCTAGGTGTCAAAGGTTGAGGGCTGAAGGCCAGACAGCTCCACTTTCGATGCCCAACAAGGAGTCACACCAGGCAGTAAAAACCTTTAGCAGTTGTTTCCTACTTCTGCTTCCCTTCCCTGTAATCACACTAACTGTCTCTTTGGTGTCTTTACACAACCACTGGAGCGCTAGGCCAACAAAACACACACGCCATTAAACACAAATCACCAAACACAGAGTCCAACAAGGCACGAGGGGAAACAACTACTAGGCCACCCAGCCTCCGAGTTCTAGGCCTGTACCAGTTTCCAAACCATCACTATCCCCGGGCCCGGGCCCCGGCTGCATGGGCCAAACATGTAACTGTTCCACGTCTTCCCTACATATGGTTCAAATAAGCAGCCTCTCCTCGGCTTTCTAAAGCTTCGAAAATTCAGCCTTGGAGCAGTGTGGCTCTCTGGCTTATTCCCTCCCTCCCTCCCCCTCCTCACTTCTATTCACTCAGCCTTCCACTATCTCTCTGGCTTATTCCCTCCCTCCCCCTCCTCACTTCTATTCACTCAGCCTTCCACTATCTCTCTGGCCTATTCCCTCCCTCCCCCTCCTCACTTCTATTCACTCAGCCTTCCACTATCTCTCTGACTGACACCGTCCCTTCAATCTATCTCTGCTGCTACCGCCTTGGCACTCCTCTTTAAACTCTATCATACGTTCTCTTCCAGGACTCAAAGTCAAACGTTCAGACCCTACCTAACACATTCTTCATTCCCTTACACACACGTTGGCCTTGCTTCACTTATCCACAGGTTCAATTCATCAACCAGCCCAGTGTGTATTAGATCTGCAGCACAGTGTGTATTAGATCTGCAGCCCAGTGTGTATTAGATCTGCAGCCCAGTGTGTATTAGATCTGCAACCCAGTGTGTATTAGCTCTGCAACCCAGTGTGTATTAGATCTGCAGCCCAGTGTGTATTAGATCTGCAACCCAGTGTGTATTAGATCTGCAGCCCAGTGTGTATTAGATCTGCAGCCCAGTGTGTATTAGATCTGCAACCCAGTGTGTATTAGCTCTGCAACCCAGTGTGTATTAGATCTGCAGCCCAGTGTGTATTAGCTCTGCAACCCAGCGTGTATTAGATCTGCAGCCCAGTGTGTATTAGATCTGCAGCCCAGTGTGTATTAGATCTGCAGCCCAGTGTGTATTAGATCTGCAGCCCAGTGTGTATTAGATCTGCAACCCAGTGTGTATTAGATCTGCAACCCAGTGTGTATTAGCTCTGCAGCCCAGTGTGTATTAGATCTGCAACCCAGTGTGTATTAGATCTGCAACCCAGTGTGTATTAGCTCTGCAACCCAGTGTGTATTAGATCTGCAACCCAGTGTGTATTAGATCTGCAACCCAGTGTGTATTAGATCTGCAACCCAGTGTGTGGTGAGTAGATCTGCAACCCAGTGTGGACTCTGCAACAGGGACAGTGTGTATTAGATCTGCAACCCAGTGTGTATTAGATCTGCAACCCAGTATGCAGGGATGGAGTGAGTATATGGGGTGAAGGAGAGAGGGAAAGGAGGTGGTGAGTGAGAGAAGCAGGGAGGCTGTGGACAGAGTCAGGGACAGGAGGTGGTGAGTGAGAGAAGCAGGGAGACTGTGGACAGAGTCAGGGACAGGAGGTGGGTGAGTGAGAGAAGCAGGGAGGCTGTGGACAGAGTCAGGGACAGGAGGTGGTGAGTGAGAGAAGCAGGGAGGCTGTGGACAGAGTCAGGGACAGGAGGTGGGTGAGTGAGGAAGCAGGGAGACTGTGGACAGAGTCAGGGACAGGAGGTGGGTGAGTGAGAGAAGCAGGGAGGCTGTGGACAGAGTCAGGGACAGGAGGTCGTGAGTGAGAGAAGCAGGGAGACTGTGGACAGAGTCAGGGACAGGAGGTGGTGAGTGAGAGAAGCAGGGAGACTGTGGACAGAGTCAGGGACAGGAGGTGGTGAGTGAGAGAAGCAGGGAGACTGTGGACAGAGTCAGGGACAGGAGGTGGTGAGTGAGAGAAGCAGGGAGACTGTGGACAGAGTCAGGGACAGGAGGTGGTGAGTGAGAGAAGCAGGGAGGCTGTGGACAGAGTCAGGGACAGGAGGTGGTGAGTGAGAGAAGCAGGGAGGCTGTGGACAGAGTCAGGGACAGGAGGTGGTGAGTGAGAGAAGCAGGGAGGCTGTGGACAGAGTCAAGGACAGGAGGTGGGTGAGTGAGAGAAGCAGGGAGACTGTGGACAGAGTCAAGGACAGGAGGTGGTGAGTGAGAGAAGCAGGGAGACTGTGGACAGAGTCAGGGACAGGAGGTGGTGAGTGAGAGAAGCAGGGAGGCTGTGGACAGAGTCAGGGACAGGAGGTGGTGAGTGAGAGAAGCAGGGAGGCTGTGGACAGAGTCAGGGACAGGAGGTGGTGAGTGAGAGAAGCAGGGAGACTGTGGACAGAGTCAGGGACAGGAGGTGGTGAGTGAGAGAAGCAGGGAGGCTGTGGACAGAGTCAAGGACAGGAGGTGGGTGAGTGAGAGAAGCAGGGAGGCTGTGGACAGAGTCAGGGACAGGAGGTGGTGAGTGAGAGAAGCAGGGAGACTGTGGACAGAGTCAGGGACAGGATGTGGTGAGTGAGAGAAGCAGGGAGGCTGTGGACAGAGTCAGGGACAGGAGGTGGGTGAGTGAGAGAAGCAGGGAGACTGTGGACAGAGTCAGGGACAGGAGGTGGGTGAGTGAGAGAAGCAGGGAGACTGTGGACAGAGTCAGGGACAGGAGGTGGGTGAGTGAGAGAAGCAGGGAGGCTGTGGACAGAGTCAGGGACAGGAGGTGGGTGAGTGAGAGAAGCAGGGAGGCTGTGGACAGAGTCAGGGACAGGAGGTGGGTGAGTGAGAGAAGCAGGGAGGCTGTGGACAGAGTCAGGGACAGGAGGTGGTGAGTGAGAGAAGCAGGGAGGCTGTGGACAGAGTCAGGGACAGGAGGTGGTGAGTGAGAGAAGCAGTGAGACTGTGGACAGAGTCAGGGACAGGAGGTGGTGAGTGAGAGAAGCAGGGAGGCTGTGGACAGAGTCAGGGACAGGAGGTGGTGAGTGAGAGAAGCAGGGAGGCTGTGGACAGAGTCAGGGACAGGAGGTGGTGAGTGAGAGAAGCAGGGAGACTGTGGACAGAGTCAGGGACAGGAGGTGGGTGAGTGAGAGAAGCAGGGAGGCTGTGGACAGAGTCAGAATAGGATCTGGAGAAGTGGAAGATGAGACTTCACTGGGGTCAGAGGTAAAAGGGGTACAAGTAGCTCTGTGCAAATAAACTACGACTCTGCCTGAGGTTTGATAGTTACAACTTGCAGCGCCTCGACACTCTAAGAGAACACAGTGCTTGGTTTTACAAAGCTGCTCTTAAAAGTTGGTTGCTATCCACATTGGCAATCTCCTCCAAGCGACCCAGAAGGCACCAGGGGGGCATTCCTAATTATTTGTTTGTTGACTGACAGTGGTTCATCAGAGATGTGGGCCTTTGATAGCAACATTTAATTTAGCTTTACGTCGATGCCTCCTGCTTGGCAGGTAGTCAAGAGTGACCGCTGAGTTGTCCCCTGTGGGAAGCAGGGAGTGAGGGAGTGAGGGAGTGAAAGAGAGATATAGAGGGGGATGGAGTGAGAGAGAGAGGGGGGGGAGTGAGAGAGAGTGGGGAGGGAGGAGAGAGAGAGGGGGAGGGAGAGAGAGAGAGAGAGAGGAGAGAGAGAGAGAGATAGAGTGGGGAGGGAGTGAGAGAGAGGGGGAGAGAGAGAGAGAGGGGAGGAAGTGAGAGAGAGAGAGGGAGGGAGTGAGAGAGGGGGAGTGAGAGGTAGAGAGAGATGGGGGGGAGGGAGGGAGTGAGAGGTAGAGAGGGGGAGGGAGTGAAAGAGAGAGAGTGGGAGGGAGTGTGAGAGAGAGGGGTGGGAGTGAGAGGTAGAGGGGGAGGGAGTGAGAGAGAGAGAGAGAGAGAGAGAGAGAGGGGGAGGGAGTGAGAGAGAGAGGGGGAGGGAGTGAGAGAGAGAGGGGGGGAGGGAGTGAAAGAGAGAGAGTGGGAGGGAGTGTATGTTTCAGTAGATGGAGGAGGAAAGGTCTTCTGGCTTCCTTTACAATCGTTTTTATTAGGCTGGCCACGTACAAATCGATATTAAAGGAGTATGTCTGAGGATGTCCATGTGGAGTTATACAGATGGAGGATCTTAATTTGAACCACTTTGCTACAGCAGGAACATAATCCTGTAGCAACAGGAAATGTGAATTATTATGTGGATTATAATTAATTACATTTTTTGTTGAGATTTAACTTTTTTCGTAAGGTAAAAATAAAGTCTGAAATTTCAAAATGGAAATTACAAACTTCAGAAGCCTTTTTAAACCTCACACTACAAGTTTAACATTTCTTATTTACAATGACGGCCTACCCCAGACGATGCTGGGCCAATCGTGCACCACCCTATGGGACTCCCAATCACGTCCGGATATGATACAGCCTGGATTCGAACCAGGGACGGCAGTGACGCCTCTTGCCGTAACACCGCTACGCGACTCAGGACGTTCAGGACGTTCAACAGCAACAGGGTGATAAAGTTACAGTTCTACACTCAGGACGTTCAACAGCAACAGGGTGATAAAGTTACAGTTCTACACTCAGGACGTTCAACAGCAACAGGATGATAAAGTTACAATTCTACACTCAGGACGTTCAACAGCAACAGGGTGATAAAGTTACAGTTCTACACTCAGGACGTTCAACAGCAACAGGGTGATAAAGTTACAGTTCTACACTCAGGACGTTCAACAGCAACAGGATGATAAAGTTACAGTTCTACACTCAGGACGTTCAACAGCAACAGGATGATAAAGTTACAGTTCTACACTCAGGACGTTCAACAGCAACAGGGTGATAAAGTTACAGTTCTACACTCAGGACGTTCAACAGCAACAGGGTGATAAAGTTACAGTTCTACACTCAGGACGTTCAACAGCAACAGGGTGATAAAGTTACAGTTCTACACTCAGGACGTTCAACAGCAACAGGGTGATAAAGTTACAGTTCTACACTCAGGACGTTCAACAGCAACAGGGTGATAAAGTTACAGTTCTACACTCAGGACGTTCAACAGCAACAGGGTGATAAAGTTACAATTCTACATCTGTGCGAAGTTTCCAAAGTTTTGACAAAGAGAATTAGGTGTGTTTTCTGAATGCCTTATTCCACACCCGTGCTCTAAAAACCTGCGACAGAGGACACACGTCTGCTCTGTCTGGACACGTCTGTTGTCGTCTCCCAAGCTGTTAAATACTCCATCTTTGACACGGACAGAAGTGTTGACAAAGTTCCATTGTCCCGGCCGCCTTGTTCAGGTATTTCAGAGAAACTGATCTTCAGCACCACCCATTGTCTTGCCATGTCTCCCGCATTCCGCAGACATAGTCCACATTCTTCAACTTTAAAAGAACAGCAGACCCACTGCCAGACCAATGCAACCTCTGCCTTTTCCTTGGCATAACTCATTGGACTCTCCAGGAAACCAGTGAATAACTGAGAACAGTGAGAGTTCACAGGGTTTGAAGAGTCAAATTAGCCGTTGAACTTGGAGGAAAACGCTCCACTACAGCCTCCAATCGTCTAATAGGTTGTGGCGCTCGCGTTCAGAGCTGCTGCCGAGAGGTCAGGTACCGTAGCAATCTGTTCTGCAGCTCCTGTCATGGGGGACATTTTAACTGCTTTACCTCAGCAGCACAATGAGGTTTCACTTGTCTGTCTCCTACTCTTCTCCATTACTGACTCCATAACGTTATCTCAGTCTAGATGACCTGTTGAGGTTGACGGAGGTGAAGACTGAAATATGTTTCTTAAAAGGAGCAGGGTCAGTCTTGCATTCTGCCAGCAGGTCACTGGTGTCTGATAGAGAAGGTCCAGAGGGCAGGAGACAGTGGGCATCTGTGTGTGTGAAAGATCAAGCTGGGCTTCTTTCTGGTGTCCAGGTTGAGTGGGTTAGGGTTAGAAAACATCCGATCCTGACCATCTCTAACTCTTCTGCACCAGTTGATTCTGGAAAAACCCTTGCTGCCCATAGAACATCGTCACCGTCACAATGATAGCTTCTCTTTTTAGGATCAGTGACCGCAATGATAGTGTGTGGGCATGGTCGTAGGGAGAGGGGGCGCATCGGGGTTGAGCAAGAGGGTTGAGAGAGATTTTGGGATGATTGTGCAGACCGACTCCTGAACTAAAAGCATATTCAATAGAGAGTGCTTCACAGTCCAGGACTATGCTTTATCGGGCTTCATGCAAGGATGTTTCTTCAGCTGGTCTTTCCACTGAAAGGCTTCAACACCAACTCCTACTATGCAAACACAGGAGATGAAACACACGGTAATGTAAATGTCCAGTCAGTGGCAGTGACATGAGGAATAAGACTGAAGAAATGGCTGATATTCGCTCTACGTGAACCTCATTACCATACATGTCAACGTGCGCCAGGATATCTGGATGTTTACTTGGACCTGTCAGTCATGTTCAGTCCCCTAGCGAGAGTTGAATATTTATGAGGGAAGACAACCTGTACATATAGTGACAGTTGAGAAAAACACATTTAAAATCTATGGCTCTATTGTGTATAAGGGTGGTTTACAATGGGGGAGCAAAACAATCTATAACGGAATCACTGCAACTATCGGAATACAGTACAATACAGTACAGTACAGTAGAGTACAGTCCAATACAGTACAGTACAGTAGAGTACAGTAGAGTACAGTACAATACAGTAGAGTACAGTCCAATACAGTACAGTAGAGTACAGTCCAATACAGTACAGTAGAGTACAGTCCAATACAGTACAGTAGAGTACAGTCCAATACAGTACAGTAGAGTACAGTACAATACAGTAGAGTACAGTACAATACAGTACAGTAGAGTACAGTACAATACAGTACAGTAGAGTACAGTCCAATACAGTACAGTAGAGTACAGTACAATACAGTACAGTAGAGTACAGTACAATACAGTACAGTAGAGTACAGTCCAATACAGTACAGTAGAGTACAGTCCAATACAGTACAGTATAGTACAGTACAATACAGTACAGTAGAGTACAGTACAATACAGTACAGTAGAGTACAGTCCAATACAGTACAGTAGAGTACAGTCCAATAGAGTACAGTAGAGTACAGTCCAATACAGTACAGTAGAGTACAGTCCAGTACAGTAGAGTACAGTCCAATACAGAACAGTAGAGTACAGTCCAATACAGAACAATATAGTACAGTAGAGTACAGTCCAATAGAGTACAGTAGAGTACAGTCCAGTACAGTACAGTAGAGTACAGTCCAGTACAGTACAGTAGAGTACAGTCCAATAGAGTACAGTAGAGTACAGTACAATACAGTACAGTAGAGTATAGTCCAGTACAGTACAGTAGAGTACAGTCCAGTACAGTAGAGTACAGTCCAAAATAGTACAGTAGAGTACAGTCCAATACATAACAGTAGAGTACAGTCCAATAGAGTACAGTAGAGTACAGTACAGTAGAGTACAGTAGAGTACAGTCCAATACAGTAGTGTAGAGTACAGTCCAATACAGTAGTGTAGAGTACAGTCCAATACAGTACAGTACAATACAGTCCACAATAGTACAGTAGAGTACAGTCCAATACATAACAGTAGAGTACAGTCCAATAGAGTACAGTAGAGTACAGTACAATACAGTACAGTAGAGTACAGTCCAATAGAGTACAGTAGAGTACAGTACAATAGAGTACAGTAGAGTACAGTCCAATACAGTACAGTACAATACAGTCCACAATAGTACAGTAGAGTACAGTCCAATACATAACAGTAGAGTACAGTCCAATAGAGTACAGTAGAGTACAGTACAATACAGTACAGTAGAGTACAGTACAATAGAGTACAGTAGAGTACAGTCCAATACAGTACAGTAGAGTACAGTCCAATACAGTACAGTAGAGTACAGTCCAATACAGTAGGGTAGAGTACAGTCCAATACAGTAGAGTACAGTACAGTACAGTAGAGTACAGTAGAGCACAGTCCAATACAGACCTGTAGAGTACAGTCCAATACAGTACAGTAGAGTACAGTCCAATACAGATCCATAGAGTACAGTAGAGTACAGTCCAATACAGTAGGGTAGAGTACAGTCCAATACAGTAGAGTACAGTACAGTACAGTAGAGTACAGTAGAGTACAGTAGAGTACAGTCCAAGACAGAACAGTAGAGTACAGTCCAATACAGTACAGTAGAGTACAGTAGAGTACAGTCCAATACAGATCCATAGAGTACAGTAGAGTACAGTCCAATACAGTACAGTAGAGTACAGTCCAATACAGTACAGTAGAGTACAGTACAGTAGAGTACAGTAGAGTACAGTAGAGCACAGTCCAATACATAACTGTACAGTCCAATACAGTAGGGGTAGAGTACAGTCCAATACAGTAGAGTACAGTCCAATACAGTACAGTAGAGTACAGTCCAATACAGTAGAGTACAGTACAGTCCAATACAGTACAGTAGAGTACAGTCCAATACAGTACAGTAGAGTACAGTCCAATACAGTACAGTAGAGTACAGTCCAATACAGAACAATACAGTAGAGTACAGTACAGTCCAATACAGTAGAGTACAGTAGAGTACAGTACAGTACAGTAGAGTACAGTCCAATACAGTAGAGTACAGTACAGTAGAGTACAGTACAGTAGAGTACAGTCCAATACAGAACTGTACAGTCCAATACAACAGTAGAGTACAGTCCAATACAGTACAGTAGAGTACAGTCCAATACAGTAGAGTACAGTACAGTACAATACAGTTCAATACAGACCTGTAGAGTCCAAGACAGAACAGTAGAGTACAGTCCAGTAGAGTACAGTAGAGTACAGTCCAATAGAGTACAGTAGAGTACAGTCCAATACAGAACAGTAGAGTACAGTCCAATACAGTAGTGTAGAGTACAGTCCAATACAGTACAGTACAATACAGTCCAAAATAGTACAGTAGAGTACAGTCCAATACATAACAGTAGAGTACAGTCCAATAGAGTACAGTAGAGTACAGTACAATACAGTACAGTAGAGTACAGTACAATAGAGTACAGTAGAGTACAGTCCAATACAGTACAGTAGAGTACAGTCCAATACAGTACAGTAGAGTACAGTCCAATACAGTAGGGTAGAGTACAGTCCAATACAGTACAGTAGAGTACAGTCCAATACAGTACAGTAGAGTACAGTCCAATACAGAACAGTATAGTACAGTAGAGCACAGTACAGTCCAATACAGTAGAGTACAGTAGAGTACAGTACAGTACAGTAGAGTACTATCCAATACAGTAGAGTACAGTACAGTAGAGTACAGTACAGTAGAGTACAGTAGAGTACAGTCCAATACAGAACTGTACAGTCCAATACAACAGTAGAGTACAGTCCAATACAGTACAGTAGAGTACAGTCCAATACAGTAGAGTACAGTACAGTACAATACAGTTCAATACAGACCTGTAGAGTCCAAGACAGAACAGTAGAGTACAGTCCAGTAGAGTACAGTAGAGTACAGTCCAATAGAGTACAGTAGAGTACAGTCCAATAGAGTACAGTAGAGTACAGTCCGATGGAGTACAGTAGAGTACAGTCCAATACAGTAGTGTAGAGTACAGTCCAATACAGTACAGTACAATACAGTCCAAAATAGTACAGTAGAGTACAGTCCAATACATAACAGTAGAGTACAGTCCAATACAGTAGTGTAGAGTATGTCCAATACAGTCTATCAGTACAATACAGTCCAAAATAGTACAGTAGAGTACAGTCCAATACATAACAGTAGAGTACAGTCAATACATAACAGTAGAGTAAGGTAGAGTACAGTCCAATACAGAACAGTAGAGTACAGTCCAATACAGTACAGTACAATACAGTCCAAAATAGTACAGTAGAGTACAGTCCAATACAGTACAGTAGAGTACAGTCCAATACAGTACAGTAGAGTACAGTCCAATACAGTAGGGTAGAGTACAGTCCAATACAGTAGAGTACAGTACAGTACAGTAGAGTACAGTACAGTACAGTAGAGTACAGTAGAGTACAGTCCAATACAGTACAGTAGAGTACAGTCCAATACAGTAGAATTACAGTACAGTACAGTAGAGTACAGTCAGTATACAATCCAGTACAGTAGAGTACAGTCCAATACAGACCTGTAGAGTATAGTCCAAGACAGAACAGTAGAGTACAGTCCAATACAGTACAGTAGAGTACAGTCCAATACAGACCTGTAGAGTATAGTCCAAGACAGAACAGTAGAGTACAGTCTCTACAGTAGAGTACAGTCCAATACAGATCCATAGAGTACAGTCTACAGTCCAATACAGTACAGTAGAGTACAGTCCAATACAGTACAGTGAGTACAGTCCAATACAGTACAGTAGAGTACAGTAGAGTACAGTCAATACAGTAGAGTACAGTCCAATACAGTACAGTAGAGTACAGTCCAATACAGTAGGGTAGAGTACAGTCCAATCCAGTACAGTAGAGTACAGTCCAATACATAACAGTAGAGTACAGTCCAATAGAGTACAGTAGAGTACAGTACAGTAGAGTACAGTAGAGTACAGTCCAATACAGTAGTGTAGAGTACAGTCCAATACAGTACAGTACAATACAGTCCACAATAGTACAGTAGAGTACAGTCCAATACATAACAGTAGAGTACAGTCCAATAGAGTCAGTAGAGTACAGTACAATACAGTACAGTAGAGTACAGTAGAGTACAGTACAATAGAGTACAGTAGAGTACAGTCCAATACAGTACCTCCCCAATACAGTCCACAATAGTACAGTAGAGTACAGTCCAATACATAACAGTAGAGTACAGTCCAATAGAGTACAGTAGAGTACAGTACAATACAGTACAGTAGAGTACAGTACAATAGAGTACAGTAGAGTACAGTCCAATACAGTACAGTAGAGTACAGTCCAATACAGTACAGTAGAGTACAGTCCAATACAGTAGGGTAGAGTACAGTCCAATACAGTAGAGTACAGTACAGTACAGTAGAGTACAGTAGAGTACAGTCCAATACAGACCTGTAGAGTATAGTCCAAGACAGAACAGTAGAGTACAGTCCAATACAGTACAGTAGAGTACAGTAGAGTACAGTCCAATACAGATCCATAGAGTACAGTAGAGTACAGTCCAATACAGTACAGTAGAGTACAGTCCAATACAGTACAGTAGAGTACAGTCCAATACAGTACAGTAGAGTACAGTACAGTAGAGTACAGTAGAGTACAGTAGAGCACAGTCCAATACATAACTGTACAGTCCAATACAGTAGGGGTAGAGTACAGTCCAATACAGTAGAGTACAGTCCAATACAGTACAGTAGAGTACAGTCCAATACAGTAGAGTACAGTACAGTCCAATACAGTACAGTAGAGTACAGTCCAATACAGTAGAGTACAGTAGAGTACAGTACAGTACAGTAGAGTACAGTCAATACAGTAGAGTACAGTACAGTAGAGTACAGTACAGTAGAGTACAGTCCAATACAGAACTGTACAGTCCAATACAACAGTAGAGTACAGTCCAATACCGTACAGTAGAGTACAGTCCAATACAGTAGAGTACAGTACAGTACAATACAGTTCAATACAGACCTGTAGAGTCCAAGACAGAACAGTAGAGTACAGTCCAGTAGAGTACAGTAGAGTACAGTCCAATAGAGTACAGTAGAGTACAGTCCAATAGAGTACAGTAGAGTACAGTCCAATGGAGTACAGTAGAGTACAGTCAATACATAACAGTAGAGTAAGGTAGAGTACAGTCCAATACAGAACAGTAGAGTACAGTCCAATACAGTAGTGTAGAGTACAGTCCAATACAGTACAGTACAATACAGTCCAAAATAGCACAGTAGAGTACAGTCCAATACATAACAGTAGAGTACAGTCCAATAGAGACAGTAGAGTACAGTACAATACAGTACAGTAGAGTACAGTACAATAGAGTACAGTAGAGTACAGTCCAATACAGTACAGTAGAGTACAGTCCAATACAGTACAGTAGAGTACAGTCCAATACAGAACAGTATAGTACAGTAGAGCACAGTAGAGTACAGTACAGTACAGTAGAGTACTATCCAATACAGTAGAGTACAGTACAGTAGAGTACAGTACAGTAGAGTACAGTCCAATACAGAACTGTACAGTCCAATACAACAGTAGAGTACAGTCCAATACAGTACAGTAGAGTACAGTCCAATACAGTAGAGTACAGTACAGTACAATACAGTTCAATACAGACCTGTAGAGTCCAAGACAGAACAGTAGAGTACAGTCCAGTAGAGTACAGTAGAGTACAGTCCAATAGAGTACAGTAGAGTACAGTCCAATAGAGTACAGTAGAGTACAGTCCAATAGAGTACAGTAGAGTACAGTCCAATGGAGTACAGTAGAGTACAGTCAATACATAACAGTAGAGTAAGGTAGAGTACAGTCCAAAACAGAACAGTAGAGTACAGTCCAATACAGTAGTGTAGAGTACAGTCCAATACAGTACAGTACAATACAGTCCAAAATAGTACAGTAGAGTACAGTCCAATACAGTACAGTAGAGTACAGTCCAATACAGTACAGTAGAGTACAGTCCAATACAGTAGGGTAGAGTACAGTCCAATACAGTAGAGTACAGTACAGTACAGTAGAGTACAGTAGAGTACAGTCCAATACAGTAGAGTACAGTCCAATACAGTACAGTAGAGTACAGTCCAATACAGTAGAGTACAGTACAGTACAGTAGAGTACAGTAGAGTATAGTCCAATACAGTACAGTAGAGTACAGTCCAATACAGACCTGTAGAGTATAGTCCAAGACAGAACAGTAGAGTACAGTCCAATACAGTACAGTAGAGTACAGTCCAATACAGACCTGTAGAGTATAGTCCAAGACAGAACAGTAGAGTACAGTAGAGTACAGTAGAGTACAGTCCAATACAGATCCATAGAGTACAGTAGAGTACAGTCCAATACAGTACAGTAGAGTACAGTCCAATACAGTACAGTAGAGTACAGTCCAATACAGTACAGTAGAGTACAGTAGAGTACAGTCCAATACAGTAGAGTACAGTCCAATACAGTACAGTAGAGTACAGTCCAATACAGTAGGGTAGAGTACAGTCCAATCCAGTACAGTAGAGTACAGTCCAATACAGTAGGGTAGAGTACAGTCCAATACAGTAGAGTACAGTAGAGTACAGTAGAGCACAGTCCAATACAGAACTGTACAGTCCAATACAGTACAGTAGAGTATAGTCCAATACAGTAGGGTAGAGTACAGTCAATACAGTAGAGTACAGTACAGTACAGTAGAGTAGAGTACAGTAGAGCACAGTCCAATACAGACCTGTAGAGTACAGTCCAAGACAGAACAGTAGAGTACAGTCCAATACAGTACAGTAGAGTACAGTCCAATACAGATCCATAGAGTACAGTAGAGTACAGTAGAGTACAGTCCAATACAGTACAGTAGAGTACAGTACAGTAGAGTACAGTAGAGTACAGTCCAATACAGTACAGAAGAGTACAGTCCAATACAGAACAGTAGAGTACAGTCCAAGACAGAACAGTAGAGTACAGTCCAATACAGTACAGTAGAGTACAGTCCAATACAGATCCATAGAGTACAGTAGAGTACAGTAGAGTACAGTCCAATACAGTACAGTAGAGTACAGTACAGTAGAGTACAGTAGAGTACAGTCCAATACAGTACAGAAGAGTACAGTCCAATACAGAACAGTAGAGTACAGTCCAATACAGAACAATACAGTACAGTAGAGTACAGTCCAATACAGAACAGTAGAGTAGTCCAATACAGAACAGTAGAGTACAGTACAGTAGAGTACAGTCCAATACAGTAGAGTACAGTAGAGTAGAGTACAGTCCAATACAGTACAGTAGGGTACAGTCCAATACAGTACAGTAGGGTACAGTCCAATACAGTACAGTAGGGTACAGTCCAATACAGTAGAGTACAGTACAGTAGAGTACAGTAGAGTACAGTCCAATACAGAACTGTACAGTCCAATACAGAACTGTACAGTCCAATACAACAGTAGAGTACAGTCCAATACAACAGTAGAGTACAGTCCAATACAGTAGAGTACAATACAGTTCAATACAGACCTGTAGAGTCCAAGACAGAACAGTAGAGTACAGTCCAGTAGAGTACAGTAGAGTACAGTCCAATAGAGTACAGTAGAGTACAGTCCAATAGAGTACAGTAGAGTACAGTCCAATGGAGTACAGTAGAGTACAGTCCAATACAGTACAGTAGAGTACAGTCCAATACAGTACAGTAGAGTACAGTCCAATACAGTAGGTAGAGTACAGTCCAATACAGTACAGTAGAGTACAGTCCAATACAGTAGTGTAGAGTACAGTCCAATACAGTACAGTACAATACAGTCCAAAATAGTACAGTAGAGTACAGTCCAATACATAACAGTAGAGTACAGTCAATACAGTACAGTAGAGTACAGTCAATACAGTACAGTACAATACAGTACAATAGAGTACAGTAGAGTACAGTCCAATACAGTACAGTAGAATACAGTCCAAATAGTACAGTAGAGTACAGTCCAATACAGAACAGTAGAGTACAGTCCAATAGAGTACAGTAGAGTACAGTCAAAATAGAGTACAGTAGAGTACAGTCCAATACAGTACAGTAGAGTACAGTCCAATACAGTACAGTAGAGTACAGTCCAATAGTACAGTAGAGTACAGTCCAATACATAACAGTAGAGTACAGTCCAATAGAGTACAGTAGAGTACAGTACAATACAGTACAGTAGAGTACAGTCAATAGAGTACAGTAGAGTACAGTCCAATACAGTACAGTAGAGTACAGTCCAATACAGTACAGTAGAGTACAGTCCAGTACAGTAGGGTAGAGTACAGTCCAATACAGTACAGTAGAGTACAGTCCAATACAGTACAGTAGAATACAGTCCAATACAGAACAGTATAGTACAGTAGAGCACAGTACAGTCAATACAGTAGAGTACAGTAGAGTACAGTACAGTACAGTAGAGTACTATCCAATACAGTAGAGTACAGTACAGTAGAGTACAGTAGAGTACAGTCCAATACAGAACTGTACAGTCCAATACAACAGTAGAGTACAGTCCAATACAGTACAGTAGAGTACAGTCCAATACAGTAGAGTACAGTACAGTACAATACAGTTCAATACAGACCTGTAGAGTCCAAGACAGAACAGTAGAGTACAGTCCAGTAGAGTACAGTAGAGTACAGTCCAATAGAGTACAGTCCAATAGAGTACAGTAGAGTACAGTCCGATGGAGTACAGTAGAGTACAGTCCAATACAGTAGTGTAGAGTACAGTCCAATACAGTACAGTACAATACAGTCCAAAATAGTACAGTAGAGTACAGTCCAATACATAACAGTAGAGTACAGTCCAATACAGTAGTGTAGAGTACAGTCCAATACAGTACAGTACAATACAGTCCAAAATAGTACAGTAGAGTACAGTCCAATACATAACAGTAGAGTACAGTCAATACATAACAGTAGAGTAAGGTAGAGTACAGTCCAATACAGAACAGTAGAGTACAGTCCAATACAGTACAGTACAATACAGTCCAAAATAGTACAGTAGAGTACAGTCCAATACAGTACAGTAGAGTACAGTCCAATACAGTACAGTAGAGTACAGTCCAATACAGTAGGGTAGAGTACAGTCCAATACAGTAGAGTACAGTACAGTACAGTAGAGTACAGTAGAGTACAGTCCAATACAGTAGAGTACAGTCCAATACAGTACAGTAGAGTACAGTCCAATACAGTAGAGTACAGTACAGTACAGTAGAGTACAGTAGAGTATAGTCCAATACAGTACAGTAGAGTACAGTCCAATACAGACCTGTAGAGTATAGTCCAAGACAGAACAGTAGAGTACAGTCCAATACAGTACAGTAGAGTACAGTCCAATACAGACCTGTAGAGTATAGTCCAAGACAGAACAGTAGAGTACAGTAGAGTACAGAACAGAGTACAGTCCAATACAGATCCATAGAGTACAGTAGAGTACAGTCCAATACAGTACAGTAGAGTACAGTCCAATACAGTACAGTAGAGTACAGTCCAATACAGTACAGTAGAGTACAGTAGAGTACAGTCCAATACAGTAGAGTACAGTCCAATACAGTACAGTAGAGTACAGTCCAATACAGTAGGGTAGAGTACAGTCCAATCCAGTACAGTAGAGTACAGTCCAATACATAACAGTAGAGTACAGTCCAATAGAGTACAGTAGAGTACAGTACAGTAGAGTACAGTAGAGTACAGTCCAATACAGTAGTGTAGAGTACAGTCCAATACAGTACAGTACAATACAGTCCACAATAGTACAGTAGAGTACAGTCCAATACATAACAGTAGAGTACAGTCCAATAGAGTACAGTAGAGTACAGTACAATACAGTACAGTAGAGTACAGTAGAGTACAGTACAATAGAGTACAGTAGAGTACAGTCCAATACAGTACAGTACAATACAGTCCACAATAGTACAGTAGAGTACAGTCCAATACATAACAGTAGAGTACAGTCCAATAGAGTACAGTAGAGTACAGTACAATACAGTACAGTAGAGTACAGTACAATAGAGTACAGTAGAGTACAGTCCAATACAGTACAGTAGAGTACAGTCCAATACAGTACAGTAGAGTACAGTCCAATACAGTAGGGTAGAGTACAGTCCAATACAGTAGAGTACAGTACAGTACAGTAGAGTACAGTAGAGTACAGTCCAATACAGACCTGTAGAGTATAGTCCAAGACAGAACAGTAGAGTACAGTCCAATACAGTACAGTAGAGTACAGTAGAGTACAGTCCAATACAGATCCATAGAGTACAGTAGAGTACAGTCCAATACAGTACAGTAGAGTACAGTCCAATACAGTACAGTAGAGTACAGTCCAATACAGTACAGTAGAGTACAGTACAGTAGAGTACAGTAGAGTACAGTAGAGCACAGTCCAATACATAACTGTACAGTCCAATACAGTAGGGGTAGAGTACAGTCCAATACAGTAGAGTACAGTCCAATACAGTACAGTAGAGTACAGTCCAATACAGTAGAGTACAGTACAGTCCAATACAGTACAGTAGAGTACAGTCCAATACAGTAGAGTACAGTAGAGTACAGTACAGTACAGTAGAGTACAGTCCAATACAGTAGAGTACAGTACAGTAGAGTACAGTACAGTAGAGTACAGTCCAATACAGAACTGTACAGTCCAATACAACAGTAGAGTACAGTCCAATACCGTACAGTAGAGTACAGTCCAATACAGTAGAGTACAGTACAGTACAATACAGTTCAATACAGACCTGTAGAGTCCAAGACAGAACAGTAGAGTACAGTCCAGTAGAGTACAGTAGAGTACAGTCCAATAGAGTACAGTAGAGTACAGTCCAATAGAGTACAGTAGAGTACAGTCCAATGGAGTACAGTAGAGTACAGTCAATACATAACAGTAGAGTAAGGTAGAGTACAGTCCAATACAGAACAGTAGAGTACAGTCCAATACAGTAGTGTAGAGTACAGTCCAATACAGTACAGTACAATACAGTCCAAAATAGTACAGTAGAGTACAGTCCAATACATAACAGTAGAGTACAGTCCAATAGAGTACAGTAGAGTACAGTACAATACAGTACAGTAGAGTACAGTACAATAGAGTACAGTAGAGTACAGTCCAATACAGTACAGTAGAGTACAGTCCAATACAGTACAGTAGAGTACAGTCCAATACAGAACAGTATAGTACAGTAGAGCACAGTAGAGTACAGTACAGTAGAGTACAGTACAGTAGAGTACAGTCCAATACAGAACTGTACAGTCCAATACAACAGTAGAGTACAGTCCAATACAGTACAGTAGAGTATAGTCCAGTACAGTACAGTAGAGTACAGTACAATACAGTTCAATACAGACCTGTAGAGTCCAAGACAGAACAGTAGAGTCAGTCCAGTAGAGTACAGTAGAGTACAGTCAATTAGAGTACAGTAGAGTACAGTCCAATTTACAGTGAACATTCAGTCCAATGGAGTACAGTTGTACAGTCAATACATAACAGTAGAGTAAGGTAGAGTACAGTCCAAAACAGAACAGTAGAGTCAGTCCAATCCAGTAGTGTAGAGTACAGTCCAATACAAACAGTACAATACAGTCCAAAATAATACAGTAGAGTACAGTCAATACAGTACAGTAGAGTACAGTCCAATACAGTACAGTAGAGTACAGTCCAATACAGTAGGGTAGAGTACAGTCCAATACAGTAGAGTACAGTACAGTACAGTAGAGTACAGTCTGCCTGTACCAGAGCAGTCCAATACAGTAGAGTACAGTCCAATACAGTACAGTAGAGTACAGTCCAAGACAACACAGTAGAGTACAGTACCAGTACAGTAGAGTACAGTAGAGTATAGTCCAATACTCTACAGTAGAGTCAGTCCAATACAGACCCATCTGTCTATCGTATAGTCCAAGACAGAACAGTTACCAGCCCAGTCAATACAGTACAGTAGAGTACAGTCCAATACAGACCTGTAGAGTATAGTCCAAGACAGAACAGTAGAGCTACAGTCCTGAGGACAGTAGAGTACAGTTCTGGGCAATACAGATCCATAGAGTACAGTAGAGTACAGTCCAATACAGTACAGTAGAGTACAGTCCAATACAGTACAGTAGAGTACAGTCAATACAGTACAGTAGAGTACAGTAGAGTACAGTCAATACAGTAGAGTACAGTCCAATACAGTACAGTAGAGTACAGTCCAATACAGTAGGGTAGAGTACAGTCCAATCCAGTACAGTAGAGTACAGTCCAATACAGTAGGGTAGAGTACAGTCCAATACAGTAGAGTACAGTAGAGTACAGTAGAGCACAGTCCAATACAGAACTCACTCAGTCCAATACAGTACAGTAGAGTATAGTCCAATACAGTAGGGTAAGTACAGTCCAATACAGTAGAGTACAGTACAGTACAGTAGAGTAGAGTACAGTAGAGCACAGTCCAATACAGACCTGTAGAGTACAGTCCAAGACAGAACAGTAGAGTACAGTCCAATACAGTACAGTAGAGTACAGTCCAATACAGATCCATAGAGTACAGTCAGAGTACAGTAGAGTACAGTCCAATACAGTACAGTAGAGTACAGTACAGTAGAGTACAGTAGAGTACAGTCCAAAACAGTACAGAAGAGTACAGTCCAATACAGAACAGTAGAGTACAGTCCAATACAGAACAATACAGTACAGTAGAGTACAGTCCAATACAGAACAGTAGAGTAGTCAATACAGAACAGTAGAGTACAGTACAGTAGAGTACAGTCCAATACAGTAGAGTACAGTAGAGTAGAGTACAGTCAATACAGTACAGTAGGGTACAGTCCAATACAGTACAGTAGGGTACAGTCCAATACAGTAGAGTACAGTACAGTAGAGTACAGTAGAGTACAGTCCAATACAGAACTGTACAGTCCAATACAGAACTGTACAGTCCAATACAACAGTAGAGTACAGTCCAATACAACAGTAGAGTACAGTCCAATACAGTAGAGTACAGTACAGTACAATACAGTTCAATACAGACCTGTAGAGTCCAAGACAGAACAGTAGAGTACAGTCCAGTAGAGTACAGTAGAGTACAGTCCAATAGAGTACAGTAGAGTACAGTCCAATAGAGTACAGTAGAGTACAGTCCAATGGAGTACAGTAGAGTACAGTCCAATACAGTACAGTAGAGTACAGTCCAATACAGTACAGTAGAGTACAGTCCAATACAGTAGGGTAGAGTACAGTCCAATACAGTACAGTAGAGTACAGTCCAATACAGTAGTGTAGAGTACAGTCCAATACAGTACAGTACAATACAGTCCAAAATAGTACAGTAGAGTACAGTCCAATACATAACAGTAGAGTACAGTCCAATAGAGTACAGTAGAGTACAGTACAATACAGTACAGTAGAGTACAGTACAATAGAGTACAGTAGAGTACAGTCCAATACAGTACAGTAGAGTACAGTCCAATACAGTACAGTAGAGTACAGTCCAATACAGTAGGGTAGAGTACAGTCCAATACAGTACAGTAGAGTACAGTCCAATACAGTACAGTAGAATACAGTCAATACAGAACAGTATAGTACAGTAGAGCACAGTACAGTCCAATACAGTAGAGTACAGTAGAGTACAGTACAGTACAGTAGAGTACTATCCAATACAGTAGAGTACAGTACAGTAGAGTACAGTAGAGTACAGTCCAATACAGAACTGTACAGTCCAATACAACAGTAGAGTACAGTCCAATACAGTACAGTAGAGTACAGTCCAATACAGTAGAGTACAGTACAGTACAATACAGTTCAATACAGACCTGTAGAGTCCAAGACAGAACAGTAGAGTACAGTCCAGTAGAGTACAGTAGAGTACAGTCCAATAGAGTACAGTCCAATAGAGTACAGTAGAGTACAGTCCGATGGAGTACAGTAGAGTACAGTCCAATACAGTAGTGTAGAGTACAGTCCAATACAGTACAGTACAATACAGTCCAAAATAGTACAGTAGAGTACAGTCCAATACATAACAGTAGAGTACAGTCCAATACAGTAGTGTCCTACAGTCCAATACAGTACAGTACAATACAGTCCAAAATAGTACAGTAGAGTACAGTCCAATACATAACAGTAGAGTACAGTCAATACATAACAGTAGAGTAAGGTAGAGTACAGTCCAATACAGAACAGTAGAGTACAGTCCAATACAGTACAGTACAATACAGTCCAAAATAGTACAGTAGAGTACAGTCAATACAGTACAGTAGAGTACAGTCCAATACAGTACAGTAGAGTACAGTCAATACAGTAGGGTAGAGTACAGTCCAATACAGTAGAGTACAGTACAGTACAGTAGAGTACAGTAGAGTACAGTCCAATACAGTAGAGTACAGTCCAATACAGTACAGTAGAGTACAGTCAATACAGTAGAGTACAGTACAGTACAGTAGAGTACAGTAGAGTATAGTCCAATACAGTACAGTAGAGTACAGTCCAATACAGACCTGTAGAGTAAGTCCAAGACAGAACAGTAGAGTACAGTCCAATACAGTACAGTAGAGTACAGTCCAATACAGACCTGTAGAGTATAGTCCAAGACAGAACAGTAGAGTACAGTAGAGTACAGTAGAGTACAGTCCAATACAGTACAGTAGAGTACAGTCCAATACAGTACAGTAGAGTACAGTCCAATACAGTACAGTAGAGTACAGTCCAATACAGTACAGTAGAGTACAGTAGAGTACAGTACAATACAGTAGAGTACAGTCCAATACAGTACAGTAGAGTACAGTCCAATACAGTACAGTAGAGTACAGTCCAATCCAGTACAGTAGAGTACAGTCCAATACATAACAGTAGAGTACAGTCCAATAGAGTACAGTAGAGTACAGTACAGTAGAGTACAGTAGAGTACAGTCCAATACAGTAGTGTAAGTACAGTCCAATACAGTACAGTACAATACAGTCCACAATAGTACAGTAGAGTACAGTCCAATACATAACAGTAGAGTACAGTCCAATAGAGTACAGTAGAGTACAGTACAATACAGTACAGTAGAGTACAGTAGAGTACAGTACAATAGAGTACAGTAGAGTACAGTCCAATACAGTACAGTACAATACAGTCCACAATAGTACAGTAGAGTACAGTCCAATACATAACAGTAGAGTACAGTCCAATAGAGTACAGTAGAGTACAGTACAATACAGTACAGTAGAGTACAGTACAATAGAGTACAGTAGAGTACAGTCCAATACAGTACAGTAGAGTACAGTCCAATACAGTACAGTAGAGTACAGTCCAATACAGTAGGGTAGAGTACAGTCCAATACAGTAGAGTACAGTACAGTACAGTAGAGTACAGTAGAGTACAGTCCAATACAGACCTGTAGAGTATAGTCCAAGACAGAACAGTAGAGTACAGTCCAATACAGTACAGTAGAGTACAGTAGAGTACAGTCCAATACAGATCCATAGAGTACAGTAGAGTACAGTCAATACAGTACAGTAGAGTACAGTCCAATACAGTACAGTAGAGTACAGTCCAATACAGTACAGTAGAGTACAGTACAGTAGAGTACAGTAGAGTACAGTAGAGCACAGTCAATACATAACTGTACAGTCCAATACAGTAGGGGTAGAGTACAGTCCAATACAGTAGAGTACAGTCCAATACAGTACAGTAGAGTACAGTCCAATACAGTAGAGTACAGTACAGTCCAATACAGTACAGTAGAGTACAGTCCAATACAGTAGAGTACAGTAGAGTACAGTACAGTACAGTAGAGTACAGTCCAATACAGTAGAGTACAGTACAGTAGAGTACAGTACAGTAGAGTACAGTCCAATACAGAACTGTACAGTCCAATACAACAGTAGAGTACAGTCCAATACAGTACAGTAGAGTACAGTCCAATACAGTAGAGTACAGTACAGTACAATACAGTTCAATACAGACCTGTAGAGTCCAAGACAGAACAGTAGAGTACAGTCCAGTAGAGTACAGTAGAGTACAGTCCAATAGAGTACAGTAGAGTACAGTCCAATAGAGTACAGTAGAGTACAGTCCAATGGAGTACAGTAGAGTACAGTCAATACATAACAGTAGAGTAAGGTAGAGTACAGTCCAATACAGAACAGTAGAGTACAGTCCAATACAGTAGTGTAGAGTACAGTCAATACAGTACAGTACAATACAGTCCAAAATAGCACAGTAGAGTACAGTCCAATACATAACAGTAGAGTACAGTCCAATAGAGAGTACAGTAGAGTACAGTACAATACAGTACAGTAGAGTACAGTACAATAGAGTACAGTAGAGTACAGTCCAATACAGTACAGTAGAGTACAGTCCAATACAGTACAGTAGAGTACAGTCCAATACACAGAACAGTATAGTACAGTAGAGTACAGTAGAGTACAGTACAGTACAGTAGAGTACTATCCAATACAGTAGAGTACAGTACAGTAGAGTACAGTACAGTAGAGTACAGTCCAATACAGAACTGTACAGTCCAATACAACAGTAGAGTACAGTCCAATACAGTACAGTAGAGTACAGTCCAATACAGTAGAGTACAGTACAGTACAATACAGTTCAATACAGACCTGTAGAGTCCAAGACAGAACAGTAGAGTACAGTCCAGTAGAGTACAGTAGAGTACAGTCCAATAGAGTACAGTAGAGTACAGTCCAATAGAGTACAGTAGAGTACAGTCCAATGGAGTACAGTAGAGTACAGTCAATACATAACAGTAGAGTAAGGTAGAGTACAGTCCAAAACAGAACAGTAGAGTACAGTCCAATACAGTAGTGTAGAGTACAGTCAATACAGTACAGTACAATACAGTCCAAAATAGTACAGTAGAGTACAGTCCAATACAGTACAGTAGAGTACAGTCCAATACAGTACAGTAGAGTACAGTCCAATACAGTAGGGTAGAGTACAGTCCAATACAGTAGAGTACAGTACAGTACAGTAGAGTACAGTAGAGTACAGTCCAATACAGTAGAGTACAGTCCAATACAGTACAGTAGAGTACAGTCCAATACAGTAGAGTACAGTACAGTACAGTAGAGTACAGTAGAGTATAGTCCAATACAGTACAGTAGAGTACAGTCCAATACAGACCTGTAGAGTATAGTCCAAGACAGAACAGTAGAGTACAGTCCAATACAGTACAGTAGAGTACAGTCCAATACAGACCTGTAGAGTATAGTCCAAGACAGAACAGTAGAGTACAGTAGAGTACAGTAGAGTACAGTCCAATACAGATCCATAGAGTACAGTAGAGTACAGTCCAATACAGTACAGTAGAGTACAGTCCAATACAGTACAGTAGAGTACAGTCCAATACAGTACAGTAGAGTACAGTAGAGTACAGTCCAATACAGTAGAGTACAGTCCAATACAGTACAGTAGAGTACAGTCCAATACAGTAGGGTAGAGTACAGTCCAATCCAGTACAGTAGAGTACAGTCCAATACAGTAGGGTAGAGTACAGTCCAATACAGTAGAGTACAGTAGAGTACAGTAGAGCACAGTCCAATACAGAACTGTACAGTCCAATACAGTACAGTAGAGTATAGTCCAATACAGTAGGGTAGAGTACAGTCCAATACAGTAGAGTACAGTACAGTACAGTAGAGTACAGTCCAATGGAGTACAGTAGAGTACAGTCAATACATAACAGTAGAGTAAGGTAGAGTACAGTCCAATACAGAACAGTAGAGTACAGTCCAATACAGTACAGTAGAGTACAGTCCAATACAGATCCATAGAGTACAGTAGAGTACAGTAGAGTACAGTCCAATACAGTACAGTAGAGTACAGTACAGTAGAGTACAGTAGAGTACAGTCCAAACAGTACAGAAGAGTACAGTCCAATACAGAACAGTAGAGTACAGTCCAATACAGAACAATACAGTACAGTAGAGTACAGTCCAATACAGAACAGTAGAGTAGTCCAATACAGAACAGTAGAGTACAGTACAGTAGAGTACAGTCCAATACAGTAGAGTACAGTAGAGTAGAGTACAGTCCAATACAGTACAGTAGGGTACAGTCCAATACAGTACAGTAGGGTACAGTCCAATACAGTAGAGTACAGTACAGTAGAGTACAGTAGAGTACAGTCCAATACAGAACTGTACAGTCCAATACAGAACTGTACAGTCCAATACAACAGTAGAGTACAGTCCAATACAACAGTAGAGTACAGTCCAATACAGTAGAGTACAGTACAGTACAATACAGTTCAATACAGACCTGTAGAGTCCAAGACAGAACAGTAGAGTACAGTCCAGTAGAGTACAGTAGAGTACAGTCCAATAGAGTACAGTAGAGTACAGTCCAATAGAGTACAGTAGAGTACAGTCCAATGGAGTACAGTAGAGTACAGTCCAATACAGTACAGTAGAGTACAGTCCAATACAGTACAGTAGAGTACAGTCCAATACAGTAGGGTAGAGTACAGTCCAATACAGTACAGTAGAGTACAGTCCAATACAGTAGTGTAGAGTACAGTCCAATACAGTACAGTACAATACAGTCCAAAATAGTACAGTAGAGTACAGTCCAATACATAACAGTAGAGTACAGTCCAATAGAGTACAGTAGAGTACAGTACAATACAGTACAGTAGAGTACAGTACAATAGAGTACAGTAGAGTACAGTCCAATACAGTACAGTAGAGTACAGTCCAATACAGTACAGTAGAGTACAGTCCAATACAGTAGGGTAGAGTACAGTCCAATACAGTACAGTAGAGTACAGTCCAATACAGTACAGTAGAATACAGTCCAATACAGAACAGTATAGTACAGTAGAGCACAGTACAGTCCAATACAGTAGAGTACAGTAGAGTACAGTACAGTACAGTAGAGTACTATCCAATACAGTAGAGTACAGTACAGTAGAGTACAGTAGAGTACAGTCCAATACAGAACTGTACAGTCCAATACAACAGTAGAGTACAGTCCAATACAGTACAGTAGAGTACAGTCCAATACAGTAGAGTACAGTACAGTACAATACAGTTCAATACAGACCTGTAGAGTCCAAGACAGAACAGTAGAGTACAGTCCAGTAGAGTACAGTAGAGTACAGTCCAATAGAGTACAGTCCAATAGAGTACAGTAGAGTACAGTCCGATGGAGTACAGTAGAGTACAGTCCAATACAGTAGTGTAGAGTACAGTCCAATACAGTACAGTACAATACAGTCCAAAATAGTACAGTAGAGTACAGTCCAATACATAACAGTAGAGTACAGTCCAATACAGTAGTGTAGAGTACAGTCAATACAGTACAGTACAATACAGTCCAAAATAGTACAGTAGAGTACAGTCCAATACATAACAGTAGAGTACAGTCAATACATAACAGTAGAGTAAGGTAGAGTACAGTCCAATACAGAACAGTAGAGTACAGTCCAATACAGTACAGTACAATACAGTCCAAAATAGTACAGTAGAGTACAGTCCAATACAGTACAGTAGAGTACAGTCCAATACAGTACAGTAGAGTACAGTCCAATACAGTAGGGTAGAGTACAGTCCAATACAGTAGAGTACAGTACAGTACAGTAGAGTAGTACAGTAGAGTACAGTCCAATACAGTAGAGTACAGTCCAATACAGTACAGTAGAGTACAGTCCAATACAGTAGAGTACAGTACAGTACAGTAGAGTACAGTAGAGTATAGTCCAATACAGTACAGTAGAGTACAGTCCAATACAGACCTGTAGAGTATAGTCCAAGACAGAACAGTAGAGTACAGTCCAATACAGTACAGTAGAGTACAGTCCAATACAGACCTGTAGAGTATAGTCCAAGACAGAACAGTAGAGTACAGTAGAGTACAGTAGAGTACAGTCCAATACAGATCCATAGAGTACAGTAGAGTACAGTCCAATACAGTACAGTAGAGTACAGTCCAATACAGTACAGTAGAGTACAGTCCAATACAGTACAGTAGAGTACAGTAGAGTACAGTCCAATACAGTAGAGTACAGTCCAATACAGTACAGAAGAGTACAGTCCAATACAGAACAGTAGAGTACAGTCCAATACAGAACAATACAGTACAGTAGAGTACAGTCCAATACAGAACAGTAGAGTAGTCCAATACAGAACAGTAGAGTACAGTACAGTAGAGTACAGTCCAATACAGTAGAGTACAGTAGAGTAGAGTACAGTCCAATACAGTACAGTAGGGTACAGTCCAATACAGTACAATAGGGTACAGTCCAATACAGTAGAGTACAGTACAGTAGAGTACAGTAGAGTACAGTCCAATACAGAACTGTACAGTCCAATACAGAACTGTACAGTCCAATACAACAGTAGAGTACAGTCCAATACAACAGTAGAGTACAGTCCAATACAGTAGAGTACAGTACAGTACAATACAGTTCAATACAGACCTGTAGAGTCCAAGACAGAACAGTAGAGTACAGTCCAGTAGAGTACAGTAGAGTACAGTCCAATAGAGTACAGTAGAGTACAGTCAATAGAGTACAGTAGAGTACAGTCCAATGGAGTACAGTAGAGTACAGTCCAAATACAGTACAGTAGAGTACAGTCCAATACAGTACAGTAGAGTACAGTCAATACAGTAGGGTAGAGTACAGTCAATACAGTACAGTAGAGTACAGTCCAATACAGTAGTGTAGAGTACAGTCCAATACAGTACAGTACAATACAGTCCAAAATAGTACAGTAGAGTACAGTCCAATACATAACAGTAGAGTACAGTCCAATAGAGTACAGTAGAGTACAGTACAATACAGTACAGTAGAGTACAGTACAATAGAGTACAGTAGAGTACAGTCCAATACAGTACAGTAGAGTACAGTCCAATACAGTACAGTAGAGTACAGTCCAATACAGTAGGGTAGAGTACAGTCCAATACAGTACAGTAGAGTACAGTCCAATACAGTACAGTAGAATACAGTCCAATACAGAACAGTATAGTACAGTAGAGCACAGTACAGTCCAATACAGTAGAGTACAGTAGAGTACAGTACAGTACAGTAGAGTACATCCAATACAGTAGAGTACAGTACAGTAGAGTACAGTAGAGTACAGTCCAATACAGAACTGTACAGTCCAATACAACAGTAGAGTACAGTCCAATACAGTACAGTAGAGTACAGTCCAATACAGTAGAGTACAGTACAGTACAATACAGTTCAATACAGACCTGTAGAGTCCAAGACAGAACAGTAGAGTACAGTCCAGTAGAGTACAGTAGAGTACAGTCCAATAGAGTACAGTCCAATAGAGTACAGTAGAGTACAGTCCGATGGAGTACAGTAGAGTACAGTCCAATACAGTAGTGTAGAGTACAGTCCAATACAGTACAGTACAATACAGTCCAAAATAGTACAGTAGAGTACAGTCCAATACATAACAGTAGAGTACAGTCCAATACAGTAGTGTAGAGTACAGTCCAATACAGTACAGTACAATACAGTCCAAAATAGTACAGTAGAGTACAGTCCAATACATAACAGTAGAGTACAGTCAATACATAACAGTAGAGTAAGGTAGAGTACAGTCCAATACAGAACAGTAGAGTACAGTCCAATACAGTACAGTACAATACAGTCCAAAATAGTACAGTAGAGTACAGTCCAATACAGTACAGTAGAGTACAGTCCAATACAGTACAGTAGAGTACAGTCCAATACAGTAGGGTAGAGTACAGTCCAATACAGTAGAGTACAGTACAGTACAGTAGAGTACAGTAGAGTACAGTCCAATACAGTAGAGTACAGTCCAATACAGTACAGTAGAGTACAGTCCAATACAGTAGAGTACAGTACAGTACAGTAGAGTACAGTAGAGTATAGTCCAATACAGTACAGTAGAGTACAGTCCAATACAGACCTGTAGAGTATAGTCCAAGACAGAACAGTAGAGTACAGTCCAATACAGTACAGTAGAGTACAGTCCAATACAGACCTGTAGAGTATAGTCCAAGACAGAACAGTAGAGTACAGTAGAGTACAGTAGAGTACAGTCCAATACAGATCCATAGAGTACAGTAGAGTACAGTCCAATACAGTACAGTAGAGTACAGTCCAATACAGTACAGTAGAGTACAGTCCAATACAGTACAGTAGAGTACAGTAGAGTACAGTCCAATACAGTAGAGTACAGTCCAATACAGTACAGTAGAGTACAGTCCAATACAGTAGGGTAGAGTACAGTCCAATCCAGTACAGTAGAGTACAGTCCAATACATAACAGTAGAGTACAGTCCAATAGAGTACAGTAGAGTACAGTACAGTAGAGTACAGTAGAGTACAGTCCAATACAGTAGTGTAGAGTACAGTCCAATACAGTACAGTACAATACAGTCCACAATAGTACAGTAGAGTACAGTCCAATACATAACAGTAGAGTACAGTCCAATAGAGTACAGTAGAGTACAGTACAATACAGTACAGTAGAGTACAGTAGAGTACAGTACAATAGAGTACAGTAGAGTACAGTCCAATACAGTACAGTACAATACAGTCCACAATAGTACAGTAGAGTACAGTCCAATACATAACAGTAGAGTACAGTCCAATAGAGTACAGTAGAGTACAGTACAATACAGTACAGTAGAGTACAGTACAATAGAGTACAGTAGAGTACAGTCCAATACAGTACAGTAGAGTACAGTCCAATACAGTACAGTAGAGTACAGTCCAATACAGTAGGGTAGAGTACAGTCCAATACAGTAGAGTACAGTACAGTACAGTAGAGTACAGTAGAGTACAGTCCAATACAGACCTGTAGAGTATAGTCCAAGACAGAACAGTAGAGTACAGTCCAATACAGTACAGTAGAGTACAGTAGAGTACAGTCCAATACAGATCCATAGAGTACAGTAGAGTACAGTCCAATACAGTACAGTAGAGTACAGTCCAATACAGTACAGTAGAGTACAGTCCAATACAGTACAGTAGAGTACAGTACAGTAGAGTACAGTAGAGTACAGTAGAGCACAGTCCAATACATAACTGTACAGTCCAATACAGTAGGGGTAGAGTACAGTCCAATACAGTAGAGTACAGTCCAATACAGTACAGTAGAGTACAGTCCAATACAGTAGAGTACAGTACAGTCCAATACAGTACAGTAGAGTACAGTCCAATACAGTAGAGTACAGTAGAGTACAGTACAGTACAGTAGAGTACAGTCCAATACAGTAGAGTACAGTACAGTAGAGTACAGTACAGTAGAGTACAGTCCAATACAGAACTGTACAGTCCAATACAACAGTAGAGTACAGTCCAATACCGTACAGTAGAGTACAGTCCAATACAGTAGAGTACAGTACAGTACAATACAGTTCAATACAGACCTGTAGAGTCCAAGACAGAACAGTAGAGTACAGTCCAGTAGAGTACAGTAGAGTACAGTCCAATAGAGTACAGTAGAGTACAGTCCAATAGAGTACAGTAGAGTACAGTCCAATGGAGTACAGTAGAGTACAGTCAATACATAACAGTAGAGTAAGGTAGAGTACAGTCCAATACAGAACAGTAGAGTACAGTCCAATACAGTAGTGTAGAGTACAGTCCAATACAGTACAGTACAATACAGTCCAAAATAGCACAGTAGAGTACAGTCCAATACATAACAGTAGAGTACAGTCCAATAGAGTACAGTAGAGTACAGTACAATACAGTACAGTAGAGTACAGTACAATAGAGTACAGTAGAGTACAGTCCAATACAGTACAGTAGAGTACAGTCCAATACAGTACAGTAGAGTACAGTCCAATACAGAACAGTATAGTACAGTAGAGCACAGTAGAGTACAGTACAGTACAGTAGAGTACTATCCAATACAGTAGAGTACAGTACAGTAGAGTACAGTACAGTAGAGTACAGTCCAATACAGAACTGTACAGTCCAATACAACAGTAGAGTACAGTCCAATACAGTACAGTAGAGTACAGTCCAATACAGTAGAGTACAGTACAGTACAATACAGTTCAATACAGACCTGTAGAGTCCAAGACAGAACAGTAGAGTACAGTCCAGTAGAGTACAGTAGAGTACAGTCCAATAGAGTACAGTAGAGTACAGTCCAATAGAGTACAGTAGAGTACAGTCCAATGGAGTACAGTAGAGTACAGTCAATACATAACAGTAGAGTAAGGTAGAGTACAGTCCAAAACAGAACAGTAGAGTACAGTCCAATACAGTAGTGTAGAGTACAGTCCAATACAGTACAGTACAATACAGTCCAAAATAGTACAGTAGAGTACAGTCCAATACAGTACAGTAGAGTACAGTCCAATACAGTACAGTAGAGTACAGTCCAATACAGTAGGGTAGAGTACAGTCCAATACAGTAGAGTACAGTACAGTACAGTAGAGTACAGTAGAGTACAGTCCAATACAGTAGAGTACAGTCCAATACAGTACAGTAGAGTACAGTCCAATACAGTAGAGTACAGTACAGTACAGTAGAGTACAGTAGAGTATAGTCCAATACAGTACAGTAGAGTACAGTCCAATACAGACCTGTAGAGTATAGTCCAAGACAGAACAGTAGAGTACAGTCCAATACAGTACAGTAGAGTACAGTCCAATACAGACCTGTAGAGTATAGTCCAAGACAGAACAGTAGAGTACAGTAGAGTACAGTAGAGTACAGTCCAATACAGATCCATAGAGTACAGTAGAGTACAGTCCAATACAGTACAGTAGAGTACAGTCCAATACAGTACAGTAGAGTACAGTCCAATACAGTACAGTAGAGTACAGTAGAGTACAGTCCAATACAGTAGAGTACAGTCCAATACAGTACAGTAGAGTACAGTCCAATACAGTAGGGTAGAGTACAGTCCAATCCAGTACAGTAGAGTACAGTCCAATACAGTAGGGTAGAGTACAGTCCAATACAGTAGAGTACAGTAGAGTACAGTAGAGCACAGTCCAATACAGAACTGTACAGTCCAATACAGTACAGTAGAGTATAGTCCAATACAGTAGGGTAGAGTACAGTCCAATACAGTAGAGTACAGTACAGTACAGTAGAGTAGAGTACAGTAGAGCACAGTCCAATACAGACCTGTAGAGTACAGTCCAAGACAGAACAGTAGAGTACAGTCCAATACAGTACAGTAGAGTACAGTCCAATACAGATCCATAGAGTACAGTAGAGTACAGTAGAGTACAGTCCAATACAGTACAGTAGAGTACAGTACAGTAGAGTACAGTAGAGTACAGTCCAATACAGTACAGAAGAGTACAGTCCAATACAGAACAGTAGAGTACAGTCCAATACAGAACAATACAGTACAGTAGAGTACAGTCCAATACAGAACAGTAGAGTAGTCCAATACAGAACAGTAGAGTACAGTACAGTAGAGTACAGTCCAATACAGTAGAGTACAGTAGAGTAGAGTACAGTCCAATACAGTACAGTAGGGTACAGTCCAATACAGTACAGTAGGGTACAGTCCAATACAGTAGAGTACAGTACAGTAGAGTACAGTAGAGTACAGTCCAATACAGAACTGTACAGTCCAATACAGAACTGTACAGTCCAATACAACAGTAGAGTACAGTCCAATACAACAGTAGAGTACAGTCCAATACAGTAGAGTACAGTACAGTACAATACAGTTCAATACAGACCTGTAGAGTCCAAGACAGAACAGTAGAGTACAGTCCAGTAGAGTACAGTAGAGAGGCCCGTAATCATTCATTCAAACAGCACTTTCGTGCGTTTTGCCAGCAGCTCTTTGCAAGCACAGCGCTGTTTATGACTTCAAGCCTTTCAGCCTAATGGCTAGTGTAACCAATGTGAAATGGCTAGCTAGTTAGCTGGGTGCGCGCTAATACGGTTTCAAACGTCACTCGCTTTTAGATTTGGAGTAGTTATTCCCAGCGGCTTTTGTGGAGCGATCACTTCTAAAGGGCCCTAATCGCTCACTTCTAAAGGGCCCCTAATCTCACACATCACTTCTAAAGGGCCCTAATCTCACACACACACACATCACTTCTAAAGGGCTTCTCAAAGGGCCCCTAATCTCACACACATCACTTCTAAAGGGCCCCTAATCTCACACACACATCACTTCTAAAAGGGCCCCTAATCTCACACACACATCACTTCTAAAGGGCCCCTAATCTCACACACACATAACTTCTAAAGGGCCCCTAATCTCACACACACATCACTTCTAAAGGGCCCCTAATCTCACACACACACATCACTTCTAAAGGGCCCCTAATCTCACACACACACACATCACTTCTAAAGGGCCCCTAATCTCACACACACACAGATCACTTCTAAAGGGCCCCTAATCTGACACACACATCACTTCTAAAGGGCCCCTAATCTCACACACACATCACTTCTAAAGGGCCCCTAATCTCACACACACACACATCACTTCTAAAGGGCCCCTAATCTCACACACACACACATCACTTCTAAAGGGCCCCTAATCTCACACACACACATCACTTCTAAAGGGCCCCTAATCTCACACACATCACTTCTAAAGGGCCCCTAATCTCACACACATCACTTCTAAAGGGCCCCTAATCTCACACACACACACACATCACTTCTAAAGGGCCCCTAATCTCACACACACACATCACTTCTAAAGGGCCCCTAATCTCACACACACACACACATCACTTCTAAAGGGCCCCTAATCTCACACACACACATCACACCCCTTCTAAAGGGCCCCTAATCTCACACACATCACTTAATCTAAAAGGGCCCTAATCTCACACACACATCACTTCTAAAGGGCCCCTAATCTCACACACATCACTTCTAAAGGGCCCCTAATCTCACACACACACACACACATCACTTCTAAAGGGCCACTAATCTCACACACACACATCACTTCTAAAGGGCCCTTATCTCACACACACATCACTTCTAAAGGGCCCCTAATCTCACACACACACACATCACTTCTAAAGGGCCCCTAATCTCACACACACACACACACATCACTTCTAAAGGGCCCCTAATCTCACACAGACACACACACACATCACTTCTAAAGGGCCCCTAATCTCCTCTTTGGAGGAGCCCCTTCTCCTTTGAATCATAGATACACAGACACACACATCACTTACCACCACTTTCTCCTTTGAATCATAGATCATCCTCCCAGAAGTAACCTGGTAACGTAATAGAATATACACCTACATTTCCATATGGATGCTACTACCACATTATCAGCCCTTTTTACTGTACAAGAGGGGTGAGTGGAGTCGGCAAAAGGGGAGACACTTTTCTCCTTATTTTCCCAGACGCTAGCCAGAAGAGGTGCCTAGCAACCTTCCCGTTTCCTAAGGAGCGAAACAGATGCTGGTGTAGGCAGGCATCTCTATAGGGACAGTCCTGTGTGTGTGTGTCTGTGTGTGTGAGAAAAATGCTGATGTGAAACATCGTAGGACTAATAAACATACAGTATAAACTACACTACAAAGTGAAACTGCAATCAGGCTACCGTTATGTATTCACCCCTGCTCTCTAATATATCTGTAGCGTTGCCTTCCGTGGACCCAAAACACAAGGTGGTTGCTGTAGGGAAAGCCAAGAGTGGCTCCACTTGCAAACGGTTAACTTGTTACTGTGCTGACATGCACCTTTGTTCTCCGGCATCCAATTATGTGTTTTGTCATTTAATTTGCAGCAACCTTGTTGCGCTTCCAGCATTTTTATACGGTGTGCTTTTGCATTTCAGTGTCTTGAAAACATACCGTGACTCTACAGTCGGTCTGCACGGCCGGTTGTGATACAGCCTGGAATCGAACCAGGGTCTGTAGTGACGCATCTAGCACTCTAGCCTTAGACCTCTGTGCCACCGAGGAAAGATTAAAGACCACATCAAAAAACGAACTAGGCTTCCCTTTTTATATGTTGATTAATCATCGGAGTAGAGAAACACACTGTTCTTTATGACTCCTGGTAAAAATTTGACAAAGAACCAGCTAAAAAGAGGCCCATTTGCATGTCAAGTAAAATTACAACCCAATGTTCCTCTCCTAAGACAAACAAGTTAGCAACAGCTAACTAGCTAAATGTCCATGAATGTTTCAAGTGTGTTTCGACCTGCCATCAAATGAACATAGTTGGTTCACGGTTGGTTTTGATATTTGAACCTGTCATGATGGTGTTGGTGAGGATGGACAAAATCAACATGCACGTGATGGCGCACCCCGACTCACGCGCCTGCTGGTGTACTCAGCAAGTTACTCACCTCTTGACTTTAACACATTTATAACACATTTATATCACTTTATAACACATTTAAAACACTTGCATTGTCCATTGACCACAACTGAATGGCCACTAAACAGTAGGATAAACGTACCTGCCAGTCATCAATTGACTCCTGGAGGGGCTACAGAGAGGCTGCACATAGTAATTCTCCAGTTTCACTCCCTGCCCTGCCAGCCTGTCCAGAGTTGGGGTTTTGATCTCGGACCCATGGTAGCCCACGTCCCGGAAGCCTTGGTCATCAACCAGGATGAAAATGATGTGAGGTTGAGTAGTTGGACTGTCATGTTCATTCACTCGGTTTTGCAAATTGTTATTCCAATTTTCCCATGACATCTGATAGCCACATGTTGGTGAAGTAAACGCGAATAAACTTGCCAGGACACTGAAGAGAAACATTTCCAACCCCTCCGTTTACGCTGCATCAAAACATTCCAATCACTGCATCACTCTCTCGAAAAAATAAAAGCATAATTGTTTGCTACATTGCACATTGCAACAAAGTTGCTGGTTGTCATAATGGACACAGCGTGAGTGCAGTGGCGCGCTGCACATGTTCCGGGATAACAGAAGTGGGTTCGCATTGTTCTCAATAGACTATTCTCCTACTCTAGATGGCGTTTATGTTCGGAAGCCGACGAAATACCAGTACAGTCCTTTCAAATTCTGCAACAAGTGTCTTTGTGATCACCTAAACGTTCATCTAAACTTTTGGAATGTAAAAACACATCTTTCCGTCGGAATGTTTTATTCCTCGTTTGAAACGTGGTTCTTACCAAAGTCATTGGATTTACGTCACTGTCTTGCTCTGCAAACAGTCCAAAAATCAATCCCGAACCTCATTCTTTCGTCTGGGACGTGGGACATCGCTCGACAGGTTGGTTTTTGGAGCTCAGTTTCTTTCCATCCGAATGGTCCTCCTCTCTCAACAACGGCGAATCTGCTTTTCAAGAACCTCCCTGACATGCCAGCACGCGCTGTCAGCTCGGTGGGCTGTTCCGTGTGTGCGCTCTCCTCGCGCTCACGGTCAACTGCTCAACACCGCAGAACTGAAAGCTCAATTCATGCAGCATTTTAACACTGCCTCTGCGTTCTGGCATTTCAACATCCCTGTCTGACTCTCTCTTCCAAAGTCCACATATGTAAATGAGAGTAGGGCAGTGGGCTACGATAAAACATCTGCGTCAACCTTTTGGGTTATGAGTGACAGTGTCAATGCAAATAATGGGATCCATTTCAACCGTCTTCTCGAATATAATTGATTTGTTTCCCCATAACTCCTAGAGGAAAGCTGTTTTACTTCTCTGGATTTGCAGACCTGCGAGGAGCGACATTTGCAGTGGCGATTTTAGCATGTACATCTTGGAGGCGCAAACGAAAAAAATGCGACTAGACAACACATCACTAACAATACATTAATTGCATTATAACGGTGACAAATGGTACCCACAAACTGCTAGGGCCTTACAGCAGTCCCAACACCTTATTACTGCTACACCTGGTTATCAGTGGAGCCTTGTCTAGCAGCGAAACAGTTCATTCAGCCTTATTTACTGCCTTAAAAAACATAGCTGATATGGCTGACTTGACCTATGAAGGATTAGCACCTTTTATTACATTTTTTTGCAGAAAATGACATAATCTAACTGCCTATAGCTCAGGCCCTGAAGCAAGCATATGCATATTCTTGGTACCATTTGAAAGGAAACACTTTGAAGTTTATGGAAATGTTAAAGGAATGTAGGAGAATATAACACATTAGATCTGGTAAAGGATAATACAAAGAAGAAAAAAATGTTCTTTTGTATTTGTTTTGTACCATCATCTTTGAAATGCAAGAGAAAGGCCATAATGTATCATTCCAGCCCGGATGCTATTTAGATTTTGGCCACTAGATGGCATCAGTGTATTTGCAAAGTTCTAGACTGATACAATGAACCATTGCATTTAACGAGAATTGAAGCTTTCTGCCAATATCAGAAATGTCAATGTCCTGGGAAATGTTCTTGTGTTCTCTTACAACCTCATGCTAATCGCATTAGCCTATGTTAGCTCAACTGTCCCGATGAATGGACACCGATCCCGAGGAAATGTGGTTTCTACTGATAATTGAGATGTAAAAGCTATTGCATAAGGGGACGACAAGCGGATAAGAGGCAAGCCGTAATTTTGATTAAGACGTTAATGAGCGAGCTAGGACAGACATAGTCAATATAACTATTTGTTCAGCACTTTGAAATGCACATCAACAGAATTCAGAACATGGGCCATTCTTACACTATTCTCCCTGTACACCAAGTCAGAATCGTAGGATAAATAAAGGGGGCATATAAGCAGACAATGAAAGCTCTTATAATATTTGATGATGACATTTCTCTAAAACAGGCTATAGGCCACATGTGAACCAACAAGTCAGAACAGTTGGCAAAATTAGGAAGGAAAAAATGACCAAATTATTAGGGTGAGGCACATGGGCTACTAACAGCTTACTACACAACATACACTTAGTATTACTTTCTTAGCTACAGTATACATATCTACCCCCCTGGCATATTACATAATTTATGCGGCAGTATACAAGACATTTTTGGACTCAACTTGTTGTGCTGTGCTCATTTGAACAGGAAGGTGGCGCGGCTGTTCTTTGTGGGCAAATTTTCTCATCAAACTTTGTCATCGAAGTCTGACATTCTCTGGATTTATGGTGCTTTCAAGACAACTGGGAACTCAGAAAAAACAAGGTCAAATCATGACGTCAGTGATCTTCAGGTCGGAGCTCTAGAAAGAGGCCTTAGTTCCCGACTTGGAATCATGACATCAGTGATCTTCAGGTCGGAGCTCTAGAAAGAGGCCTTAGTTCCCGACCTGAAATTCAGAGTTGGATTATCGTTCAAAAACATATTTTCCCAATCAGGGGTCGTTTTCTCCCAGTTTCCAGTTGTTTTGAACATGGCAGAAGTCATGCTGGATTGACAGCATGGCCAATATTTAATGTTTATCCTTTTAAGCTTGGAAAAGAGACCCTTAAACTCAGATTTGGACCACACTCCCACTCCACTGAATAGCAGACTAGTGATTGCTTTGCAATGCTTGCAGTTAGCCACTGATTCCTTCCAAACCACGAATTGTTGAATTTGCGATTTCCAACTTGTTATGTAATGTTTATGTCCGATGGACGATGAGCACTGCTATGTTTTATCTATAATTTCTCTTCATTATTTCTCTTCATATGACAAGGATTGAAAGGATTTGCCAGTAGATTGTCAACTTGATTCATAATGATGAATCATACTACGGTAGATGTAACGTGATTTGACATCATTTTATCTGTGGCCAATGACCTTGAGCCTTCTTGGATGGGCACTTCTAATATAAATCTATGGCAGCGCTCAAAGGGCTTGAATTTTCGTGCTCTCCCCATAGCTTTTGCGGTGACATAATGTCCGCATGAGTGACAGAGCACTGAGCCAATCACTGCGCAACTAGAGAACATTACCAACCCCTACGCTCCGTATTTTCCGCTGACTGCCCCACCACCACAGAAAGCACTGAGCTAGGCTGAAACACCTGTATTTTGGACCTGCCTTACTCAAGAAAGCAAAAAGAGACCATGTTTGTTTGCGGCTTTATTAACTAAATGATTACAATATAAACATGAAAAAAACTGATATATGACACGTATTAATGTCAAAATAACATGCAAAACAGGCAAAAAAACATGATTTTTTTTGTAGCTAAACAGGTGGTGCTCTAAACAGATGGTGCTCTGCCCTACCTGATGGTTTGCCCTTGGAGTCAGTCACAAAGTTTGTAATACAATTTTTGGGGAGATACAGTGCATTCGGAAAGTATTCAGACCCCTTGACTCTATCCACATTTTGTTACGTTACAGCCTTATTCTAAAATGTATTACATTGATGAGGGTAAAATATATATATACACACAATATTCCATAATGACAAAGCAAAAACAGGTTTTTCCAAATGTTTGCGATTGTATAAAAAAATATGGAAATATCACATTTAGTTTTCAGACCCTTTACTCAGTACTTTTTTGAAGCACTTTTGGCAATAATTACAGCCTTGAGACTTATTGGGTATGACGCTACAAGTTTGGCACACCTGTATTTGGCACACCTGGGAGTTTCTCCCATTCTTCTCTGCAGATCCTCTCAAGCTCTGTCAAGTTGGATGGGAAGCGTTGCTGCACAGCTATTTTCAGGTCTCTCCAGAGATGTTCAATCAGGTTCAAGTCCGGGTTGTGGCTGGGCCACTCAAGGACGTTCAGAGGCTTCTCCCGAAGCTACTACTGCGTTGTCTTGGATGTGTGCTTAGGGTGATTGTCCTGTTGGAAGGTGAACCTTTGCCCCAGTCTGAGGTTCTGAGCGCCCTGGAGCAGGTTTTCATCAAGGATCTCTCTGTACTTTGCTCCGTTCATGTTTCCCTTGATCCTGACGAGTCTCCCAGTCCCTGCCACTGAAAAACATCCCCTCACGATGATGCTGCCACCACCATGCTTCACCGTAGGGACGGTGCCAGGTTTCTTCCAGATGTGACGCTTACCATAAAGGCCTGATTGGTGGAGTGCTGCAGAGATGGTTGTCCTTCTGGAAGGTTCTCCCATCTCCACAGAGGAACTCTGGAGCTCTGTCAGAGTGACCATCGGGTTCTTGGTCACCTCCCTGACCAAGGCCCTTCTCCCGTAATTGCTCATTTTGGCCGGGCGCCCAACTCTAGGAAGAATCTTGGTGGTTCCAAACTTGGAGGAAGCCACTGTGTTCTTGGGGACCATCAATGCTGCAAACATTTTTTTGGTACACTGCCCCAGATCCGTTCCTTGACGTTCCTATATATGCTGAGTGTATACAAAACATTAAGGACACATCCCCTTCTGCCCTCAGAACAGCCTCAATTCATTGGGAACATAGACTCTACAAGGTGTCAAAAGAATTCCACAGGGATGCTGGCCCATGTTGATTCCAACGCTTCCCACAGTTGTGTCAAGATGGCTTGACATTCTTTGGGTAGTGATTATTATTGATACACATGAAAAACTCAGCAGCGTTGCAGTTCTCGACACAAACCGGTGCACCTGGCACCTACTACTACTACTACTACCTACTACTACTCCTGTTCAAAGGTACTTACAGCTTTTTTCTTGCCCATTCACCCTCTGAATGGCACACATGCACAATCCGTGTCTCAATTGTCTCAAGGCTTTTGCACATGTGACATGCTGGTAGAAATGAGGTAAAAGGGATTTAAAAAAAAAAAAGCATCGGTTTGTGGTGGTAAATAGACAGCTGCGAAAAACATAGATGAAAACTCTCTTGGTAAATAGTGTGGTCTACAGTTTATCATGATATACTCTACCTCAGGCGAGCAAAACCTTGAGACCTCCTTAATATTAGATTTGGTGCACCAGCTGATAATGACAAGTAGACACAACCCTCCACCCCTCAACGCACGGACAACCCAGCCAACTGTATATTATCCATATCGTCGTTCAGCCACGACTCAATGAAACATAAGATATTACAGTTTTTAATGTCCTGTTGTTAGTCTTGAACGGAGCTCATCCAGTTTAGTTTCCAGTGATTGCACGTTGGTCAATAGAACAGATGGTCGAGGCGGGTTACCCACTCGCCGACGAATTCTCACAAGGCACCTGGACCTGCGTCCCTTGGCGTCTCTTCTTCATGTGAATATCAGGGATTTGGGCCTGGTCCGGTATCAGCAGTAAATCCTTCGCGTCCGACTCGTTAAAGAAAAAATCTTTGTCCAGTTTGAGGTGAGTAATTGTTGTTCTGATATCGAGAAGCTCTTTTTGGTCATAAAAGATGGTGGCAGAAACATTATGTACAAAATAAGTTACAAACAACGTGAAAAAACACACAAAATAGCACAATTGGTTAGGAGGCCGTAAAACGGCATCTCCTCCGGCGCCATTATAAATAACCAACTTATCATCCAGCTTTGTTTATTTGAATCAGCTGTGTAGTGCTGAGGCATAAACCTAAATGTGCAGCCCACTTGGCTGGAGTAGACTGATTGTCAGAGAAAAACGGTTTATTTTCTTAGAGGGATTCAGCCGCCGGTTAAATCAAGTAGTACTACGAAACTAGTCTTAGTATTATGATACTGACTGAGTTTCATATAAAGAGCTGGTGAGTTTGTGAATTGGGCCAGAGGTGTCTGGGGAGGAGGCGGTGGTGGGATTGTACAGTGTGTGTGTGTGTGTGTGTCTCCATGAAAGCCTCTGAAACAGACTCTTGACTTTCTAGGATCCAGGGAGAGTTAATGCATGGACCCACATAACGACTCCGAGAGAAGGTGTCTGAGACGTGAATTAATTTGCTGCTTGGCAAACAAGGTTGACAGACACCAACGACTTAGTGTAAATAGGAGAATGGCTCCAGAATGTCTAGCGGTCCAAATGTGAATGTAACAAGGGACAAACGGTGACTGTACCTGTTTCCACTCTATGCACCGGCCGGACCGGCCCACGATGATGATGCACCGGCCGGACCGGCCCACGATGATGATGCACCGGCCGGACCGGCCCACGATGATGATGCACCGGACGGACCGGCCCACGATGATGATGCACCGGACGGACCGGCCCACGATGATGATGCACCGGACGGACCGGCCCACGATGATGATGCACTGGACAGACCGGCCCACGATGATGATGCACCGGAAAGACCGGCCCACGATGACGATGTACCGGACGGACCGGCCCACGATGACGATGCACCGGACGGACCGGCCCACGATGATGATGCACCGGACAGACCGGCCCACGATGATGATGCACCGGAAAGACCGACCCACAATGATGATGCAATGGCATTCAGGATGCAAGGATCCGGACGTGTGTGGTTGTGTGTGTGTGTGTGTATGTGTGTGTGTGTGTGTGTGTGTGGAAAAATCCCCTTGCTTTGGAAGATTGGAAGACTTAAGACTGCAAGTCTTATTTCCAAGGAATTTGTTTTACGGCGAATTTTAGACTTAAAGTGCAAATGCCCATGCATGTAGGCCACCCCACACAGACACTGGCAGATGCTGGGGCCTGCCAGCCCACAATCTCTGTTCCAGGAACCAACCTCTCAGCACATTCCCACTGAGCTGTCTTCCTGCGTAATTGCCTCCCTGTTGAGGTGACTCATTTTACATATGGAGGCAAGATGAAAAACACCAAACTGCCAAAGAATAATGAAGCTTCATGCTGAGGCTTTGAAGAAAGCGTATTTGATTCGCGGAACGACAGGTTCTGTGATAAACCGGCCCACCTTCTGATAGCTCTCTGCACCAACAATTATAGACATTTACACAAGACATTCATGATTTCCTGCCTTTGAATAGTGGTGAGACTTTTTACCAAGTTGCATAGTTAATGTTTCCTTACACTCAAAATGTTTAGTCTAACAGGGCTAACACTGAAATGACCCTTTTTGTTATCAGTAAAGAGGAGACACATCTCCTTGTTATTTCCATGCTCAGGTGTTCACATTGAGATTACAGTTGGGTCAGTCAGTGACTGAGTGTGACCCACATGACCTGAGGCACTCAGCCAGCAGTACTGTCATTGTCAGACATTCCAGAGTGTGTTATGGGAAATACCAACGTGGGAGGTGAAGGTCCCTACGGCGATATGTACTGCAGTACTGTACATAACTATCCCTGATCTGCCGATATGGAGGGAATGTGAACCACCTTCATCAAAAGAGACAGTGTGCGGTCAAGCGGCTGACCCGATCATCTGGAAATAACTTATCCATCCCTCCGACAAATGTAATGAGTCAGTCAGCTGATCTCCTGACTGAGGTGCTGCATGACCCCTGTGACCCCTGTGGCTATCCCTTCAAAATGGCTGGCTAATCCAATCACAGATAATTATGGTTATAATGGGCTACAGGCACACTACAGGGCTGATTTAAAAACAGCAGTAGGAACACAGAGTTTATTTCCTCTCAGAACAAATCACAGACCAGCTCCTGGGTTTAATGGGCCAAAACAAGCTGTTTTGTGGAGCGCTTCCTGTCGGCCAAACGCGCCAATCATCCCCATCTGAAAATGGGGAGAAAACTTAAGAAGTGTCTTGTTCTAGTCAGGAGCAGAGAAATGGAAATGAAGTTTTCTCTATGACGTTGTCAATATACTGTAGATATGATATTCAGACTTGTTGATATTCAGATTGTTGATATTCAGACTTGTTGATATTCAGATTGTTGATATTCAGACTGTTGATATTCAGACTTGTTGATATTCAGACTTGTTGATATTCAGACTTGTTGATATTCAGATTGTTGATATTCAGATTGTTGATATTCAGATTGTTGATATTCAGATTGTTGATATTCAGACTTGTTGATATTCAGATTGTTGATATTCAGACTTGTTGATATTCAGATTGGTGATATTCAGATTGGTGATATTCAGATTGGTGATATTCAGATTGTTGCTATTCAGATTGTTGATATTCAGACTTGTTGATATTCAGACTTGTTGATATTCAGGTTGTTGATATTCAGACTTGTTGATATTCAGATTGTTGAGGAGATTGAGGGTGTCACCCAACTCTATAGATGGTGTTTAATGAGACACGATGGTGAAACAATGCTTGTTTTCTCCTTTCCATCGATGGGCGGCTGTCCAAGCCAGCTCCCTACTGCTTTGTTGGCGTGTCAAACATGCCCCAGCATAGACATGACGACTCACCGACCGGGCTGAGAGAAAAAGCCTTGTTTGGTCGTGCTCTGGTGAATTCAGGTATGTTATTTTCCTAATAGAATCACTGTCTGGATGTGATTGTTACTATGGTGGTGGACGAGAACAAGCAAGAAGTCCCACCTGGTTGAGTTGGAGGTGTAACTTGCAACAGAGCCTTTGTCTCGTCAACCAAAATCGAGCAATGTCAATTTGTTCATGACAGCAATGTCTGGTTGCCCACTCAGGTATTGGGTGTTGAGTGAAAGTCATCCTTGCTAAGTGGACACACATGCTGGTGTTAACTGATCTGAGATAAGCAGGTTCAGTCGTTTCATCTCCCTCATTTTGTCTGATTGTGCTTATTGCACAATCTCCTTAGCTGTGTTGTGCATTGGGAATATGAGACGCTGGGAATACGAGACGAAAACAAAACAAGAGTCTGTAGAAGCATAGCTAGCTTTCAGGCAACAACCAAAATACCTGATTAAATCAAATCAAATCAAATTGTATTTGTCACGTGCTGAATAAAACAGGTGTGTAGACCTTACAGTGAAATTCTTACTTACAAGCCCTTAACCAACAATGTAGTTTTAACAAAATACCCCCAAAAAGTAAGAGATAAGAATAACAAATAATTAAAGCGCAGCAGTAAATAACGATAGCGAGACGATATACAGGGGGTACCGGTACAGAGTCAATGTGGAGGTTATATACAGGGGGTACCGGGACAGAGTCAATGTGGAGGTTATATACAGGGGGTACCGGGACAGAGTCAATGTGGAGGCTATATACAGGGGGTACCGGTACAGAGTCAATGTGGAGGATATATACAGGGGGTACGGGTACAGATCAATGTGGAGGCTATATACAGGGGGTACCGGGACAGAGTCAATGTGGAGGCTATATACAGGGGGTACCGGGACAGAGTCAATGTGGAGGCTATATACAGGGGGTACCGGGACAGAGTCAATGTGGAGGTTATATACAGGGGGTACCGGTACAGAGTCAATGTGGAGGCTATATACAGGGGGTACGGGTACAGAGTCAATGTGGAGGCTATATACAGGGGGTACCAGTACAGAGTCAATGTGGAGGCTATATACAGGGGGTACCGGGACAGAGTCAATGTGGAGGTTATATACAGGGGGTACCGGGACAGAGTCAATGTGGAGGCTATATACAGGGGGTACCGGGACAGAGTCTTTGTGGAGGCTATATACAGGGGTACCGGTACAGAGTCAATGTGGAGGCTATATACAGGGGGTACGGGTACAGAGTCAATGTGGAGGCTATATACAGGGGGTACCGGGACAGAGTCAATGTGGAGACTATATACAGGGGGTACGGGTACAGATCAATGTGGAGGCTATATACAGGGGGTACCGGGACAGAGTCAATGTGGAGGCTATATACAGGGGGTACGGGTACAGAGTCAATGTGGAGGCTATATACAGGGGGTACCGGTACAGAGTCAATGTGGAGGCTATATACAGGGGGTACGGGTACTGAGTCAATGTGGAGGCTATATACAGGGGGTACCGGTACAGAGTCAATGTGGAGGCTATATACAGGGGTACCGGGACAGAGTCAATGTGGAGGCTGTATACAGGGGTACCGGGACAGAGTCAATGTGGAGGCTATATACAGGGGGTACCGGGACAGAGTCAATGTGGAGGCTATATACAGGGGCAACGGGTACAGAGTCAATGTGGAGGCTATATACAGGGGGTACCGGGACAGAGTCAATGTGGAGGCTATATACAGGGGGTACGGGTACAGAGTCAATGTGGAGGCTATATACAGGGGGTACCGGTACAGAGTCAATGTGGAGGCTATATACAGGGGGTACCGGGACAGAGTCAATGTGGAGGCTATATACAGGGGGTACGGGTACAGAGTCAATGTGGAGGCTATATACAGGGGGTACCGGTACAGATCAATGTGGAGGCTATATACAGGGGGTACCGGTACAGATCAATGTGGAGGCTATATACAGGGGGTACCGGGACAGAGTCAATGTGGAGGCTATATACAGGGGGTACCGGGACAGAGTCAATGTGGAGGCTATATACAGGGGTACCGGTACAGAGTCAATGTGGAGGCTATATACAGGGGGTACCGGGACAGAGTCAATGTGGAGGCTATATACAGGGGGTACCGGGACAGAGTCAATGTGGAGGCTATATACAGGGGGTACCGGTACAGAGTCAATGTGGAGGCTATATACAGGGGGTACCGGTACAGAGTCAATGTGGAGGCTATATACAGGGGGTACCGGTACAGAGTCAATGTGGAGGCTATATACAGGGGGTACCGGTACAGAGTCAATGTGGAGGCTATATACAGGGGATACCGGTACAGAGTCAATGTGGAGGCTATATACAGGGGGTACCGGTACAGAGTCAATGTGGAGGCTATATACAGGGGGTACCGGTACAGAGTCAATGTGGAGGCTATATACAGGGGGTACCGGTACAGAGTCAATGTGGAGACGATATACAGGGGGTACCGGTACAGAGTCATTGTGCTGGGGCACCGGTGTCTAGGTAATTGAGGTAATATGTACATGTAGGTAGAGTTTTTAAAGTGACTATTCATAGATAATAACAGAGAGTAGCAGCAGCATAAAAGTGGGGGGCAATGCAAATAGTCTGGGTAGCCATTTGATTAGAGGTTCAGCAGTCTTATGGCTTGGGGGTAGAACCTGTTTAGAAGCTTCTTTGACCTAGAGTTGGCGCTCTGGTTCCGCTTGCCATGCAGTAGTAGAGAGAACAGTCTATGACTAGGGTGGCTGGAGTCTTTGACAATTTTTAGTCCCAGGGTCTTTAGCTTAGTGATGAGCTTTGAGGGCACTATGGTGTTGAACGCTGAGCTGTAGTCAATGAATTGCATTCTCACATAGATGTTCCTTTTGTCCAGGTTGAAAAGGGCAGTGTGGAGTGCAATAGAGATTGCATCATCTGTGGATCTGTTGGCGCAGTATGCAAATTGGAGAGGGTCTAGGGCTTCTGGGATAATGGTGTTGATGAAAGCCATGACCAGCCTTTCAAAGCACTTCATGGCTACAGACGTGAGTGGTACGGGTCGGTTGTCATTCAGACAGGTTACCTTGGTGTTCATGGGCACAGGGACTATGGTGGTCTGCTTGAAACATATAGGTATTACAGACTCAGACAGGGAGAGGTTGAAAATGTCAGTGAAGACACTTGCCAGTTGGTCAGCGCATGCTCGGAGTACACGTCCTGGTAATCCGTCTGGCCCTGCGGCCTTGTGAATGTTGACCTGTTTTCTTCACTTGACCACTTTTTTATAGACCGAGTCATTGGTGCTTCCTGCTTTAGTTTTCGCTTGTAAGCAGGAATCAGGAGGATAGAATTATGGTTAGATTTGCCAGATGTGTCTTACCAGAAGCTGCTGCTCTATCCTGCCGATAGTGTATAACCCGCCAGCTGTTATTAATGTCGTCGTTCGGCTACGATTCTGTGAAACATAAGATATTACAGTTTTTAATGTCCCGTTGGTAGGAGATACGTGCTTTCAGTTCACCCATTTATTTTCCAGCGATTAAACATTAGCTAGCAGGACAGATGGCAAAGGCAGAATAGCCACTCGTCGCCTGATCCTCACAAGGCACCCCGATCTCTTTCCGCAAAATCTCAATTTCTTTCTCCTGCGAAGTACTGGGTCCATTCGGGTGGCTGGAGTAAATCGCTTTTGTCCGACTCATTAAAGAAAATGATTTGTCCAATTCAAGGTGAGTAATCGCTGTTCTGATGTCCAGAAGCTCTTTTCGGTCATAAGAGACGGTAGCAGCAACATTATGTACAAAACAAGTTACGAACAACGCGAAATAACAAACAAAATAGCACGGTTGGTTAAGAGACAATAAAATAGCAGCCATCCTCGCCGGCGCCATGATACCATCTCAATCAGTCTCTACCATCTCCCGGTTTGTCATTTCACTTCAAGATAAGGTGTGAGGAGTGGAGGTAAGAATCATGGATAAATCCACCCTGACAAAGTGAGGTTGTAGGTTCATGCTCTACAACATCCGCAGAGTACTACCCTGCCTCACACAGGAAGCAGCGCAGGTCCTAATCCAGGCACTTGTCATCTCCCGTCTGGATTACTGCAACTCGCTGTTGGCTGGGCTCCCTGCCTGTGCCATTAAACCCCTACAACTCATCCAGAACGCCGCAGCCCGTCTGGTGTTCAACCTTCCCAAGTTCTCTCACGTCACCCCGCTCCTCCGCTCTCTCCACTGGCTTCCAGTTGAAGCTCGCATCCGCTACAAGACCATGGTGCTTGCCTACGGAGCTGTGAGGGGAACGGCACCTCAGTACCTCCAGGCTCTGATCAGGCCCTACACCCAAACAAGGGCACTGCGTTCATCCACCTCTGGCCTGCTCGCCTCCCTACCACTGAGGAAGTACAGTTCCCGCGCAGCCCAGTCAAAACTGTTCGCTGCTCTGGCCCCCCAATGGTGGAACAAACTCCCTCACGACGCCAGGACAGCGGAGTCAATCACCACCTTCCGGAGACACCTGAAACCCCACCTCTTTCAGGAATACCTAGGATAGGATAAAGTAATCCTTCTCACCCCCCTTAAAAGATTTAGATGCACTATTGTAAAGTGGCTGTTCCACTGGATGTCTTAAGGTGAACGCACCAATTTGTAAGTCGCTCTGGATAAGAGCGTCTGCTAAATGACTTAAATGTAAATGTAAATGTAGGAAGATATTGAAGGAAAAGAGAGTGAAGGATGAGGAGGAGAGCAAGGGCAGAAGAAGAGAGAGAACAGTTCCCTGTGTTCTGATTCGAGAACCCCAATTTGACCTTTGGCCTCTCAACATGTCCAGCCAGAATAGGGCTCTTGTGTTGAAGAAAAACACAGGTGGGCTTCTAAGCACACATAGTCTCCACTGGTTCAGTATGTCATAGGCTGTTGTTGGAACTCAAAACCCAACTAAAATCAACGACCAATATCCTAAACAAAGTTGACTGGTTAATAATGAAGTTTACCCACCGCTCAGGTAAATCACATCCCAATACGGCTATGCGATATCTATTAGGGGGCTCATGTTAACTCAGCATGGTTTCTTTTGGTCACGTGCACAGCTGGTGCGGAGCACAGCTCCAGTTAGTATGGTCTAATGTGTTATCCAGTTGACTCGGATGACTGTATCAACAAGACCTGTTTCCTCTGCCCGTACGATGAATTAGGGTGACCCCCCTTCGCCAGCAACCCCCTTCGCCAGCAGTCCCCACCGGAGAGTCGTCACGGTTCCCAAAACAAGGTTCTAAAATATGTCCAGCTTCAATGGATGATACAACCTTCCTGTAATGTGAATGTCTACCTAGCAAGAGAAAGCAGAGAAGAGAGAGATGGATTGATAGGGAAAACATTTAGGGTCACTCTTGAAGGCTGGAGCGACGTACTGCTGGCTTTTGGCCCAGTGTTTGTCTTTGGTCCGGAGGAGCTTCTGCTCTCCTCCTCAAAAAGTTCTGGGATTTCAGGAGCTCTGTCTTGCTTACTTTCTCTCTCTCTCTCTTTCTCACTCTCTCTCTCTCTCTCTTTATCTCTCTCTCTGGAGGCAAAGTATAACAAATAAACAAACATACAGTAGGCCCCGTGAGAGAGCTAGAGAAAGAGAGAGAAGGAAAGAGAGAGAGAGAGAGAGAGCTGTTTGTGGCTGAGAAGCGATGTCTGGAGCTCCAGGTGGGTCCTGAGGTCCTGATTCCACTCCAGCAGCAGGCGGGAGAACAGAGAATGGAGAAGAGAGGAGGCACAGGAAAGGAGGGAAAAGAGAGGCTGGAGAACAGAGAATGGAGAAGAGAGGAGGCACAGGAAAGGAGGGGAAGAGAGGCTGGAGAACAGAGAATGGAGAAGAGAGGAGGCACAGGAAAGGAGGGAAAAGAGAGTCTGGAGAACAGAGAATGGAGAAGAGAGGAGGCACAGGAAAGGAGGGAAAAGAGAGTCTGGAGAACAGAGAATGGAGAAGAGAGGAGGCACAGGAAAGGAGGGAAAAGAGAGTCTGGAGAACAGAGAATGGAGAAGAGAGGAGGCACATGAAAGGAGGGAAAAGAGAGGCTGGAGAACAGAGAATGGAGAAGAGAGGAGGCACATGAAAGGAGGGAAAAGAGAGTCTGGAGAACAGAGAATGGAGAAGAGAGGAGGCACAGGAAAGGAGTAAAAAGAGAGGCTGGAGAACAGAAGAGGCAAACGTGCAGCAGAGAGGTTAGAGGAGAGAGGAGAGAGGTTAGAGGAGAGAGGTTAGGGGAGAGAGGTTAGAGGAGAGAGGAGGTTAGAGGAGAGAGGTGGAGAGGAGAGGTTAGAGAGAGGAGACAGGTTGGAGGAGAGAGGTTAGAGAGAGGAGAGAGGTTAGAGGAGAGAGGAGAGAGGTTAGAGGAAAGACGACAGAGATGGAGGAGAGAGGTTAGAGGAGAGAGGTTAGAGGAGAGAGATTAGAGGAGAGAAAATGTATTAGAGGAGGAGGTTAGAGGAGAAAGGAGAGTGTTTAGAGATTAGAGGAGATAGGAGAGAGGTTGGAGGAGATAGGAGAGCGTTTAGAGATTAGAGGAGATAGGAGAGAGGCTAGAGGAGATAGGAGAGAGGTTAGAGGAGAGAGTTTAGAGATTAGAGGAGATAGGAGAGAGGTTAGAGGAAAGATGAGAGAGTTTAGAGATTAGAGGAGATAGGAGAGAGATTAGAGTAGATAGGAGAGAGATTAGAGGAGATATGAGAGAGGTTTGAGGAGAGAGGAGAGAGTTTAGAGGAGATAGGAGAGAGTTTAGAGGTTAGAGGAGAGAGGTTGGAGGAGATAGGAGAGAGGTTAGAGGAGAGAGGTTAGAGGAGATAGGAGAGATGTTAGAGGAGAGAGGTTAGAGGAGAGAGGTTAGAGAAGAGAGGAGAGAGTTTAGAGATTAGAGGAGATAGGAAAGAGATTAGAGGAGAGAGGTTGGAGGAGATAGGAGAGAGTTTAGAGGAGAGAAGAGGGAAGTTAGAGGAGATAGGAGATAGGTTAGGGGAGATAGCAGAGAGGTTAGAGGAGATAGCAGGGAGGTTAGAGGAGTTGGGGGAGGTTAGAGGAGATATGAGAGAGGTTAGAGGAGATAGGAGAGAGGTTAGAGGAGATAGGAGGTTAGAGGAGAGAGGAGAGAGGTTAGAGGAGATGGGAGAGAGGTTAGAGGAGAGAGGTTAGAGGAGATAGGGGGAGGTTAGAGGAGAGAGAGGTTAGAGGATAGAGGTTAGAGGAGATAGGAGAGAGGTTAGAGGAGATAGGAGAGAGGTTAGAGGAGAGAGGTTAGAGGAGAGAGATTAGAGGAGAGAGATTAGAGGAGAGGGGTTAGAGGAGAGAGGTTAGAGGAGAGAGGTTAGAAGAGATAGGAGAGAGGTTAGAGGAGAGAGGTTAGAGAAGAGAGGAGAGAGTTTAGAGATTAGAGGAGATAGGAAAGATATTAGAGGAGAGAGGTTGGAGGAGATATGAGAGAGTTTAGAGGAGAGAGGAGGGAAGTTAGAGGAGATAGGAGAGAGGTTGGAGGAGATAGGAGAGAGGTTAGAGGAGATAGGAGAGAGGTTAGAGGAGAGAGGAGATAGGAGAGAGGTTAGAGGAGATAGGAGAGAGGTTAGAGGAGATGGCAGAGAGGTTAGAGGAGATAGCAGGGAGGTTAGAGGAGTTGGGGGGAGGTTAGAGGAGATATGAGAGAGGTTAGAGGAGATAGGAGAGAGATTAGAGGAGATAGGAGAGAGATTAGAGGAGAGAGGTTAGAGGAAAGAGGTTAGAGGAGATAGGAGGTTAGAGGAGAGAGGAGAGAGGTTAGAGGAGATAGGAGAGAGGGGAGAGGTTAGATGAGATGGGAGAGATGTTAGAGGAGAGAGGACAGAGATGGAGGAGAGAGGTTAGAGGAGAGAGGAGAGAGATTAGAGGAGAGAAAATGTATTAGAGGAGGAGGTTAGAGGAGAAAGGAGAGTGTTTAGAGATTAGAGGAGATAGGAGAGAGGCTAGAGGAGATAGGAGAGAGGTTAGAGGAGAGAGTTTAGAGATTAGAGGAGATAGGAAAGAGGTTAGAGGAGAGATGAGAGAGTTTAGAGATTAGAGGAGATAGGAGAGAGATTAGAGTAGATAGGAGAGAGATTAGAGGAGAGAGGTTGGAGGAGATAGGAGAGAGTTTAGAGGAGAGAGGAGGGAATTTAGAGGAGATAGGAGAGAGGTTGGAGGAGATAGGAGGTTGGAGGAGATATGAGAGAGGTTAGAGGAGATAGGAGAGAGGTTCTGGGAGATAGCAGAGATATTAGAGGAGATAGCAGGGAGGTTAGAGGAGTTGGGGGGAGGTTAGAGGAGTTATGAGAGAGGTTAGGGGAGATAGGAGAGAGGTTAGAGGAGATAAGAGGTTAGAGGAGAGAGGTTAGAGGAGATAGGAGAGAGGAGAGAGGTTAGAGGAGATGGGAGAGAGGAGAGAGGTTAGAGGAGATGGGAGAGAGGTTAGAGGAGAGAGGTTAGAGGAGATAGGAGAGAGATTAGAGGAGAGAGGTTAGAGGAGATAGGAGAGAGGTTAGAGGAGAGAGGTTAGGATAGAGGTTAGAGGATATAGGAGAGAGGTTAGAGGAGAGAGATTAGAGGAGAGAGGTTAGAGGAGAGAGGTTAGAGGAGATAGGAGAGAGGTTAGAGGAGAGAGGTTAGAGAAGAGACGAGAGCGTTTAGAGATTAGAGGAGATAGGAGAGAGGTTGGAGGAGATAGGAGAGAGGTTAGAGGAGATAGGAGAGAGGTTAGAGGAGATAGGAGAGAGGTTAGAAGAGATAGGAGAGAGGTTAGAGGAGATGGCAGAGAGGTTAGAGGAGATAGCAGGGAGGTTAGAGGAGTTGGGGGAGGTTAGAGGAGATATGAGAGAGGTTAGAGGAGATAGGAGAGAGATTAGAGGAGAGAGGTTAGAGGAGAGAGGTTAGAGGAGAGAGGTTAGAGGAAAGAGGTTAGAGGAGATAGGAGAGAGGGGAGAGGTTAGAGGAGTTGGGAGAGAGGTTCGGGGAGATAGCAGAGAGATTAGAGGAGATAGCAGGGAGGTTAGAGGAGTTGGGGGGAGGTTAGAGGAGTTATGAGAGAGGTTAGGGGAGATAGGAGAGAGGTTAGAGGAGATAAGAGGTTAGAGGAGAGAGGTTAGAGGAGAGAGGTTAGAGGAGATATGAGAGAGGTTAGAGGAGAGAGGTTAGAGGAGAGAGGAGAGAGGTTCGGGGAGATAGCAGAGAGATTAGAGGAGATAGCAGGGAGGTTAGAGGAGTTGGGGGGAGGTTAGAGGAGTTATGAGAGAGGTTAGGGGAGATAGGAGAGAGGTTAGAGGAGATAAGAGGTTAGAGGAGAGAGGTTAGAGGAGATAGGAGAGAGGAGAGAGGTTAGAGGAGATAGGAGGTTAGAGGAGATAGGAGAGAGGGGAGAGGTTAGAGGAGTTGGGAGAGAGAGGTTCGGGAGATAGCAGAGAGATTAGCGGAGATAGCAGGGAGGTTAGAGGAGTTGGGGGGAGGTTAGAGGAGTTATGAGAGAGGTTAGGGGAGATAGGAGAGAGGTTAGAGGAGATAAGAGGTTAGAGGAGAGAGGTTAGAGGAGATATGAGAGAGGTTAGAGGAGAGAGGTTAGAGGAGAGAGGAGAGAGGTTCGGGAGATAGCAGAGAGATTAGAGGAGATAGCAGGGAGGTTAGAGGAGTTGGGGGAGGTTAGAGGAGTTATGAGAGAGGTTAGGGAGATAGGAGAGAGGTTAGAGGAGATAAGAGGTTAGAGGAGAGAGGTTAGAGGAGAGAGGTTAGAGGAGATAGGAGAGAGGAGAGAGGTTAGAGGAGATGGGAGAGAGGTTAGAGGAGATGGGAGAGAGGTTAGAGGAGAGAGGTTAGAGGAGATAGGAGAGAGGTTAGAGGAGAGAGGTTAGAGGAGATGGGAGAGAGGTTAGAGGAGAGAGGTTAGAGGAGATAGGAGAGAGGTTAGAGGAGAGAGGTTAGAGGATAGAGGTTAGAGGAGATAGGAGAGAGGTTAGAGGAGAGAGGTTAGAGAAGAGAGATTAGAGGAGAGAGGTTAGAGGAGATAGGAGAGAGGTTAGAGGAGAGAGGTTAGAGAAGAGACGAGAGCGTTTAGAGATTAGAGGAGATAGGAAAGAGATTAGAGGAGAGAGGTTGGAGGAGATAGGAGAGAGTTTAGAGGAGAGAGAGAGAGGTTGGAAGAGATGGGAGAGATGTTAGAGGAGATAGGAGAGAGGTTAGAGGAGATAGGAGAGAGGTTAGAGGAGATAGGAGAGAGGTTAGAGGAGATAGCAGGGAGGTTAGAGGAGTTGGGGGAGGTTAGAGGAGATATGAGAGAGGTTAGAGGAGATAGGAGAGAGATTAGAGGAGATAGGAGAGAGGTTAGAGGAAAGAGGTTAGAGGAGATAGGAGGTTAGAGGAGAGAGGTTAGGGGAGATAGGAGAGAGGTTAGAGGAGAGAGGTTAGAGGAGAGAGGTTAGAGAGAGAGGTTAGAGGAGAGAGGTTAGAGGAGAGAGGTTAGAGGAGAGAGGTTCGGGAGATAGCAGAGAGATTAGAGGAGATAGCAGGGAGGTTAGAGGAGTTGGGGGAGGTTAGAGGAGTTATGAGAGAGGTTAGGGGAGATAGGAGAGAGGTTAGAGGAGATAAGAGGTTAGAGGAGAGAGGTTAGAGGAGATAGGAGAGAGGAGAGAGGTTAGAGGAGATGGGAGAGAGGTTAGAGGAGATGGGAGAGAGGTTAGAGGAGAGAGGTTAGAGGAGATAGGAGAGAGGTTAGAGGAGAGAGGTTAGAGGAGATGGGAGAGAGGTTAGAGGAGAGAGGTTAGAGGAGATAGGAGAGAGGTTAGAGGAGAGAGGTTAGAGGAGATAGGAGAGAGGTTAGAGGAGAGAGGTTAGAGGATAGAGGTTAGAGGAGATAGGAGAGAGGTTAGAGGAGAGAGGTTAGAGAAGAGAGATTAGAGGAGAGAGGTTAGAGGAGATAGGAGAGAGGTTAGAGGAGAGAGGTTAGAGAAGAGACGAGAGCGTTTAGAGATTAGAGGAGATAGGAAAGAGATTAGAGGAGAGAGGAGAGAGGTTGGAGGAGATAGGAGAGAGTTTAGAGGAGAGAGGAGAGAGGTTGGAAGAGATGGGAGAGATGTTAGAGGAGATAGGAGAGAGGTTAGAGGAGATAGGAGAGAGGTTAGAGGAGATAGGAGAGAGGTTAGAGGAGATAGCAGGGAGGTTAGAGGAGTTGGGGGGAGGTTAGAGGAGATATGAGAGAGGTTAGAGGAGAGAGATTAGAGGAGATAGGAGAGAGGTTAGAGGAAAGAGGTTAGAGGAGATAGGAGGTTAGAGGAGAGAGGTTAGAGGAGATAGGTTAGAGGAGTTGGGAGAGAGGTTAGAGGAGAGAGGTTAGAGGAGATATGAGAGAGGTTAGAGGAGATAGGAGAGAGGTTAGAGGAGATAGGAGAGAGGTTAGAGGATAGAGGTTAGAGGAGAGAAATTAGAGGAGAGAGGTTAGAGGAGAGAGGTTAGAGGAGAGAGGTCAGAGGAGATAATTGAAAGGAAGAAAGGGTAGAGCAGTGAAGGAGAGGAGATGAGAGAGAAAAGAGTAAGGAGAAAAGATGAGGCGACAAGAGAGCGGCAGAGTTAGGAGTCAGTAGGAGTAAACAGAAAGAGTTAGTAACAAACCTCACCCACATGGGAGCTATCTGTCAACTATCCTCCACCCTCTCTCTAACCCCCAAACACCCACACATTCTCTCCTCAACCCAAGAACCACTCTAGGACAGAACTCTGCCAAGTATCGAGCCACTCAGAGTGTAAAGTGAGTGCTTGGCACATCCAACCAGCCAAGGACTGGATTACTGCATGAGAAAACTATGTGAGTTGCTGCCTGCATAATGACCACCAGGGCAGGCAGCAACACACAGACGCTGCTCTTTACAATGATGTATCCTGCAGAAACTGTGGGAGCCCCTGGCCTTGACCTCGCCAAAATAAAGGAGCCGTAATAGTGTTGTGTGTACATGGTGTTACCACGTCGTAAATTTGAACCTTTCCTGCTGTGTGCTGGCCTGTGTGACGTCGCCGTGCCGTGCAGCTCGACAGTGACACACACTGCTGAGGTTGTCATCGGTTGTCTTAGTTGATTGGAATGGTGTGAAGATGTGGCTTTGTTCACTCAGTTTGCTGTCTCCTCCCACAGTTGTCGTCTTTCTCTCCTCCCCGATCTCTTTTTCCCATCTGCTTGTCCCACATCCTTCTCCTTTATCTCCATCTTATTCCCACTCATTTCTCTCCTTCTTTCTTTCAATGGTGGGTTCAAGTCCATTATGGTGGAACGGTTTCCACCCCTTACTCAACACCACTGACCCCGGTAGCACTTCCTGTCTGTGACTCATATCAACTCACA